>NW_024425119.1:11895695-12115151 GCF_017311325.1 Ursus maritimus | reverse complement strand
CCCCCCCCCCCCCCCCGCCCCATAGAAAGCCCTGTGAACTCCCAAGTAGAGAAACTGCGCTCAGAGGTGGCTCTGGGAAGGGGAACTAGACCAGGACAGAGCGCGGAGAGGCAGACTGCAGTGCGCACATTTTGTGCGGTTTGACTTTCCTCTGGTGTGATCGCGCGTTCTGCGGCCTGCGGAACAAGCGGGCGCGGCTGCAGACCTGCGGACACCCCCGCGGGTCGCGCCCACGCCCCTCGCAGAGGCAGCTGCGGGGCGGGGGGTGAGGGGCAGCAGCCGGCTCGGTCCCGGGCTCAGCGCGATCGCAGGGTGCCTGGAGCCACCGCGCGGAGAGGCTCCCGGGGGACGGACCGCGCTCCAAGTGGCGGGGAAGCAGCTCCGGGTTGCAGGGCAGGAATGTGCCCTTCCCCCTCCGGCCAACTTTCGGCCGCAGCAACGGAAGCAGGAACTGGCTAAGCACATAAGCCGCGGGCGGGCGGGAGCTGCAGAGCATCCCTGCGGCCCCGGCCAAGACGCGCGCGCGGATCTGCCGCTCCTTGCCCGCGAGCGCGCCGGAGCTGGCCTCGCCCGGGTAGGACACAGGGGCCCCCGGGGCCTGTCGCTGCCAGGTAAAGGCGTCGCCGCCCTCCTCTCCAGGCGGACCGCGGGCTGCGCCGCCACCGCTGAGAGCGAGCACCCCTCCTTTCCTGGCGCTCCCCTCTACCTCTCCGGGAGCGCCAAGACCCGGGCTGGGGCGAGGAAGGGCTGGCTGGGAGTGTTGGTGGGGCTGCGGCCCCCCAAAGGGGATCTCCAGTCTCCCGCAGCAGCACCTGTCATAAATGGCACTGGCTCCGCGTCGTCATCAGGAGGGGCAGAAGAATGCTCAGTAAGCGACTTGCATTTCCTCAAAGGAAGGGAAAGAAAATGATTTCCAGTATTCGACAGTTCTGTTCAAGTGCGTTTTAGGGAGGATAGGAAGCAGGCGTTAAAGCTCAGGTGCTTCCTCTCGCTCCCACCTGTATCCCTTTCCCCCTCTCTTTCAATAGAATTCAACTTGGCTGTGGACCTTTAAGGCTTAAGCACTCATGATTAGAAGAATGACTTTACCTAAGGGTTGTTGAGCATCTTCAGCGAGGTAAACTTCAGGACTTCTTGCAGTCCCGGCGCTAGAAAGGTGCTGCCTGCAGAAACCACAGCTCCTACCCCATCCCCTCACGTAGTTCCGGCTTCTTGGCAGGAACTCCAGGAGAGATTGTCAGAATCCGTTCAAAGCAAAGTATTGGCCTGGTTTTCCTCTTTCGTTCCTGTTTGGTTTTCTCGAGGGCTAGAAAAGAGCCTAGGGAATTGTGACAGCATAAACAGATAGCTTGTGCCAGGAGTCTTAACCTGGAGAAGCCATGGAGAGTATTCAGAAAGTCTGAGAACTTCAGTGCGAACATTTATCATTTTAGTAGCCTCTAACTGAAATGGAGCTTGTCCTCTAAGAGGCACGGAGTCAAAAGCCATAGTAGAGTTAGAGGCAGCTGTAATTTGTCACCAGCAGGAATCACAGGTGTTTTCATATGATTTTACTTATTACACAGATCTCAAGTATCATGTACATTCAACAATTCTTGCAAATTATGGCAGTTATTGGGGCGCCTGGGTGGCCTCAAACTCTTGATTTTAGCTCGGTCATGATCTCAGGGTTGTAAGATCAAGCCCAGTGGGGCTCGGTGCTCAGCGTGGAGTCTGCTTGTCCCTTTCCCTCTGATCTTTCCTCCACTTGGGCTCTCTCTCTCTCTAAAATAAATAAAATGTTCAAGATTATGGCAGTTATTAGATGTACCACTTGTTATTCAATAGGTTAATAAAGAAGCACAAATATCCCACAATTGTTTCTATTTTGACTGAAAATAGGACTAATTTTTTTTTTAAAAGATTTTATTTATTTGAGAGCGAACATGAAGGGGGCAGGGAGGAGGGAGAAGGAGAGGCAGGCTCCCCGCTAAGCAGAGAGCCGGATGTGGGGCTTGATCCCAGGATCCTGGGATCAAGACCTGAGCTGAAGGCAGCTGCCTACCTAACTGAGCCACCCAGGCGCCCCTGAAAATGGGGTTAATAATGGGATCTATCTCATAAGGATTGGGAATCTATCTCCTTAGGATTCTTATAAGGATTAAATGACATGACACATGTACAGTGCTTACATAGAGACTGGCGCGTGAGAAACGTAAATGTTACTTATTTGACTGTTTATAAAAGTTGGACACAATAGCAAGGAAGGTATTGGACTTGTACTGTTACTGTATGTGGGTAATATTTTTTTTTGCTTTTTAACATCTATTTTTTTTATATTAGAGATTACTCTTCTTTTTTTTTTTTTAAGATATTATTTTTAAGTTATCTCTACACCCAACGTCGGGCTCAAACTCACAACCCAGAGACCAAGAGTTGCATGCTTCACCCACTGAGCCAGCCAGGCGCCCCCAATATTAGGGATCGCTCTTTGCGTTGTGCCGTTCTGTGGGTTTTGACAAATGTAAAGTCATGTAACAACCATTGCAGGATCCTATAGAACGACCTCACTACTCTAAAAATCCCGTGTGCTCCAGCTATTCATCCCTCCCTTCCTCTGCCTGGCAACCACTAATATTTTCACTCTTGGTATAGTTTTGCCTTTTCCAGAATGTCATATAGTTGACAAGGAGCCATACATTTCACACTGGCTTCTTTCACTTAGCAATACGCAATCATGTTTCCTCTATGTCCTGTTGTGGCTTGATAGCTCATTTCTTTTTACTACTGAATACTATTCTGTGTGGATATACCACATTTTATTTATCCATTCACCTATTGAAGAAACATCTTGGTTGTTTCCAGTTTTTGGCAATGATGTATAAAGTTGCTATAAACATTTGTATGTAGATTTTTTTAGGATTTGGTATTGTCAGTGTTCTGGATTTTAGTCATTCTAAGAGGTGTATGGTGGTATCTCATTGTTGTTTTAATTTGCAGCTCCCTAATGACTGAGCACCTTTTCACATGCTTGTCAACCGTATTTCTCCTTTGGTGACGTGTCTGCTCAGATACTTTGTCCATTTTTAATTGGGTTGTTTTCTGAGTTTTTGTATATTTTGTATATTTTAGCTACTAGTCCTTTATCAGATGTTTTGCAAATATTTCTCCCAATCTGAGGTTTATCTTTTTATTCTCTTAGTGTCGTGGGCAGAGCAGATGGTTTAACTTTAATGAAATCCAACCTATCAATTTTTTTCTTCAATGGATTGTGCTTTAGGTATTGTATCTAAAAACTCACTGCTTAATCTAAATTCACAAAGATTTTCTCCTCTGTTATATTCTAGGAGGTTTTTTTTTTTTAAAGATTTTATTGTTAAGTAATCTGTACACCCAACATGGGGCTCAAACTCACAACCCTGAGATCAAGAGTCACATGCTCTACCAACTGAGCGAGCCAGGTGCCCCAAAGAAGCAATAATTCTGCTCTAGACTATCATTCAGTGAACAATTTGTATTCTGGAAATTAATGAGTTCCCTCTACTGACCAGCTAACTGTTAGAATTAAATTATTAGAGTTACCGGTCTCTGGTTTGATACCTAAGGAGAGGCAGCAAGAAGAAAGGCATCCCCAGTTTCCTCATCCATAAATGAGGAAAATAATAGCTTTTCTTGCAGACCTGGTGTGAAGATTAACTAGGATAATACATGTATATTTCATAGCACATTGCCCACCACCTAGTAGGTGACGTTAAAATGCTAGTTGCTGTTACCGAGAAAGAAACTATGCTCAAGCCTATTAACACTGCTTTATCAGTGACTAGAAATTTTGTGTCCTCTCTCCTCCTGGTTAGGAGAAGCGAGAAGAAAAAGGATTCTAGAACTTGGGGGCAGGCCTGCTATTTATACCTCTTCCATCATAGACACTGGTCAGCGTTTAAGCATTGATGGGGTAGTATTATGTGTTGGTGCTAATTAGTTCTTTACCAAATTTTTTCCCCTAAGATTTATTTATTTATTTTAGAGCGAGAGTGCACACAGGGGGCAGAGGGAGAGGGAGAGAATCTCAAGCAGACTCTCTGCCCAGCGTGGAGCCTGATGTGCGGCTTGATTCCACGACCCTGAGATCATGACCTGAGCTGAAATCAAAGAGTTGGACACTCAACCGACTGAGCCACCCAGGCGCCCCTCTTTACCAAGTTTTTTTTTTTTTTTTAAGATTGATTGATTTATTTATTAGACAGAGACAGCCAGGGAGAGAGGGAACACAAGTAGGGGGAGTGGGAGAGGAAGAAGCAGGCCCCTAGTGGAAGAGCCTGATGTGGGGCTCGATCCTGGAACGCCGGGATCACGCCCTGAGCCGAAGGCAGACGCTTAATGACTGCGCCACCCAGGCACCCCCCTCTTTACCAAGTTTTTAATGAAAGATTGTCTTGATCTATTAAAAGGGAAACATAAAAAATGCTTGTTTATTTCTGTTTTATAATCATAAATCGTTTACGTTGACTTGAAGGAAACGAACTGTCTCTTTGCTAGATTTATTAAAAGAAACGAAACTCATTGCTGATGTTCTATTTTTGTTCTAGAGAGAAATTGCATGACCTGTACAATCTTCCTGAAGCAAACTCAGACCAGAGGGAGGATTATCCTTGACCTTTGAAGACTAAGACTGAATGAAATTTAAAATGTTCTTTAGGGACAAATGGAGCTTGACCTATATTTGTGTAATAATTTGTTTCCTGACACTAAGGCTGTCCACCAGTCAGAATTGCCCTACCAAGAGTCTAGAAGATGTTGTCATTGACATCCAGTCATCTCTTTCTAAGGGAATAAGAGGCAATGAACCCATACATACATTAACTCAGGAAGACTGCATTAATTCTTGCTGTTCAACAAAAAACATAACAGGTAAGTAATAGTCTCTTGGCAACTCTTTATTCCAAGTGTTTTGTGACACAAGTAGCTGGTTGATGTGGCTGCATAGATTATACTAGTGATTTTCAATGGGGTAGAAATGTGGGTAACAAAATCACTGGGAGAATATTCCATAAGTGTGTCCTGCCCCTAAGCTGAGGCGAAGTTACTGATGAGTGTGTGTGTATCACCCAGGTGTCTGTTTAGAAAAAAGGCTGAGAACCACTGGTGTTATGTTCTAATTGGTATCGAAGATGTTTCCAATATCTTAGAAACAAAAATCCTTAAGGGACATAGGAAGTTGTTTGGTCTGACCCATTCGTGTGACAGAAGGAAACTGAGGCCCACAGGTTTGAACCATACCTTTACATATTTCAAGTTTCAGACCTATGACTTGAAAAAGAAACAGTGAAACAGTGATCATTTTTCAGGTGTTTATGATCCTGTTCTAACCCCCTAAGTGAAAAATAAATAAACAACAACCACCACACACAAACACACACACACACACACACACACACACACACACACACACACACACAAGATCTGTTGATCACCAAATGCCTTGCTAGGTGCTGCAGACAAAACAATGAATAAGATGGACGAGGTCTTGCCACCAAGGAGCCTAGAAGAGCTAGTGAACACTGGACTAATGGTTCTTACCTCACTTATTAGCCAACCAAATCCTGTGTTTTCTCTTCTATCTTTGGTTTCTTTTCTTTCTATAATGGGTGTGGTCTAGTAAGAAGTAGATGCATATGATCTTCGTTCTTGGTTCCTGGCACAAAGCTCCTAAAAACCTTGCAACTTCCTGAGCAGAGGAACTGCTTTTGTTATTCATTATAAGCCCCTTTCAACCACACCTGAGTTTTGCGCATAGGATGACTGTTGGGGGCTCCCTAGATAGCTTCAGCATGGGTACTGGTCACCAGAGAGACCAAGCCTTGATCGGAAGTTTGGAACTTTCAGCCCCACCCCCACCTCCAAGTAAAAAAGAGGGGCTGGAGAATGAATTCAGTCACCAATGGCTAGTGATTTAATCAATTATGCCCACACAATAAAATCTCCATAAAAATCCTGAAACCGTAGTTTTACGGAGCTTCTAAGTTGGCGAACACATCCATGTGTCCGAGAGGGTTGTGCACTCCAGCTCCCCTGGGACAGAAGCTCCTACACTCAGGACCCTTCCAGACCTTGCCCTGTGTACCCTTCTTCTGGCTATTCACTTCTGTCTTTTACAATAAACTGTAACAGTCAGTAGAGCTTTTTCCTGAGTTCTGTGAGCGGTTCTAACAAATTATCAAACCTGAGGTGGGGGGTTGTGGGAACCTGAATTTATAGCCGCACTGGGCAGAGGGTGAGTAACCTAGGACCTGATACTTTTGTTGTTGTTATTACTAATTATTATTATTTGAGAGAGAGAGCGAGAGCGAGCACAAGCCAGGGGAGGGACAGAGGGAGAGGGAGAAACAGACTCCCTCTGAGTAGGGAGCCCACACAGGGCTCAATCCTAGGACCTGGGGACCATGACCTGAGCCTAAGTCAGACGCTTAACCAACTGAGCCGCCCAGGAGCATCTTTTGACTGGCACCTAAGTGAGGAGAGTCTTATGGGACTGAGCGCTTGAACCTATGGAGTCTGCTGCTAACTCCAGGTAGTTAGTGTAAGAACTGAATTGAGTTGTAAGACACTCCATTGGTGTCAGAGAATCAGAGAATTGGACAATTAGTGTGGGAACAATACCACGTAGTTGATGTCAGGAGGACAAAAAAACCCTTCAGTGGTCTTCTCAAACTCGGCAGTGTGCTTTTGGACATTCTTTATAGACTGGTTTACGGAAATTACAGAGATATAATTTAAATTGCCAGTTTTTCTTTAAATGTTATCAACATTTAGGTGAAATAGAATATCCTCTGCAAACAGGACTGAATGCCGTGTGGGTGTCTGCTGGCAACACGGGAAGCCTGGCATTGCTTTTCAGTTCCACAATGGGTGTTTAGTAAGAAATGGGGGTTTGCTGCTTTATTGAACAAGCAAAATTACTGTTATGCTTTACGGTAAGCAGAGGTAATTGTGGGTCTCATTTGATGGATCTCAGACTTTTCCCTCTTTATTGAGCGATGGTCTTTAACTGCTTCGTGTTCAAAAAAGCACTTTGATAATTTGCTTGTAGCCACAGACTGTAGAAAAATGCCCAGAAGTACAAAGGACACAACGGTTTGCCTACAACTTGGGGAGCTTATGGGCCTTCCCCTTTACCTATGTGTACCCCCCAAAATGGTATTGCAGAGTTATCCCATTGCTGAGAAAGGAAAAGCTGAAGTACCTTTCTTGTTGCCTGGGTAGTGGAGACCTGACATGATAAGACCCGCACAGAAACTCACTGAGTCTTATTTCCAAACGTGGGAGTCAAGATTGATCTTAACCATTGTCTGATTTGAAGACGTGGTGCTGATGGTCAATTATGCAGGGTTTCTTCCCCCAGCTTTACTGAGATATATTGGGTACTTAACATCGTGTACACTTAAGTTATACAGTGTGGTGATTTGATGCATGTATGTATTGTGAAATGATTACCAGAACAAGGTTAGTTAACACATGGTTATGTGTGTGTGTGTGTGTGTGTGTGTGTGTGTGGTGAGAAAGAGCATGCATTTTTAATAATTAGCCTATATGTCTCTTAACCTTCATCCTGACGGGGGTATACTGATCCCTCAAGGGTCATAGGCCAAGAAGTGAGACTGTACTAGATTGAGGCCAAAGCCAACTCTAGGCCATGATGAATAGAAAGAATGACTTCTATTGGGCAGAAGAGGAAGAGAAAAAGAAGCCAGAAATAAAAGCTAAGAGTGAAGAGCCAGAAAGGAAGGAAAATGGAAAAACAGAAATGATAAGGAAGAGTAGAAATGTGAAGAAAACAAAATCAAAAGAAGGACGGTACTGATAAAAGTAAAAAATAGTAAAAAATAGATCCTCTGTGGAAGGAGGCATGGTAGAATGATGCTGAATTTAGTGATTCTACCCAAGAAAGCCAGACTCATGGCTTCATAGGTGTCTGAGATAGGTGTCTGCCTTCGGGATATAAGAGATACATAAAACCATTAGGTTAGATCCACTTCTTAAGTCCCAGCTCAGTTGTGGGGTGTGTAAAAATTGCAAAGTCAGGGATGCTTGGGTGGCTCAGTCGGTTAAGCGTCTGCCTTTGCCTCAGGTCACGATCCCAGGGTCCTGGATTCGAGTCCCACATCAGGCTCCCTGCTCAGCGGGGAGCCTGCTTCTCCCTCTGCCTGCTGCTTCCCTTGCTTGTGCTTTCTCTCTCTCTCTCTCACGAAATCTTTCAGAAAAAACGGCGAAGTCAATATTTCTGAGTATGTTTTGTTGGATATTTTAGCAAATGGAAGGCTTATCTAAAGAATTAAATGTACTATTTTTTAAAAAAGAATTAAGTGTATCATTTAAAGTTGGTTTGGCCAGAATTACCTTAATTCAGTAAGCCCAAGGCCTTTACAAATCGCTTTACGTGACGAAGGAAGAGGAAATGAATCAGCAGTCAGCCGGCAAGGGAACAACGGGAACGAAGGTGTTTGTGTTGGGCGGCAGAATAAACCATGGCCTACTCTTTAAAATATCCTATTTCAATATAATGCTTACGAGGCCTTTCATTGCAGGAGACAAAGCATGTAACTTGATGATCTTCGACGCTCGAAAAACAGCTAGACAGCCCAACTGCTACCTTTTTTTTTGTCCCAGCGAGGAAGCTTGTCCACTGAAAGCAGCAAAGGGACTTATGACTTACAGGATAATTAGAGGTAAGAAAAACACTCTTCTTTTTCTTTGGTGATTAGAATTATTTAAGGATGTGGTTCGTGTGAAAGATTTTCTACAAAAGAGTTTAAGGAGAACCGCCAACAGTGGCCACAACTGTAGAGGCGCCCTGGAAAACTCGCATGAGGTCAAGTTCAGGGCATTAAATCAAACCTCTTTTTTCCAATCAAAGATCTCTGAATGATAGCATTTTGGGCTGTGCAGCTTTTGTTTTTGCCTTCCTGAGATTAAAGGCACACAGACCTTTCATAACAGCATTTGGAAACACCTCTTGAGAACAATGTGAACAACACTGGAATAAGGTCTCCAGGGCCCAGGGAGACGGTTTCCAAAGGGTTAATTAGGACCTATGTGAGTATAAAATTCCAGTATGTTTGTCTTTAGGTTCCAAAGATTTTATAGTAACAGTAGCTGCAATCAAACCCACTGGATTTTATGTCCAGATCTGGAGGGATGTTCATTCAGGAAGTATTTACTGCGTTATCTGCCACGTGCCAAGTTCTGTGCAAGGCATTGGAAATATAGTCTCCATACTAAGCGTGTTTGTTCAGAATACAGAAAATAAACAACTGAAAAACAGTATAATTATTCGGCTGTGTCTTGGTGAGATTTTGGCTTGATAGGTGTTCAGAATGAAATGCTTTTGGTATCAAGTTTCCTTTTATTTCAGTTTCAGAAAGTTTTTGTCATTACAGCCTTGACGATTAATAATATTCTGTTTGTTCATTTACTCAATAAACAACAAATGTTATTTAGCATCTCCTAGGTGCCAAACATTTTTTCCACCCTAAGGACACAAAAATATAACACTAAACATGAAACACAAGGTCCTCACCTCTGGAACTTATGTTTTAGGAGAGAAACCATCACCGTCATTAATAAGTAGTCAAGGGGCGCCTGGGTGGCACAGCAGTTAAGCGTCTGCCTTCAGCTCAGGGCGTGATCCCGGCGTTATGGGATCGAGCCCCACATCAGGCTCCTCCGCTAGGAGCCTGCTTCTTCCTCTCCCACTCCCCCTGCTTGTGTTCCCTCTCTCGCTGGCTGTCTCTAACACTGTCGAATAAATAAATAAAATCTTAAAAAAAAAAAAGTAGTCAAGAAAAATACAGTCACAAGTGCTATTCAGATGAGCAAAGCCAATATAATAGATGATCCCTGAGTGGCCAGTCTTGATGAGGCGATCAGAGGAAGCCTCTGTGAAGCAGTAACCCCTCGGCTGAGATCTGAACAGTAAGAAGTCAGATGTGAGAGCTGGGAAGAACTTCAGGCAGAGGAAATAGCCCCTTTCCAGTATCCTGAGGCAGAATAGTTCTGGAGTATTTGAAGAACAAACACTTCAGTCCCTGCTGGCTGACTCATAGTGAACCATATAAAGAGTACTATGCAAAAGTTTGACAAGTGGGGACATCACGTGAAGCTTCGGAAGCCAGGGTAGGAAGTTCTTATTTTAGGTGCGTAACGGGAAGCCGTTGGGAGATTTTGAGCAGGCTTGCAACACGGTGTTTTCAAGGTGATTTCTCAAAGCCCACTGGGCCTGCTCTACTGGGGCTGGACAACAATGCAGCAGCAAGAGGGGAAGTGGGAAGACCGGGTAGGAGGTGGGGGCAACACCCAAGTGAAAGACCGTGGCCTTGTGGACTAGGGAGGTGACAGAGGAGGTAGAAGTAAATATATGGCCGTTTCAGAGGTAGAGCTGACAGGACTTGCCGAAGGGGTGGGGTGGGGGGTGACGACAGGGAAGGCAGAAGCATCAGGGTTGAGTTCTAATCTTTGGCTTGAGTGTCTACATGGATGTTGGCTCCATGTACTGAGCGGGGGAAGGTTTGAGGAGACTGGTTTTAGGGTTGGGAGAGGAGTGCAATCAAGGGTTCTCTCTCTCTCTTTTTTTAAAAAATTTTATTTATTTATTTGAGAGAAAGAGAGAGAGGAGGAGCAGAGGGAGAGAGACAAGCCGACTCCATGCTGAACGTGGAACCCGACACAGGGCTCGATCCCAGGACCCTGAGATCTTCACCTGAGCTGAAATCAAGAGTCAGTCGCCTAACTGACTGAGCCACCCAGGCACCCCTCAAGGGTTCTCTCTTAACTGTATTATGTGTGAGGTACCTGGGGAACGAACTACCCACAGTACCTGGGCACAGACTCTGCTATGTCCCCTGGGTGAGACTGTCTCAGTTTTGGTTAATGAACCAGATGTATCAAACATTCCTTTAAGCAGGAACGTAAAGCACAAATTACTTGTGTAAATTCTTCCCAAGTAGTGATATAAACCCAAGTATAAGAAAACTTGCCCAAAGTGCAAAGTTTCAGTTTTGCAAGTTGAAGAAAGTTCTGGAGATGGATGAGGGTGATGGTTGCAGAGCAAAGTGAATATATACTCAATGCCGCTGAACCGTATGCTTACACAGAGTTAAAGTGGTAAGTTGTATGTACAAGAATGTAAAATAATGTACACGCACAGTGTAAAATCATGGTTGTTAAAAACACTAGGCATAGTACAGATGCGGCTTTTCAAAACACTCGAGACCTTACTTTACGTGGACAGTGTCTTGCCTGCCCTTGTGGGGCTTCAGGGGCCAGAGTGGCTGCCCCTGATTTGCGTGGCTCCCTCACTTCATGCCTATATATATATCATCTTGGCTGAGAACATTGGGGCCCACGGGGTGGTGTTGATAGTTCTTGCTGTTCCTCTTTGATCACCTGCAACATTGCTTTAGACAGCCAGGGGTGGTATCTAGCAGGAGATGGATACCCCAGTCTTAGTTTCCAAAGAGGTCAGGGCTCAAGACACTGATTGGAACGTTTGTTCTTCTCCTTCTGGAACTCCTGTCATATGGAAGCTGGACCCTAACGTTCTGCCTCTGTTATCCCTTCTCACTACCTCTTCATTCTGTCCCTTCTTCCACTATCCGTGTGCTTCCCTATGTCTGTCTTCTTTTTTGTCATTACAGCACAATGTTAAAGAAATTATAGGTAATTTATTCCAGTAATTCTACTTCCATAAAATCTAAAGACACAACACCAAAACAAGAAAAAGCTATTGGTTTGAAGCTGTTTATTGTATAATCAGTTTAAAGAGTGAAAAACTAGAAGCAGCATAAAGGTCCAATTGCCAGAGAATGGTTGGGTGTGAAATATGATGGGTCCACTTGAAAGAACATGATGCAGATATTTAAAAAAATAAGTTGGGGGGGGCGGTTGCCTGGGTGGTTCAGTCGGTTAAGCATCTGCCTTCAGCTCAGGTCATGATCCCAGCATCCTGGGATCAAGCACCATGTCGGGCTCCCTGCTTAGTGCGGAGTCTGCTTCTCCCTCTCCCTCTGCTCTTCCCCATGCTTGTGCTCTCTCTCTTTGTCAAATAAACAAATAAAATAAAATAAAAATGAGGTATATAAATAAAATTTCAGGTGAGAAACACCCAATTGTTTTTCAATTACATGAATAGTTGTTGGGACATAATGATAAAAATTATAGTTGAATTTGTTTTATAATTTTCATAATACTTTGTAATATTATTGCTTTTATAATGCATGTGTAAAAGAGGGAGCATGTGGTAAAGATACTCTCCAGCGGCAACGGGAGAAAACGGAACTTGGCATGTGTGTAAACCTTTGCAGGGAGGGTATGAAGGTAAAAAAGTGGAATTAGAATCAAACAGTGCCTGTGGTAGCCACCAGGGGGCGCCCTCAGCCCAGAGCAGATTGATTGATAACTCAGAGCAAAGTGGTACCGACCCTGGACTTAGAGTCCCGCTGACTTTATAACTACAGGATGTTTACAAATTATGTTTGTAACTCTATTTATGAATCTGCCCATGTTGATGGATTAAGATTCCCTATAAAAATAAATTATCTGCTTCCTGTTTAGAGTGAAATTAAATAGATATCTGTTTGGTGGTTTGTTTCCAGATGAACTCCATTTCCTATAACTCATTGGCTAATATTTACAGACCAAAAGTTTGAAAGATGACAGTGTATTCTATTCATTCTATAAAACCATTGCAACTTGGCATTATTGAATATTTTTTTCAGCTTCGTGGTCTGTCGTGTCTACCAAGGACTAGAATAGGGGAATTCAGAGATAGAATAAATTGGGAGTCTATTTGCTCAGCTGGTTTCCAAGGAATAGTCAGCCCCTAAGTTTTTTATTTTGTGAAGTCCCTTGAGAATGAAACTCAAAAGAGGGATTGAGGGCACAGGGCTGTTTCGCAGTCCCCTCTGGCTCGTCTCTGCATGAGCGAGAAAAAGCACCACACCCCAATGGCAAACATCAGTGGGTGAGGTGAACGGAGCAGGCGTTGAAGATCCCTGTGTGGTTCTAGGATCTTTGCCAATAGATGGATCTTATCAAGAAATGGGACTAGCCCTAGCCTTGCTTTCTTTATGAGCTTGCATTCTTGAGAAAGAAAGCAGCTGTTTGGGTGATTCTTTGTCAATGGCTTTATTTAAGTTCTGAGTTCATACACATCACAGAGCATTTACTTAACTAGTCTTTTTTTTTTAACTTTAAAATGAAAAATATTGGGGCGCCTGGGTGGCTCAGTCAGTTAAGCAGCTGCCTTTGGCTCAGGTCACGATCTCACGGTCCCGTCCTGGGATGAACCCCTGCTCCTTCTCCCTCTCTCTCTGCCCCTCCCTCCGCTCATGCTATCTCTTTCTCTCAAATAAATAAATAAGGTCTTTAAAAAAATCAAAAAATTAATATGTTGAGTCCTGTTCTTTAAAAAATATCGGATACTACCTAAAAATACAGATGCTGTTTATTTCATGGTGATGTTATATGTGTCAATGTGGTATAACCTGCAGCAGAAACTCTTTTCTTCAACATTGTCGGAGGAGAGACAATTCTATTTTGGAGTAAAGCACTATATCCTAGAGCAGGTGTCTGCGAACTTTTTCTGTTGAGGGCAAAATGGTAAGTATTTTAGGCTTTCCAGGCCAGTGTGTATTCGCCTCTGTCCTTGTAGTATGAAGTACCCACAGCCAATGTATAAACAAATGAGCACGGTTACATGCCAATAAAACTTTATTTGCAGACACTGAAATTTGAATTTTATGTAATCGTCACGTGTCACAAAATATTATCCTTTTTGATTTTTGTCAGCCATTTAAAAATGTAGATCTTAGCTCAGAGGCCATAGAAAGAGAAGTGGCAAGCCAGATTTGGCCCTCGGGTCATAATTTGCTGACCCCTGTCCCAGACAATAAGTGACAGTTCTTAAAAAAAAAAAAAAAAGTGTATTTATTTACACTCATGTGGGCAAGCAGGGGGAGAGGCAGAGGGAGAGGGAAAGAGAGAATCTCAAGCGGACTTCACACTGAGCCCAGCGTGCGGGTCTGTCTCATGACCCTGAGATTATGACCTGAGCCAAAGTCAAAAGTCAGCTGCTTCACCGACTGAGCCATCCAGGCGCCCCTGTAAGTGACAGTTCGAAAGGACCTCTTTGAAGTGTGAAGCTTACAGAGCAGTGAAAGATACTACAAATCCGAGGTTGTCTCTGGCTCTGTTAGCAGAGAGGAGAGTGGGGTCTAGTTGAGAAACTGGCATCGAGAGGAGCTGAAGAAAAGAGGAAAGAGAACAGGGAGGAATGAACCAAGGAATGCTAAGAAATTCCTTTTCTTCCTTCCTTGTGTTTGCTGCAGTTCAAATCTAAGTGGAATGAGTAGCCAAGTAGCAGAGTGATGCAGAGTCAGTCGAATGATCATTCCCTGCCCCTGACGGCCCCAAACAGCCTTTCCAGGTTGAGCTGTGATGAATGGCGTGTGAGGGGAAGAGCACAATTCTCAGCGCTCTCTTACCCTGAGGAGGATCTGAGGCTGGTTCCCCACAACAGCCCTCAGAACTGCGTGACTTTCTGCTCTTTATGTCAGCATGGTGGCCATCGTAATCTCAGACATTGGTTCCATTGTCCTCAGACTCGAAAACGTTGGCTCTGAAATGTTCATCTTTGAGAGTCCAAATTAAATCTCCCAGATTGCCTTCCTCCCCTGAGTGTGGTGCCGAAACCTTTTTTTTCTTTTTTGATTGGAAGTTCTGCTGCTGCCTTGGCCTCTGTGCCCTGGGAGGAGACCAGACTTCCCTCCCGACCCATCCTCCTCCTGCGTGTGGCAGCCAACGGCGGGGTTCTGCCCCGGCTCCTCATTGCCCCGAGGCCTCTATTACCGTTCGTGCCTGTGGGCTGCCCTTGCTGTGCAGTCTGCCCTTGGTGGTTGCGGGTTTCCCGGGGAGCCGTCTCTCCGCCGGTTCCTGCCGTGTCACCCTGGCCCAGCTCTCTTCCCTGGCCTCGGCCCCCTATGCGTCCCCATGTTCCTAAACCTCCTGAGCTCCTCTTAGCTCCCCTGTGCTGCTCCTCCCACCCCTTCCTTAATTTGCCTGGTCCTCCTCCACACATTTCTCCTCTGTCCCATCACTCTAGAAATAAACCACAGCATCTGGTAGAGAAGCAGTGTCATCAGATTCTGATTTAGCAATTTGTATTTTTCCATTTTGCGCAAGTTTCTACGAAATGTCAAGTTTCAACAGTTTGGGGATTTACTGAACAAGCTGATATGTTTGTCTTTTTATAACCTGCCTTAGCATGGAAATATTTAAGTCTCCTTTTACTCGTCTTTACATTTTTCAGATTTTCCAACTTCGGCCAGAACTAACTCGCCAAGCCTAGAGTTAACCCAAGAAGAGTCTGTCATCCGTGGCCAGTCTTCACAGGGAATCTCTCCCACCCCGCCTCCCGTGACAGGGCACTCAAAGCCCACTGATAGCTTCTGGAGAGATGCATTTTCTCTGAAGGCTGGGTCCCCAGATCACTTGGAGAGACTATTCGAGATAGGTCAAGCGAGTACACCGTTCCCTGTTTATAAAGAGAAAGGCCATTCTCAGAGTTCACAGTTTTCCTCAGAACAAAAAATAGCTCCCCTGCTACCTGAACACGGGACAACACTCCCCACCACAGTGACCGTAGCCTCTCTGCATATCACCTCTGCCCCTCCAAAGCCTGCATTGCCCCCCACCGCCAATGCTCCAATGATACCTTCTGTGACTTTTGAACCAGAGATGGCCACCTCAGCTCCAGCCCTCGCCCCGGGCAAGTCTCAGCTCCCCACAACCCTCCTGTCTACCATTTTGACCCGTGCTGTGGTTATACCCAAAGCGAGCACCACTACAGCAGCCGTTTCAAACACCGTCTCTGAGGCACCCACGGACTGGAAAACCCCCGCAGAGATGGTGCCCTTTCGAGAAATTTCCAACCTCACTTCAAACACAGAGGATGCCTATAGTAACCCTGCTACACTTTCTTCGTCAGCGGTGGATTCGTCCACTGCTATGCCGCTTTCGTCAAATGTGGATTCTTCTCCAAATAAAACTGCCTCCCAGGAAAATGGGAAGGCCAGAGCCGGTGGTTCCTCCCTGAACAGTGTTCCAGAAAGTCGACACGGCCTTCCATTTGAAAAATGGCTCCTCATCGGAACCCTGCTCTTTGGGGTTCTGTTCCTAGCCATAGGCCTTGTCCTCTTGGGTAGAATTTTCTCAGATTCCCTCCGCAGGAGACGTTATTCGAGGCTGGATTACTTGATCAATGGGATCTATGTTGACATCTAAGGTGGAAACTAGATGTCTCTTAATTCACGTAGTTACTAGTAGCCCAAATGTAGTGACTTAGCAGGATTTCTGAAGCGCCTTGAAGACATGCAGATGCCCCCTCCCACCTTCTTTTTGTTTGGTTTTTGAAGACAAGGGGAGAAAGGAAACAAATTAGGGAATTTGAGTGATCTATCTCTAAAATATTTGCTGAAAACAAAGCTCTACCTGAAGTAATAAAGTATAATTGGCATATAAATTCAAAAATGACTGGCTTTTTGCAAGGAAAAGTGGTTAGGACTTTTAGGCTCCAGTTCATTAACATTTCTGGTTCCAGATAAAGTCAACTGTTTATGACATTAATTCTAATGGATTTACTTTCCTTTTTATATGAATTCCAATAAAAGTTATTCCAGATGTATTTCCTTCCAATTAAATATTTGAATAAATCTTTTGTTACTCAGTAATGTTCTTGTAAGTGACACATCCAGCTGGATAACTTTCAATTTATTCCCACCAGCAAAATGATTAAATGATGAAAATATGTGCTCTAAGTTAAAATGACGCCCCCCCCCCCTTCCCATCAGTGCGCAAAGAGGTTCCTTTGGGAGAATTCTAGCAAAAGATTAGCCTACATGGAGACAGTGATAAGTCAATTCTGATAAATAGCCAAATCTACTTCGGGTCCATTCTAGTTCATGATCCTGCGCGCCCCCCCCCAAAAGTAATACAGGAATTTTCTAAACTTCACCAAGTTTAAAACATAACCGTGATATTTATACATCCTTACCTAAATTTAGCCAACAGTCAATTTTGGCTTTATTTGGAATAACCTTGGAAATAACATAACACTTAACATTATTGTTAAATGATTACTATGCCGTAATTTTTATGTGCATTTTAAACATTTATTAATTTTTTAATTCTAGTAGAGTTAACACACAGTGTTATATTAGTTTCTGGTGTACAATAAGTATGCTGTAATTTTCATTGATTAGTTATTGAAATGTCTGAGGAATGGCTTTTAATAAAACGGGTTTGCCAGATGAGTTGCAGCGAGGTGCCTGAGAATCCAGGAAACTGCCTGGGTCAGTTTGGCACCTCAGTCTCTGGACTTTAGTTAGCTCATCTGCAAAACAAGAGACGGTCCCTTCCTGGAGTCCAGGGTTTTTTGATACAAACGGAATTCAGGAGGGAACTTTACCCAGTGAGCACTAGAGGGCAGTAGCTGGTTGGTAAGTATAGCGATGAAGACAAACAGTAGGAAATGACAGAAAACAGGCTTTTCTCCTGTTTTCTCCTTACCTCCTCCTTCTGCTCCCCTCTCCTGGACACACACACACACACACACACACACACACCAATTTACACTAAGCTCATAAAGCTCATTAAGAGGAAAGCTGGTCTAGTGAAAATTCTACTTTTCATATATTTTCCAACCTAACAGCTTGACACAAATCTCCAAGGGGTTTACATAAGCTTTAAGTAGGCTGAATAAATAAAACCTTGAATCAATTTAATTTAACAAGTATTTATTGAATATCCACATGTAGGCCAGAATCAGATTAGTAACTAAGTGCCTTGGAATTTTAAAATTTCTCCTGTCTTTGTTTACAGAATTGGTTAGTGGGAATCAGGCTTTCTGTGGGTGTTTAGAAGAGTTTTCTTCTGGTTCTTTCGTAGCTCTCTGTCCACCTTCCTGCAGTGCATTCTTTCTGGTGAAGGAGACACTTGAGCAGGAGCCCAGATGAGGGATGCTTTGGGCCCTGACTCTGGCAGTGAGTGTGGGGATGTGCATTGCAGGAGCTGGATTTCAGACATGCTTCCAGGAAGGAAAGAGTAGCTCCTGTCACACAGCTCTCCCTGCTTGTTACCCCGTGCTGCAAGGTCAGTAAAGGAGGGGAAGGCTGCCTATGCTTTCTTGTAAATAACTTTAACAGTGACTAGGCTGGCCAACCTTTTAGACAAAGCGAACTGAATTATGAGCCCCCTCCTTTGGTTTGTGGGAAGAGAAGGTGACAGCCTAGAAGAAGCAAGAATATTAGGAAGGACCCCCTGCTCAAAAATATCCTCTCCATACTTTACCAACAGGACACTTACCTGGGTTAAAAAGCTATTCTTAAAAAAGTTGATGACCTCTGAAGGGTGAAGCCTGTGGCTGACTCACTCTGAATAAATACACCTACGTTCTTGTTTCTCAATTACCCCTGGCCTGAGTGAGGCATCCTTGAAACTGCTTCTCAGACTGTGGTAGGCACTATAGGTTATCCATGCAACGGCCAGCCCCAATTCCACTTTTGCCTCGTTTGTTGTAGGTTAGAAGTGTCAGAGTTTTTCCCAGCCCCTCTTGAAGTTAGGGAAGGGCCTGTGGCCTAGTTCTAGCTGAAAGGAAACCTACTGGGGGCTTCAGGAAAATGTCTCCTCCTTGATAAGTGAGGGCTGCACAAAGAAGAAGGTCCCCTTTCCCTCCAACTCCTTCTTTCCTGCTTGGAATACTGGTCGTGTAAGGGCTCGATACTTGGAGCAACTACAGCCTTTCTGCCACCATGAGGGGGAGAAATCACTAACAAGTTGAGTGTGGCAATGTGGGATATGGGAAGAGTCTGGTCCTTGATAACTTGGTTATCAAGCAACAGCACCAGCTCTGAAACTGCCCACTTTAAATCTGGTTCCGTGATAAGTCTCTAACATTTGTACCATTTTTAGTTGAGTATTCTATTACTTATTAATAATGATAGCAAATACTTACAAGGTACTCGAGGATGTGGCAGGCACACTTTTACATTTATGAACTCATTTACGAACTCATTCCTATAACAGCCTCATGAAGAACTTCTTCTTTTGCAAGAGAAGAAACCGTAGCACAAGACGTTGAAATGTCTTGCCTAGGGGCACCTGCCCAGGTAATCTGGCTCCAGAATTCCCACTCTACGCATTCTTATAACTGGAAATCATACGCAGTGTAACCAAACAAGAGGTTTGCAATAGATGAGACATATTCTAGAGAACAGCTTTTGAATGGTGTTGAACTGAACCGTTCAGAACTATTTAAAGAGATTTTTTAAAAAAGATTTTATTTATTTATTCAACAGAGAGAGAGACAGCCAGCAAGAGAGGGAACACAAGCAGGGGGAGTGGGAGAGGAAGAAGCAGGATCCCAGCAGAACAGGGAGCCCGACGCGGGGCTCGATCCCAGGACTCTGGGATCATGCCCTGAGCCGAAGGCAGACGCTTAACGACTGAGCCACCCAGGCACCCCTAAAGAAATAAAAAAAAAAAAAAAGATTTATTTATTTATTTTGAGAGAGAGTACCCACACAAGTAGGGGGAGGGGCAGAGGCTGAGAATTCCAAGCCCCACGTGGGGGAAGACGGGCTTGGTCCTACAACCTGTGAGATCATGACCTGAGCTGAAACCAAGGGTTGGATGCTTAACCAACTGAGCCACCTAGGTGCCCCTTAAAGAGCTTTTAAGTGATGTTTTCCCTTGAGCTCAAAGCCTGGCAATTAAGATCAGTGGTCTCATTCTGGGGTAGGCTCCATGCCCGTTCTCAGCCGCTGACATCCTATCTTCTTGTTTGGTCACCGACCACCTGTGTCAGCTTCAATGGTGATTCTTTAGACAGGAGCACACTGGGGTAGAGAGCCCATCCTGTTCTGTGTTCATGCACCGCAGTTAACAGGACCGCCAGCCAGCCAGTCTCCCTTGTACTGAGCACCTTCAAAGTCACGTGAGGTGCCTGGCCGGCTGAGTCAGTGGAGCAGGTGACTCTCGATCTCAAGGTTTCAAGTTCAAGCCCCACACTGGGTGTAGAGATTACTTAAAAATAACATCTTGGAGCACCTGGGTGGCTCAGTCTGTTAAGCATCCAGCTCTCGATTTCGGCTGAGGTCATGATCTCAGGGTCGTGAGATCCAGCCCTCCCTCAGGCTTCGCACTGGGTGAGGAGCCTGCTTAAGATTCTCTTTTCTTCTCCCTCTGCCCCTTCCCCCCTCACTTGCTGGTGCTAATGTGCTATAAATACAAAACCAAATAAATAGAATATTTTTAAAAATAAAAGTAAGATAACAGCACAACACACACACACACCACGTGCTACACCTCTGTGGCCCCCCTGTTGCCTACAGGGGTGATTCCCCACTGAGGGTGGCATAACAAGGCTCCCCATGCTCTAGCCCCAAACTGTCCATGTACCTTCCCTCCCACAAAACCTGGGCTTCAGCACACATCTCTCTCGCTCTTTCTCGAACGTGCTAGGCACTTTCAGGAGCCATGCTAGTCTCTCTGTTCATAAATACCCTTCTCTTTCTTCACCTGGCAAATTTCCACTCATCTCGCAAGACCCAGCTCAAACATCGCCTCCACCACAGTCTTCCCAGAGTCTCCCAGGAGAGCATTATTCCTCCCAGATTTCTGGCATGGCTGTTGATTTATACCATCAGCGAGACACTCACATGTAAATTATCAGTTTATATATTCCACCACTGGACTGATATGTTAGAGAGCAATGTTATTCCGGGTCCTCCATTCTTAATAGCGGGCCTGACACATAGTAGACACACGATAAATGATCATGTGTGAACTTTAAAGCCCGTTCGTTACAGTTCATTCCTTTCAGCAATGGACGGTAATGTGATCGGCTGTGCATGCGACACTTCTGTATCATGAAGAGAAAACCCAGTCAAGACCCCTCTTACATGCCTTTCTTAGGAGAATGGGATACAATCCAGGTATACAGCATTGAAGTGTATACTTTTATTTTAAGTAAGACCATGTGCTGAGGATAAGCATTTTGGTTTTGTTGCTTTCTCTCCTTTGAAGTGAGGTAGTGTGTCTTACCCAGCCTGTAGACAGGGTGAGCGGGCAGAGTTTGTTTTTGCTTGTGCTCTTATATTTTTGGTGAATTTTATTTTTTGTATTATTTGTCTTACTTTTTAAGATTTTATTTATTTGTCAGAGAGAAAGAGAGAGAGAACACAAGCAGAGGGAGCAGCAGGCAGAGGGAGAAGCAGGCTCCCCGCTGAGCAGGGAGCCAGATGTGGGGCTCGATCTGGGATCGTGACCTGAACTGAAGGCAGACGATTAACGGACTGAGCCACCCAGGCGTCTCTATTTTTGGTTAATCTTAAAGGTAACTTTTAGAATACCTCTATAGCCACAATCAGGCTGAGAATCGAAGTTATCTGTCCCCAAATTATGATGTTGATTAGCAAGAGTCAAAACTGAAACCAAGAGCTCTAGCCTGCGGATTCAATATTCTGTCCACCACATTGTATCACTGTCAGCAGGAATGTGTCCCTATAGAGTTAATGCATCTAGTATTACACTCACCCAAACATTAAGGAGGGGGCGGGTCCAATTTTTTTTAATATTTTATTTTTAAGTAATCTCTATACCCAGCGTAGGACTCGAACTCACAGTCCTGAGATCAAGAGTTGCGCGCTGTACCGAATGAGCCAGCCAGGCACCCCAAGGTGAGGGGGAGGTTCCATTTTGAGTTTGAATCTCATTGTACATTACGCAATTTATCATGTCTTTAGTAATATTTATTTGTCATCTTTTCTTCATGGGAAATGGCCATTTACATTTAAATAATAGCAAACAAGGACACATAGGACTTGTTAAAGCCTAAATTCTGTCTCAATGATTATATTAAAATACTGTCTTTATGAAGGGTCAACAAAATTACCTACACAACCTTTTTTTTTTTTTAAATGATTTTTTATTATATTATGTTAGTCACCATACAGTACATCCCCGGTTTCCAATGTAAGGCTCGATGATTCATTAGTTGTGTATAACACCCAGTGCACCATGCAATACGTGCCCTCCTTACTACCCATCACCAGCCTATCCCATTCCCCCAACCCCCTCCCCTCTGAGGCCCTCAGTTTGTTTCTCAGAGTCCATAGTCTCTCATGGTTCATTCCCCCTTCTGATTACCCCCACTTTCTTTATCCCTTTCTTCCCCTACCGATCATCCTAGTTCTTATGTTCCATAGATGAGAGAAATCATATGATAGTTGTCTTTCTCTGCTTGACTTATTTCACTTAGCATTATCTCCTCCAGTGCCATCCATGTTGTAGCAAATGTTGAGAACTCGTTCTTTCTGATAGCTGAGTAATATTCCATTGTATATATGGACCACAACTTCTTAATCCAGTCATCTGTTGAAGGGCATCTCGGCTCCTTCCACGATTTAGCTATTGTGGACATTGCTGCTATGAACATTGGGGTGCATATGGCCCTTCTCTTCACTACGTCTGTATCTTTGGGGTAAATACCCAGTAGTGCAATGGCTGGATCATAGGGTAGCTCAATTTTTAACTTTTTAAGGGACCTCCACACTGTTTTCCAGAGTGGCTGTACCAACTTGCATTCCCACCAACAATACCTACGCAACCTTTTGTATTCATCTTTTTAGCTGGCTAATTTGTCTTCCCAGCAGTATGGAAAAGTGCCTGGAAAAGGAGCACTTCCTCTTACATTTCTTTTTTATCTTTAGTGTCATCTATTGCTTGCCACCTGTGGCTAGAGGCTCAGGCTTATTTTTTTTTCTTCCCAAGTCCTAATTACAGTGGATTAAAGGATAAGAAAAATACAGTTCAGAGAATTGAAGGACTTGCCCAACCTTGTCCCTCGGCCTCTCCATCCTTGCTTTTTCTGCTGCGACAACTCCTGCTGGCCTGGGCCTTGAATGGGTGATCTATAAGCATCTGTTACTTGTGACATCTTGCAGACTTCTGAACCCTAAGGTTTGGGGCCTTTCTTTTGTGGGATGAAAGGAAGCCCAAATGCAGCTAGACAAAAGTGATAAAAATTAGGAATGGTGGTGGACTCTTCCATACTTCTGGTCTGTGCCGCCCCCCATCCGTCTTGTTCTTGTCTCCTCCCTTCCCAGCACCGCCCTCAACCCCCCAGGCCCTGAGAGCGGCGTTCCCTCCCAGAATCCTCTCTGCCTTCTGTGGCAGGGCTCCCACGGGAAATGGGAGACTGGTGGAGCCGGCAGACTCCGCTTGAGCTACCTGTCTCCCCAGAACCTTCACCTGTTCTCACAGTCACGGAAAGTCACGCGCTTGCCGCATCAGAGGAAAACCCTGCCAGCTATCACAACACATACCCGGCCCTACACATTGGCAGGCCTTTTAATGCCGGCTTATGCATAATGAGCTTTAAAAAAATGAAGAAATCTGAAAGGATAATGTGGAAGGAAGAGAATTTGGAGCTAGCGTATATGTTTATAAGGGAGGGAGGGAGAGTGGGGGAAGGAGAGGATTCCAGGCACTGGGTGGATGAACCGTGAGCCAGCAAATCGATGTCATTGGTTTACACTGAATGAAACTCTACATGGTGGTAAATCGATCGGCCTTGGCCAGTGACCCCTAACAAACCAGGAGACGTTCACGCTGGACCGACCACGTCCAGTGGCGCACAGCCCCAGAGCTGCGGCCACATCTCCTTTTGGAGTGCCCCAGGGTCCAGAGGAACAGTGATCAGTGCATTTTGGCCAACAGCAAGGAGCTACCAAGGATCATCCCTTCCCGCCTGCCCCTGCCTTCCAGGCGGGCCTTAGACTCTAGTCAGGGTCTATGTCCCGATTTTCTTCGCGACGCCTTCAGTCAACATCATCAACCATCTTAAGACTTGGTGGTGGTGGGTGGGGCGCAGGGGAAGTGTGCACAAAAAACTGCTTATCTTAAAATAAATGGAGCGGCGCCTGGGTGGCTCAGTTGGTTAAGGTCATGACCCCGGGGTCCTGGGATCGAGCCCCGCATTGGGGCTCCCCGCTCAGCTGGGAGTCTGCTTCTCCCTCTGCCCCTCCCTCATGCTCACTCTCTCTCCCAAATAAATAAATAAATAAATAAAATCTTTATTTAAAAAAAATGGAAAGCCCTTCCCTTAGGAGGACTTTTTCCAACGTAGGCACAGTTACCCTCATCCTCCCCCTCTCCCACGCAGTGGCAATAACACAAGGGTACCCCCTGGCTGGATTTATGACCTCTACTCCTCCCCCCTGCAGGGGAGAGGAAAAGGGCATGACTTTGAGAAAAACAAAGTATCAGGGGTTGATGGTGTGTGCTGAACTTTAAAATGTTAAATTACGGTGAAAAATATTTTGGAAGAGAAACTATCTTCGAAATTGTGCTACATAGTAAAGTTAATGGAGCCCATATGTCGTCTACTAAAACTTAGAAAAACAAACTAAAAACAATAGTTTAGCGTCTGCCAGGCTGAAATGTGATCTACTCCTTAATATTCACTCAACCCAGAGTAAAATGCTTTAAAATGGTAATGATTCCAAAGGGCAGTCTGAGCTCGGTGGATAAACAACAGACGTCAAACAGAGGGGGGGTTATGTTCTGATCCCAGCTCTGGGCAAATCACTTAAGCTCCTGGTTCTTTCTCAACCTTCTCGGCTCTAGAACGGGGATATCAGTGTTTCACAAGGTGTTTACAAGGCATACTAAAATGATTGAAAAGCACTTTACGAACGTTCAATCACCCATGCTTTCTTCATAACTTGGCTTTATAATGTCCTTCACTATTCATTCAGCGATGTGGAAATAAAGAAAGACAGGCCAAATGAGCACAGAGGCTATTTATCTAGAGCTTGCTACAGTAAGGGAGTCAGCCACCATCCCTTGCCTTTGGCAGAGACTCGAGCCAGGCAGGGGACTAGCTAAGCCCCAGTGTGGGAAAGAGGGGAGGCTTCAGGTTAATCCCTGACTGGAGTGTATTGGCCTGGGGACGGTGGAGGTGGAGGCGGACTATCTAGAAGTGATTGCTATGGGGAGCGTATTTGGCTTTCCCGGGTTGGTCCTGGTTGGAAAGGGGGTGGGGATCCTGAGTTGGAAGCCAAGTTGCTTGGCTTCTTCCTCTGATTGCAACAGAGGTTGTGGGTCAGAGTTCTGCTGACATATGGGTCATATATTTGGCCATTGCCTATTTGTACATTCAGTCTCTCGGTGGAAAATGAAAGGTGGGAGGGATCCAAATACGCACCGATACCACTAGGCACCTGCCTCGTAGTCTAGGAAGTAGCTTGTACTTTTTATGCCTTTCAATCGCTTTTAGAAGCAGCACTCGTACACTCCTGAACTACTAGTATTCCCTCCCCAGAATCAATGGGCATACCACTAGACTCGTAGTTAGGACAACTGGGTTCTAGATGTGATGATTCTATTGTTTCCATCCCCAAAACCCAGCCTGAGACCAGTCACATAACCTACCAGTTTCCTCACAAATATGTTGCGAATTCCTACCTGTGTAGCGTATCTCATCATTTGGTTTTAAAAATAAGTGGCTCGGGGCCCCTGGCAGGCTTAGTCGGTGGAATGTGTGACTCTTGATCTGAGGGTTGTGGGTATGAGCCCCATGTTGGGGGTAGAGATTATTTAAAAATAAGATCTTAAAAAAGTAAGTGGCTTAATATTCATACTAGGACCCTATAAAGCAGGTATTTTGAATGCTACAAAGCAGGTATTTTAGGAGGCATTCTAGAAGTGTGGGAAGGAAGATTATGCCTTTAAAGTTTCACCTAGTGGACTAGAACCTTTAACATGTTCCATGTGTCCTGCGAGGAGACTGGCTGACACTTCCTCAGACTCACCATCTTTCCCATCTCTACTTCCATTAAAGCTTCCCACACCTCTGCTTCTCTATTTCCCAAGTCCGTGACAGGACCAGGAGAAACGTGGGAATTTCTGTAAGCCCCTAGAGGGAAGCTGAGTACTTGATTTCTACCTCTCACGAATTCACCCCTTAATCCAAAAACAATGTGTTTCTTACTGTTATTTTTAGTGAAATTTTAAATATTTTAAATCACTACCGTTGAAATTTCTCATTTTTAACACCTAATATAGTAAATATTGATAGCTATAACCAATATAAACAAAATCTCTTTAGGTCTTCAGTAATAGTGAAGAGTGTAAAGGGGTCCTGAGACTAAGAAATTTGTTCATCACTGCCTTAGACAACATTACCTTTTGTCCCAGTAGTCCAGAACATAAAATTACACATAGAAATTCATGCATAGTATGTTCATTGAAGCACAATGAATATATAATCAACCCAAGTCTCTGAACAGGATTAGTTATATAATTCATATTATATTCATAGGGTATAATATTGTACAGTTAACTGAACATATCTCCAAAGAATATTAATGAATACGGACAGCTATTTTGGCCAAAGGTGTTAAGAATACATGGATGGGGAAAGGATAGTCTTCAAAAAATGGTGTTGGGAAGATGTTATATCTACCTGCTAAGAATGATGTTGGATGATTACTCAATAGCATACACAAAAATCAACTCAAAATAGATTAAAGATGTAAATCTAATACCCCGAACCATAAAATTTCTAGAAGAAAATACAGGGGAGAACTCCTCGACATCAGTCTTGGCAATGATTTTTTGAACAGGACCCCCAAAGCAGGCAACAAAAGCAAAACTAAACCGATAGGACTACATCAAACTAAAAACGTTCTGCACAGTCAAGGAAACCATCAATACATGAAAAGGCAACCTATGGAATGAGAAAAAAATTTGTAAATCACATATCTGATAAGGGGTTAATATCCAAAAATATAGAGAACTCTTACAACTCAATAGCGAAAACAAAAACAACCCAAACCCAAATAACCTGATTAAAAAATGGGCAAAGGGGGGCGCCTGGGTAACGCAGTCCTTAAGCGTCTGCCTTCGGCTCAGGGCGTGATCCTGGCATTCCAGGATCGAGTCCCACATCGGGCTCCTCCGCTGGGAGCCTGCTTCTTCCTCTCCCACTTCCCCTGCTGTGTCCCTGTCTCGTTGGCTGTCTCTCTGTCATATAAATAAATAAAATCTTAAAAAAAAAAAAATGGGCAAAGGACCCGAATAGACATTTCTCCAAAGAAGGCAAACAAATGGCCAATGGGTACACAAAAAGGTGCTCATCATAACTCATCATCAGGGAAATTCATATCAAAACCTCAATGAGATATCACCTCACACCAGTCAGAATGACTAGTATCAAAAAGACAAGAAATAACAATGCTGGCAAAGATGTGGAGAAAAGGCAACCCTTTACACTGTTGGTGGAAATGCAAACTGGTGCAGCCATTTTGGAAGCCGGTACGGAGGTTCCTCAAAAAATTAAAAATAGAACTACAATTTGATCCAGCAATCCCACTTCTGGGTGTGTTCCCAAGGAAAATGAAATCATTACCTTGAAGAGATATATGCACCCCTGTGTTCATTGCAGCATTATTCACAATAGCCAAGATAGGGAAATAATGTAAGTGTCCCTTGACAGACGAATGGAAAAGAAAATGTGGGTATATATCTGCATATACAATGAATATTATCCAGCCTTTAAACAGAAGGAAATCTTGCCATTTGCAAAAACATGGATGAACACAGAGGGCATTATGGTAAGTGGAATAAACCAGAAAGAGAAAGAAAATACTCCATAGTATCACATATGTGTAGAATCTAAAAGCAAGAAGAGAAGAGAAGAAAAAAAGAAAAGAAAAGAAAAGAAAAAAGAAAAGGAAAAGGTCAAACTTGCAGAAACAGAGTAAAACAGTGGTTACCAGGACCTGGGGGAGGGGGAAGTGGGAAGATGTTGGTCAAAGTGTATAAACTTTCAGGTGTAAGATGAATAATTTCTGAGGATCTAATGCAACAGAATAGTGACAATAGTTAATAATATTGTATACTTGAAATTTGCTGAGTAGATCTTAGGCATTGTTACATTAAAAAAAGATAACTGTTAAAGTGATGGATGTGTTAATTTCGTTTTTAATCAATTTGATTTGATTTCAAAATGCATGTATATATGTATATAAAATCATCATGTTGTATATTTTAAATCTATTATAACTTCGACAGTTATACTCTAATAAAGCTGGAAGGGAAAGAATTTTAATGATATGAGGAAATGCTAGTGGGATAATATTAAATGAAATATGAGACCATGTTAGGTTTAATCCCCATTTTGTATATACTTGTGTTTTCGTGTGTGTAAGGAAAATTGACCAAATATACCAAAACACTTGTGGGTGATTATCCATCTTTGGGCTATTGGACTTTGGGTGATTTTGTTCCTTTATATTTATCTGTATTTCACATGTTGTCTATAAAAAACTAAAATATCATTATATATATATAATAAATTTTTTTTTTTAAAGTATGTTCCACACCCAGTGTGGAGCCCAATGCGGAGCTCAAACTCACAACCATGAAATCAAGACCTGAGCGGAGATCAAGAGTCAGACACTTGGGGCGCCTGGGTGGCTCAGTCTGTTAAACGTCTGCCTTTGGCTCAGGTCATGATCCTGGGGTCCTGGGATTGAGCCCCGCATCGGGCTCCCTGCTCAGTGGGGAGTCTGCTTCTCCCTCTCCCTCTGCTGCTCCCCTGCTTGTGCTCTCTGTCAAATAAATAAATTAAATCTTAAAAAAAAAAAAAAAAAGCCCGACACTTAACAGACTAAGCCACCCAGGCGCTCCCCACGTTTATATTTTTAATGCAGAAGCTCTCAGCCCCTCAAAAAGACAAGGATCCACAATTTACATTTTTTTTGGAGAAGGAGCATTTGCTACAGCACATATAAATATGAAAATTTATATAGCCACTGTTTCAATATCTAATCATGCGTCTGAAGTCTGAGAAGTCATCTCCTTGTTCAAACAGGTCTTTCATAAACTACAACCAGGAGAAGCCAGAAATCAGGATACCAGTGGGAACAGGTGGAGGCCACTGGCCCGGACATAGGTGCATGGCTAAGGATGCAAGCCTTGAAGAAAATACCAAAACCAAAAGATAAGCCTAAGGGGAAAAGACAGATGGACTTTGACCTCTATAAACCAAGTCACAGTAGAATCTGAAAGTCAGCCCAAACTGGGGTAGGGCAGGCAGCAGCAGCTGATTGGAAGAAGGCCAAAGAGGCCATTGGCAAGAGGGAGATTCAGAGGCAGGGACTCAGGCACCAACTCCAGTCCCTGGAACTTACGAGTGATTTGAGGCAAAGAAGGAAACAACACACGGTCCCTCGGTTCAAGAGACTGTGGGTAAAAATGGGAAAACCTTGGTCTCAGAGACATATCTGAAAGACCGACCTCAGACATATTCAGTTCAGCCAAGCGACCTTGTGCTCCTTTCTACCTCACAGGGTTATGCTGGAGAGAAAATAAAACATGGAGATGAAATAGCCAGCCCAGAGCCTACGTAGTAGAAAGAAATTGAAGTCACTGCTGTTACTAATGTTAGTGCTTTTTCAGCTCTCATCAAATGGGGACTTGGGTGTACGTAGTTAAGAATCAGTGTTCCCTGGGGCGCCTGGGTGGCTCCAGTCTGTTAGGCATCTGACTCTTGATTTCAGCTCAGGTCATGATCTCAGGGTGGTGAGATCGAGCCCCCCAACGGGCTCCACATTCAGCATGAGTCTGCATGTCCCTCTCCCTCTGCTCCTCCCACTCCCCCACCACTCCTGTGCACATTCTCTCCATCTCAAGTAAATAAATACAATCTTAAAAAAAAAAAAAAAAAGAATCAATGTTCCTCCCAGACATTTTGCCTAATGGACCAAGTCTAGAAATTCTTCAGTAAAGTCCACCTGGGACACAGGTCCCTCCAGACCTGCAGGAGCCTAGGTCAAGGGGACCTCATAATGACATGTGGATTATTTTATCTTTGGGCAAGGCTTTGCACCTGGAGTAGGAGCTTCTTCTCGGCATCACACCTGCACGTGCAGCCTGTAAAGAGGAGGCTTTACTGCCTTCATTGGTCTCTGTTGGAATAAGAGGGATTCAAAGCAGAGTTCACTTTCTTCTCTTCAGCCTTAAATCATAATGTGCACAAACATTATACATTTTATGGTTGAGAAGCAGAATCACACACACAGATTATGAATCACATCTTAATCCAATTGGCTATAGGTTACATAACCCAGTTGAAACTTTTTGGGGAGGGATTGTAAATGTTTACCTTCAAATTTCCAACGTTATATCAACCATAACAGGAAAAAGAAAGGGAATTTCCCTTCCCATTTTTATGCCCTTCGCTGAAAGCTGAGAAAATACGCCCATACCATTTGCTGCTACCTGTGTTGGATCCTGTGTTCCCAGCCTTGTACCTATAGTTCCAGCTCAACTCCGCCCTGATCCTGAAATAAAATAAGACTTAGGCACAACTAGTAGTTGTTATTCGGGTGGTGTGTAGACTTTAAGCAGTAGGCATAATTAGACCAACTCTAGTAATTATTTTTCATTTTTTCCCCTGCCCAGCATCCCTCCTGCTTCCATGGTTACGCTTTCCTCTCTTTCTGGTGAGTCTCGGGGAGAGGAAGGGGCAAAGTGGGGGAACCATTCTTCCCTGGCTCCATATAGTCATGGTGGAGCTCTCACAGGGCTCTGCTTCCCTCACATGGGGAGAGGCAATGTGTTTATGAAATAAGACTTTCAGACTCCAGATATGTGATTGGCTATTTAAGCACTGGCTGTACGAACCATCCCCTGAGATTCTGATTCAACTGGGGCCAGGGGCTCCATATTGTTTAAGTTCCCCAAGTGGTCCTGGTGTGCAGACAGTGTTGAGACCCACAGGAACAGGACAAGCAAGCCAGGACAATAGACCCCAAGAGCTCCTGTCTCTCACTAACTCAAGGGACTCTCTTTCCCTCTGTCCTTTCTCCATCTTTCTCCTTCTTGAATTTCCATCTGGCTTATCGTATTATAAAGTGGATATTTGTGCTATGAAGTTTATACAGAATTAAGGTTCTTTGATTTTAAAAAACCCACCAGGGGTGCCTGGGTGGCTCAGTCAGTTGAGTGTCTGACTCTCGGTTTTGGCTTGGGTTGTGATCTCATGGGTCCTGGGATTGAGGCCCACAGCAAGCTCCCCGCCCTCTGCCCCCTCCCCATTTATAAACACGCACGTGCACTCTTACTCTCTCTCTCTCTCTTGCACTCTCTCAAAGAAATAATGGTGTGTCTGGGTGGCACAGTTGGTTAAGTGGCCAGCTCTTGGCTTTGGCTCAGATCATGATCTCACGGTCCTGGGAAAGAGCCCTGTATCAGGCTCCGTGTTCAGTGGGGAGTCTGCTTCAGGATTCTCTCTCTCTCTCTCCCTTGCCTTCTGCCCCTCCCCTCACTCTCTCTCTCAAATAAATAAATCTTTAAAATAAATAAATAAATCTTTAAAAAAAATAATAAAAATAAAAATCCCACCAGAGGATGGGGGGTCATGTGTGACATGTTTATTATTCTCTCGAACCAGTAATGAGAGGCAGAAAGGAAGTTTGGAGGCTGTTTCTAGAGTATAGTGGGCATATTCGGAAATCCTAAAGTGAAGGGAGACACGTGGCCCGATGAGATTAAAACAAGCCTTGTAATTCTGTAAAAAGACGTATTCTTCTCATTGTTGTGCTTTCTGGACACCAGAACTTTGCTTTAGAGACTTATGCAGGCCTCATATGGTTCTGGAACTAGATATACCTACATGCCCCAAACATATATTTTTAATTCCTTCAAACAGGAAGACTTTATAAAGATAACAGACAAATGGACATGTTTGAAGACTGAGCCCCTGCTGTCGCAGGCACATCCTGGGCAGTTCACCCTCACAGAGGTTCCCCTGTAACAAACTTGAACACGATACTTTCTGTAGAACATCTCTATATCCCCCTGGCAGCAGCCGCTGGAAATTACTGTTTCAACACTTCATGCTCACTGATCCATGGGCTACCAAGGCACAGTGCTGAAAGTATTTAATTCCCTGTCTGAGGTTAGCCTTCCACCTGCTTTCCAGTTCAGTGACAGACACCTGTCGTAAAGGCAGCCTGAGCTCATAAAAGCCAATGATCTCTGGCCAATCTACAATTTTTATTAGTGAAATTTGAAGGCGGTACTGTGACAATTTTCCTCATTTCCCTCATCCATTTAGCACGCAGTGACCGGGCAACAGCTTGGTGTCAGGCATTGTGTTAGGAACTGGTGATTCAAAGACAATACACGATTTTGGGGACACCTGTGTGGCTGAATCGTTAAGCGTCTGCCTTCAGCTCAGGTCATGATCCCAGTGTTCTGGGATTGAGCCCCGCATGGGGCTCCCTGCTCAGCGGGAAGCCTGCTTCTCCCTCTCCCACTCCCCCTGCCTGTGTTCCCTCTCTCGCTGCCTCTCTCTGTGTCAAATAAATAAATAAAATCTTTGAAAACAAATAAGCAAACAACAAAAAAAAACAAAGACCATACACGATTTTAAGAAGTTGTGCCACAATGATCTTAGACGTATGAACAAAGTAGCATGGAGAAATGAAGTGTTCTTAGGAAATTCAAGATCTTTTTTTTTTTTTTAAATAGGGAAAGTCACGTTCAAGTTGGGTCTTGAAGAGTAGATACATGGGAGTTTCCCTAAGAGCAGGCAGACAATGGTACTCCAGGCAGAAAGAATAGTACGTACAAATGCATATGAGGGAAAAAGCGTGGCAATTTCGAGATTAGTGAGAAGTTCAGTGTGGCTAGTGCAATGGGTATTGTGGATAGGATTATACAAGAGACTAGCAAGGGAGTGTTTTGCAAGGGTTTTTGTAAGCCTGCTTGATAGTTTAGATTTTAGCCTATTTTACAAAGTCATTCTTTCTGAACATGGTATGTTTTTGTTACGAAAGAAAATCTACCAACTGTATGAGGAAAAGACTAGAGGTGAGGGGCAGAAAAGGCAGCCTCAAGACTCTTTCTAGAGCAACAGTTTTTAACCAGGGGAGATTTTTGCTTCCAGGGGATCTTTGGCAATGGCTAGAGACATTTTTAATTTCATGACGGGGGTGGAGGGAAGAGAGGAGCCAGTGGTATACAGCTGGAGTATACAGTGAGTAGAAGCCAGGATGCTACTAACATTTTACAATGGACAGGACAGCACACACATACCCCACCCCCAAAAAGAATGATCCAACCCAGAATGACAACAGTACCAAAGTGGAGAAACTCTGTTCTAGGCTGTAAGTGGACAGCTTCTGCTTTGGGTTGCTGGATGTCTGTTCCCTCTTCTTTGGAAAAGCACCTTGATTTTTTTTTCCTTTTCTTTCTTTGTTTCTTCCTTTCAGAGAGAGAGGGAGTGCGCGCACCTGCGTGCACTGATGGGGGGAGGGGCCAGGGGAGAGTGGGAGAGAGAGAATCCTAAGCAGGCTCCATGCCCAGCACAGAGCCCCATTGTGGGCTCTATCCCACCACCCAGAGATCAGGACCCAAGCCAAAATCAAGAGTCCCACGCTTCACTCACTGAGCCACCCAGGCACCCCAGCACCTTGATTTTTTCATTCAGATGTTCACCTTTTACTATAAAACCACGTGCTTTAGGGGAAGCTGACCCCACCCCCAAACCTCCCGGGGGTGGGGCTGAACTGATTAAGCCAATCAGCTCATCCCGTTCCCCTAGTGTATTCATTCCGTTAGAAGCCAAACTATGGTAACAAAGAGACCCCCAAATAGTGCTTTAAATACGATGGAGATTCACTTCTAACTCTCGGGAAGGTCAGTGGTCGGAGATGTGGGGCTGGCTGGGTAATGCTGTGCCGCCTGCCGTTAAGTAACACAGATCACTTTCATTTTCCTGTGCCGTCTCTCCTAAGGTGCCACTCTCCTGCGGTGGCTGAGACTGCATCAGCTCTACGCCCTGGTTCCAGCCTGCAGGGAGAGCCAAGAGACAATGCACTGCAAGCAGTTTTTGGCCTTAAAGGGATAATAGATGTTGTACACATCATTTTCCCTCCCACCCCATTGACTTGAACTTAGACCCACGATCATGTCCACCCAAAAGAGAAACTGGGTACTGGCCACGTTCTAAGCTGAAAGTGGGGAAAGTGCTGGTTCTTCTGCGGAAAGGAGAAAGGGCAGTGTGGAAACTGAGGGGTAATTCATATCTTTATCACACCTAGATTGAGTCAGGGTTCGGTTGGGGAACATGACTTTAATATAGGCCCACGAGATGTGAAAAAATGTGAAAAACACATTTCCTGGGAGCTTCTGGGAAAGAAGCAAGTAAAATTCAAATCATCCTAAAAGTAACTTACAGTGACCTGATATTTTTTTCTTAACCTTGTTAGATCTCTTCCTCCAAACTGCATTTTTATTCTTCGGGTTTCCACACTGTCCTATTTCCATCGGTGGAAATCACCATCACGTTCTCCCTATCATAATGAGCTGATACTTGACATTCTCTTTGTAGCCCCGATAACTAGTCCCTCATGAAGTGAAAGTTCTATTTTCTTGTCCTTTTTTTTTTCAACAACTTTTTATATCATTCACATACTGCACAGTTCACTCATTTACAATTATAATTGCACCCAATTGCAGTATACAGCAAAAAGTATCTATGGTTTCTAGTATATTCACAGATAGGTACAATCATCACTATAGTCAGTTTTAAAACATTTTCATCATCTCCAAATGAAAGCCCACACCCTTTGGCTATCACCTCTATATATCCCCATCACCCTCAACCTGAAGCAACCACTAATTTACCTTCTAGCTCCATAGATCTCCCTGTTCTGAACATTTCATAAGAATAGGATCAAAAAACTCGTGGTATTTTGACTGGCTTCTGTCACTTAGCATTCTGTTTTCAAGATTCATTCCTGCTGTACCATGTATCAGTAGTTCACTCCTTTTTACGGCTGAACAATATTTCAGTTATGGACATACTACATTTTATTTATCCATTTGCCAGTTGAAGGACATTTGGTTTGTTTCTACCTTTTGCCTATTGTGACTAACGCTACACTAAACATTTGTGTACATGTTTTTAAGTGGACACATATTTTCATTTCTCTTGGGCATATACCTAAGAGCAGAGTTGCTGGGTCATATGGTAACTCCATGTGTAAACATTTCAGGAACTGCCAGACTGCTTTCCGAAGCAGGTGCACCGTTTCACATTCTGACCAGCTGTGCTAAGGGTTCTGATTTCTCCATATCCTTGCCAACACTTGTTATATAACTTTTTGATTCTAGCTGCCATCTCTCCCTTTCCAAGAGGCATCATCTAGTCTAAGCCCTCAACTGGTCCATTGGTCCCTGATTTCAAGCACTTTTCCACACTACCTCTGTACTTGTCTGTCCCCAACCCCCCAGTTATACGAAATAAGCACCTGGTTTACTGAGATCTGCCTGGTCTTGCCCCCTTGCACCAGTGAGAGAGGCCCATCAGGCAATGTGCAGGTGATTATCTGCTCCAGAACTGCCCAGCCTTCCCTCCATACACTGAATTGGAAAACATTAAAATACCATGACCACAACATTGTTGGTAAAAATGTGATACAGTATAGCAATTATGGAAAACAGAGTGGCGCTTCCTCAAAAATTTAAGGATAGAATTACCATGTGATTCAGTAGTTCCACTTCTGGGTGTATACTTGTGATGGTCCACTTCTGGGTGTATACCTGAAATGTGTCAACTTGACTGGGTCACAGGATGCCTAGATGTCCGGTTCAACACTATTTCTGGGTGTGTCTGTAGGGTGTTTCTAGATGAGATTAGCATCTGAACAGGTGGGCTGAATAATGCAGATGACCCTTCCCAATGTGAATGGTCACTTTTTAATCCGTTGAGGACCCGAATAGAACAAAATGTGGAGGAAGAAGAATTCTTTCTCTGCCTGACAGTTGAGCTGAGCAATCAGCCTTTTGCTCCCAGCACGGGATCTACATCATCAGTGCTCCTGGTTCTCAGGCTGTCAGACTTGGATTAGAACCCACTACTAGCTTCCCTGGTCTCCAGCTTGCAGATGGCCCAACATGGGACTTCTCAGCTTCCACAGTCACATGAGCCAATTCCTTATAATATATCTCATTATATATATAATTTCCATTATATATATATAATTTCTTGTGTAAATATATACATTTATACATATACATATACACATTATATACATATATATAATTTCCATATATATAACTTATATATACATTTATATATATACATTTACATATATATACATTTATATATATACAATACATATATACGTTGTATAAATACATACATTTATACATATACATATATACATTATATGCATATATATAATTTCCATATATATAATTTCCATATATATCCTATTGTTTCTCTGGAGGACTGTAATACAGTACACAAATGAATTAAAAGCAGAAACCTGAATGGATACTTGGAAACCCATGTTCATAGCAACATTATTCACAATAGCCGAAGAGTGGAAAAACCCAAGTGCCCAAGTGTCCATCAACAACTGAATGGGTAAACAAAATGTGGTGTACACATTTGGAATGGAATATTATTCAGCCTTAAAAAGGAAGGAAATTCTGTGGCGCCTGGATGGCTCAGTCAGTTAAGCATCAGACCCTTGATCTCAGCTCAGGTCTTGATCTCAGGGTCATGAGTTCACGCCCTTCTTTGGGCTCCATGCCAGGCATGAAGCTTACTTAAAATAATTTTTTTTACAAGATTTTATTTATTTATTTATTTATTTATTTATTTATTTATTTATTTATTTAACAGAGAGAGTAAGAGAGAACAAGCAGGGGGAGCTACCGAGGGAGAGGGAGAAGCAGTCTCCTTACTGGAGCAGGAAACCCAACGTGGTACTCGATCCCAGGACCCTGAGATCATGACCTGAGCCGAAGGCAGATGCTTAACGACTGAGCCACCCAGGAGCCCCTTTAAAAGAAATTTTTAAAAATTTTTTTAGAAAGGGAGGAAATTCTGACACGTGGTGTCACACGAACGCGCCTTGGGGACATTAGGGTAAGTGAAAAAAGCCAGTTACAAAAAGGACAGATGCTGTGTGATCCCACTTTTAGGAGGAACTTAGAGCAGTCAAATTCACAGAATCAAGAAGCGGAATGGTACTTACCAGGAACTGGGGGAAGGAGGAGCTGAGAATTATCTTTTAATGGATACTTCCCAGTTTGAGAAGAAGAAAACAGTTTGAGATGCATGCTGACGTCAGTTGCATAACAATGTAAATGTACTTATTGCCACTGAATTATACACTTAAGACCAGTTAAGATGGAAAATTTTATGTCATGTGTATTTTACGACCACCAAAAATTATAAAAATCATGACCGCAAAATACATTTAAATGAGGTATGATTGAGCCATAAAGAGAAGTCCTGATATATGCTACAACGCGGATGAACCTGAAAACATTATTCTGTGTGAAGAAAGCCAGACGGAAAAGCTTATATTGTATGGTTCTATGTCTACGAAATGTCTAGAATAGGTAAATCCATAGAGATGGTGTGTGGATCGGTGGTTGCCAGGAGCTGGGGGGCAGGAGAAAGTGGGGAGAAACTGCTTAATGGGTACAGAGTTTTATTTTGGAGTGAAGGAAATGTTTTGCAACTAGATAGAGACTGTGGTTGCACAACCCTGTGAATGTATTAAATGCCACCAAGTTGTTCCCTTAAAATGGCTAAGCATGTGTTATGTGAATTTCACCTCACTACATTAAATTTCAAAAAATTATATTTACATGCAATATATAATATAAAATATATTTTATTTATTTATTTATTTATTTATTTATTTATTTAATCCTGTTCAACACCGAGCACTGGAGCTGCTCCATGAGGGGGCAGACCTAGTTATATTCTCCTGAGGGGAGACTGACCACTCCGCTGACTCTCTTCTTCTCCCCTTCTTAGGTACTCTCCCTTTTTTTTTTTTGCCTTCTGTCCATTCCTCATCCCTCTTACCACCTTCGTTGCCAGGCCTATCAGACTGGTCCCCAGCCTGACCCGCTGAGCTCTTTCCTATCACCCTCCCCTTTGCTTACCATCCTCCATGGACCCTGGCCTCCCGTTTGAACAGGTCAGACATGCTGTCCCCCCAGCACTTGCACCTGCCGCTCCCCCAGCCTGCAAGAGTGGTGCCCCCGGGCACTCACTTGCTTTACTCTCCCTGCATTTGGGTCCCGGTTCTAATGTCACCTACCCAGGAGGGCTTTTGTAGCCCCTCTATCTACATTGCAAGTATTACTCACCATGCTGTCTATCTCCTTCCTCTGCCTTTTCTTTTCCTTTGAAACAGTGATCACTGGACTTGCCATGTTTGCTACAGATCTTTCTAGAATACAGAATATAGGTGAAGGTCTTTTTTCCATCTTCCCCAATGTCACTCCCTTTTCCTCATTTACCAGAGGAAACTGCTACCATAATTCTGGTCTCTTTGACTTCACATATTCTTCTGTTCATGTTTTTATACTTCTACTCCGTATGTGTGGGTATAAACAGCAAACAACAATTACCCTTTCTGTTTGTTTTAAAATATTTTTATACAGTTATCTATCATGTTGCCTGTATCTCTGCAACACGCACGCACACACGCACGCTTGTATCTATCCAGTTCATTCATGTTAATGGCTGCACTATATTCTAACAAATGAATATACCTCAAATGTTACGTAGCCCCTTATAGACGAAGGTTTCCCCGCAGTTTACGGCTACTATGGTCAATGCTGCAAGACAGTATTTGGCATGTCCTTTTGCACGTGTGGAGTCTCTATAGGAAACCTGGAGGTAGGATTGTGGTATTCCAGATGTTTTCCATTTACCCCTCAGATCCACTCTCTCCTCCACTCTGCTCTGCACCCCAGGAAGCTGACCTTTACGGACTACATCAACGAATGCCCTTTCCCTCTACTTTCTTGTTGGATTTGGCCAGTGGGAGGTGCCAGCAGGAAAGCAAGGGAGTGGGCTTGAGATCAGGGCATTTGTTCTCCTGGTCCCCACCCTGCTTGGTCTCTGTGGGTTGGCTGCATTCCTCTCCCTGAGGCTCCCTAAGTTTCCCTAAGACTGTTGCTGCTTGGGATCTGGGGATCTGCTGACCATTTTTTCTATTTGCTCCTTCAGACCTAGGGATAACAAGGAAGGTCCCCAAGCTTCCCTGATATTTCTACCCTTCTTGTTTTTTTAAGTTCCCATTCACCCTACCTGTGTTTTTGTAAGTAGTCCTTTTATTAAATTTCCTCAATAACCCAGGGCGAGAGAACATTCTGTTTCTTGCAAGATGCTGACCAGTATATGATGATATGTGTGTCTTCAGCTTTACTAGATGCCGATCAGTTAAACCTTCCAGTCTCTATTTCTTCCAGGGTACTCATGGATGAAATCTTAGATATTTTCTAATGCTACAAAAATGTGACTCTCTTGCTTTCACCACCTGAAATCTCTGCTCCAGTCAGATTGGCCTATTTACTGGTCTCTGATCGTGCTCTTAGGCCTTCCTTGAATAGAATATTCTTCTCCATTCTATTTCCCCCCTTCCACTTCTCCCTCTCTCCCAGCTTCCTATGAGGGAATCTCACTTTGCTTCATGAAATCAAACTACCGAGGGAACCAGTGACTGTGAGCTCCTAGTACTTACTGTCCCCAACACTCAGTTGGCCCTCTGCCTCTCAAAGATCTCCTCTGTGTTTGTTTTCCACTATTAATTAGTTTTCCCTATGTATATGTCTAATGTCTTCAACAACACTATACTTCCCTTAAATATAACCAACTTTGAGCTCCGTTTTTGTCGTGTTCAACCTTAATATTTAAGTGCCGTGTATGAGAGGTATTCAGTTAATATTTTTAATGAATCAATAAATGAATCCACTGCTCTAATATCACTAATCAACATGCAATCTGATGGCCTGAAATCCTCTCTACACTTGTAAATAGATGCAAGTTTCCTTTTTCATGCAAGTTTAATTTGCTCTTACGTCAAACATGTCCTGTTAAAGAGCCTGTGTGTCTGAGTTCAGAGACGTCTACGTTCTGGTGTTGAATGAATTAATGCCTGTGAATTTACTGTAGATCTAAAACTACCATTAAAATTAAAATTAAAATATTTGTATTCTTGGGGTGCCTGGCTGGGTTGGTTGGAAGAGCGCACAACTCCTGATCTCAGGGCTGTACGTTTGAGCCCCATGTTGGGTACAGAGATTACTAAAAAAATAAAGAAATAAACTTTAAAAAGAATTTGTATTCTCATTATGAAAAAATTTCTTCGCAGTGAAAACAAAGATGGTGATACCCAACCAAGTTAGTTAACAGGGATCAAGGGCCTTCTATTCCCCACCTACTCCAGTGTGAAAATCTGAGGTTTCTTTATTGACTTTGAAGTATCTGTTAACATCTGCAGACATCCTAAGGGAAATTGGCACACAATAAATAGATCCATGCTATTTTTAACTCCACTGGGGGAAAAAGAAAGCAAGGAGAAATTAGGTTTCTCTAGGTGAAAACAGGAAGAGAAATGTTTCTCAGGACTCTACCTAAGCAAAAAGAAAAAAAATTTAGTCCCAATCTCCTTCATGGTCACCCCAAATACAGTCACCTAGCTCTCTCTTTCTAACATATACCCAGTGGTCATAAAGTTACAGATCATCTTTAAGCACCGTCAAGTAAGTAGTGGGCAGAGTGGAAGAAAGATTACTAGGCATTAACAGGGAATGAACGCGGAAGAAATTAAATTGGTCAATATGAACAATTGTAAACGTTGGCAAGAAAAGGAGAGAAATAAAGTGACGTTAAGGAGTAACTCTATTAACGGAAGGTGTTTTTGTCATCGTAAATCTTGGATGTTGGGTGACCACACTTGTCTCAGTGAACGCACAGGCAGGATTATCTGTTGAGGCTGGAGATGGAGTGGGTGCTAGGGTGGTGATCCCCAAAATCTTGTCGCCAGACCAGCAGCACCACCTGGGACCTTGTCAGAGAGGCCAATGCTCGGGCCACATCTCAGACCCGTTGACTCCGACTCTCTGGGGGACCGGACTCAGCAGGCTGCATGTGAACAAGCCGGGCAGTTGGTTCCGATGCCTGCTCAGGTTCAAGGACTAGAACTATTGTGCCAGGCCATTGTTCATACAACACCCACCTGCATGTGTGCCTCTGCAGTTAGACTATTCGAGGTGTTTTTTCTGTCAGGAAATGATTCCCACTTTGCTCTTCATCGCTCATTCCAGCCAGGTGCAGCTGTGGGCTCAGGTAGACTCGTGCTCGGAGGCGCTTCTGGTCCTGAGCAAGGTGTATAGAGCTACAGGTAGACTAGGAGGGCTTTAGTGTAGCACCTTTGTGTCTATTCTGGCCGGACTGGTTACCTGCATTTCTTTCTTTCCGACCCAGGCTCTTCTTGCGTTCACAGACAGAGCTCCATTAATGAAAGCTGCTAAGTATGAAAGGCTATACCCCTTCCTTCTATGACCTCACTTCTGCCTCCCTCTTGACGCTTCTCCCAGCTTTGATACCCTAAGAGGGGACCTTTTCTCTCTGGCAAGAACTCTATGGAAGGAAACTAAGAAAAATTCTTACAGGGTTCTAGCACCATTGGATTAGCTCACAGACCTTTATTACCTGCCTCCTCTATGACAGGAATTGTGCTAAGGACTGGGATAAAAAGGAGTATAACATTTTCTGCAAGAGACAGTAAACAACAACAACAACAACAACAACAACAACAAAACACACCCAAATGATTTAAATAGAGTGAAGTTCCGGGCGCCTGGGTCGCTAAGTTGGTTAAGCACCTGCCTTCGGCTCAGGTCATGATCCTAGGGTTCTGGGATGGAACCCAGCATCGGGCTCTTTGCTCAGCGGGGAGCCTGCTTCTCCCTCTCTCTGCTCCCCCCCACTCCTTCTCTCTCTCGCTCACTCTCTCTCTCAAATAAATAAATAAAATCTTTTAAAAAATAGAGTGAAGTTCAGTGCTATGACAAAGGTCTGTATGGGGTGACATGGAAGCACAAAGAAAGGACATTTAGATCAGGGAAAGTCTCCTGGAGAAATTAGTACCTGCCCTTCAGAACATAATCTTGAAGAAAAAGTATGAAGTAGCCGACGGAAAAAGAGGGAGGTATAGCTTCTGGTGAAAGGAATAGCAAAATCAAAGACAGGGATTTCTGACAGGATAGCAAATGCTGGGATTAGAGATTCTCAGAAGACAGCATTGGAGAGAAGCACGTTAGGAGCTGGAGAGGGAGTCATAGAGTGATCACCTGTCTGACTTTACCCAGAATGTTCCCAGCTTTAGCACTAAAAGTCCCCCGCCCCTCAGTTCTAGACAAACGGGATGGTTGGTCACACTTGGCTTGAAGCCAGGGTGCAGAAGGGCAGATGTGCCATGAAAAGAAGTACATACTCGATCCATCAGGATGTCACTAAAGGCACCAGGATATATTTGGGAAAACCTTACACGGCTGCATTAACAAGAACAGGAGCCCCAGTGAACTAACCCTATACGAGAGAAGGGAAGGCAATGGCAAGTCTTCTGGGTTTCGCTGTCTCACATATGTAGGAAAATCAAAACATATTAAAAAAAAAACATTGTTAAAGAGGGAGGAAGGAAAGGCAAGAAGGCAAGGGGGGGGATAAGACTTGAAGTCTGGAGTTCTGTGTTCACTGTTTCTACTTACTCACAGACATTCTATAAGCTTCAGCTTCCACATCTGTGAAATGGGATAATACCTACCTCCTGGCTTCGTTTTGATGATCAAACGACAGAGTGCATGTGAAAAAGCTTTGTAAACTATAAAGCACTATATGAGTATTACTAACAGGAGCCCTATCAAACTCAAAATATATCCAACCACATCAATCTAGAGAGTGCAGTTTGGGTTGTCATTGCATCACAGTGCTGCCTGCTTTTTACCAGCACTGTCATCATTTCAACTCCTGTATGTCAGCTGGCTCCATTGGGGTTGAGGGTGGCTGGGGAGAAGTGCCAAGGGAGAGGCAGTCCAGATTCTTCCTTCTCTTCCCCCATACCAGAAACATTCAAACCAGGCGAGGTGGGACGGGGACAGAAAGGAATGGAAGCGATTTGTTCTAGATTCGAAAATACCATTCTAGGGGTTGATATCAAATCAGATTATGTCCTGTCGATGGCCTTTTAATAATTCTCTTTTGCCTATGGGCCACAGCCCACCCTCCTTGATCAGGCCCCTGCTTACCTCTCCAGGTTGTCTTTAGTCCTTTCTCCAGATGCTACATTGCAACCACAACAAACTACTAGCCATGGTGAAATTTGTCTTCGTCTCCTCTTGCCTATGCTCTCCCTTTTGCTGACTTCCTTCCTTAGACTTGCAGTATGGGTTCAGATGCTACCTCGAATGTGAAGTTTACTTTGGCTTCCCCAAGGCAAAGCCAGGCATCAGTGAGCCCGAAGCATCTTGGGTACTTTTCTAGGACGGGGAGTGTGTAATGCTGTGCTATAGGCAAGAGCATTGGGTTTTCAGTGACACTCTGGCTTTTATGCCCAGATGGGCCATTTACTTCTTTGGGCAAGGCATAAAAGAAACGCTGGAGTGGATTGTGAAGAGCAGAGAGTCTGGAGACAGACAGCCTGGCTGTAGGAAGTTGGACTAAGCTCTTGGGCCCTAAATATCACATATGTCAAATGTGATTAGTACCCGTATCATAGGGCAGTCATGAGGATAAAATGAGTTAATGTATTAAAAACACTGAGAACAGTGCCTGGCATGTACTCGTTAGCTCTTGTTATGAATCTCACAGTTTCTTCTTCTGTGAAATGGGAATAGCACTCACCAGAGAGGGCTAATATGACAATTATTCAAGATAAACAGAAGCGCTCGGCTTGGAGAAGGTCCGTGATAAACCTTTTACTTGCTCTTTAGGCTCTTTCCGTTTGTATTATGATTCTGCACTTAAGGATGTTTTCACCACTAAAAACTGAGCTTCTCCAGAGAAGAGAGGCGGTCTTCCATCTTTGTGTCCTCAGTGTCCTGCACCTACTAGGTGCTCAAGAGATACTTGGCAAGTGAATTGATAAAAACATAGTCCTGGGAAAACTCACAATGGCTTTCAATTGTCTCTTGGCACTATCCTAAAAGACCACGAAATAGGAATTTAATCCCTAAAAATCTGCATTTTTATAAGTCTGTGTAAAATGCATAGCTTGATTATTAGGTTTTTGTTTTGTTTGTTTTGTGTTCGGTTTCTTGGTTGCTGTTGTTTTCTTCCTTAGCCTTCTCTCTTCCCTGTTTTCATCTTGGGTAGCGTTTCTCAATCCTGGCACTAACAATTCTTTGTTTTGAGACTGTCCTGTGATTGTAGGCTGTTTAGCAACATGCCTGGCCTCTACCCACGAGATGGCCAGTGGCATCTCCCACCCCCAGTTTTCACAACCTAGTATGTCTCTAGGTGTTGCTAAGAGTCTGGGAGAGGGGGCAAATTCCACGCTCATCCCCCACCATTGAGAACCACTAGTCTGGGCAACCTGCTCAAACATTTTCAGATAAACTAAATTTTGGTAAGGACTGATTTTTTTTTCCCCTCTTTTTCTCCAAGTCAAAAATTTGGTTTATGTGACTCCAAATTGAATAGATTCTGACAATGGTGAAGGAAAAGCAATTCCTCCTTGCCTGACTGCCGTATTCCTCGACGACCTCATTCTCAGCAATGGCAAGGTTAGGGATGGGGGTTCGGACGGCGTTTTATTTATCTAGACATAGGCCCCCAAATAGCAATTGCATATTTCTTTTATTTCATTTTGTGGGAAACCGAAAAGAATGCAGCGTTTTACAATTCAACTTAAAGCTAGAAACACATCAAGCTGTCGGATTTTCTGGGTGTGAGAGTGGGGGAGGGGCTTTATTATGGCACAGCGGCACGAAAACTTTCAACACCAGAAAAACTTTTCTCAGCATGAAAGAAAAATGTGTATGTTGAGAAAGAACATGAATGCTAAAAACACATTGTTACTATAAATTTTGAATCTGAGACACAGTTCACAATGCTGCTTTACTAATCGTGCAGTTTTAAACCTATTTAAGCTGGGAAATTTGTTATCAGGTGACTCATACATGTGGGGAAATCCAGTTCATCTGTGCCAAAGATGAAAGAAAGCGATTAGGTGTTTAAATGTTAAGATTCCATTCAGTCTTGTGAATGAACTGCAGTAATCTTGGGATGAGGAGAAAAGAAAGGGCAGTTATTCATCAAGTTGAAAAATGTTAAAGGGCTCTCTGGATTTAAATAATAAAACCTTATACTTATAACACATTTATCTTCCAAATACCATAAGTACTTTTATTTCTTTTTTATTTTGAAACATTCACAAAGTTAAAAAAAAAAAAGTTAAGTACAGTACAAAGAACTTTTTGTCCTTAACCATTTGAGAGTAAGCACAGACCTGAGGCCCAATTACCCACAAATACTTTTTCCTACAAACGAGGACTCTGTCCTATAGACTCACGATGCAACCATTAAAATCAGACAATTAACACCGATGCATGACGACTACCCCGCACTCAGGCTCTACTCAAGTTCTGCCAGTTGTCCCAGCGCCTTGTTTTCTAGAGACAGGATCGAGTTCAGAAGCACGCTGCATCGACTCGTCTCCCTCAGCCTGGAACAATTCCTTGGTCTTTCTTTGACTTTCATGATCTTGCTATTTTTGAAGAAGATAGGCTGGTTATCTTATAACTTGTCCCTTAATTTGGGGTTTACTGGTGTTTCCTTATGATTCTATTCAGATTATACAACCATGGCAAGAATATCACAGAAGGGATGCTGCTTTCATCTCGTTATATCCTGCCACGTGGCACATGATTTCAATCTGCCCCGTTACTGACGATGTTCACTTTGACTCCTTGCTTAAGGTAGTATCTGCCAGGCATAGCTCCTGTGAACATATTCTTTTTCCTATTGAAACCGTGTCAACATCCCACTCCTCATCAATCTTTTGATGTACTCATTTATTTATGTCTTCCTACTCGTAATTTTCTTTTTTTTTTTTTAAAGATTTTATTTATTTATTCGACAGAGATAGAGACAGCCAGCGAGAGAGGGAACACAAGCAGGGAGAGTGGGAGAGGAAGAAGCAGGCTCATAGCGGAGGAGCCTGATGTGGGGCTCGATCCCATAACGCCGGGATCACGCCCTGAGCCGAAGGCAGGCGCTTAACCGCTGTGCCACCCAGGCGCCCCTGAGACATGCAACTCTTGATCTTAGGGTTCTGAGTTCAAGCCTCTCAGTTGGCATAGAGCTTCCTGAAAAAAATAATAATAAAATGAAGGGTGCCTGGGTGCTCAGTCAGTTAAGCACCGACTCTTGATTTCGGCTCAGGTCTTGATCTCAGGGTTGTGAGATTGAGCTCCCTGTTGGGGGCTCTGCACTCGGCTGGGAGTTTGCTTGAGATTCTCTCTCTCCTCTTCCTCTATCCCTCTCCATACCTGTGCTCTCTAAATAAATAAATAAACAAACAAAAGCTTTAAAAAAATAAAAGTAAAATGGAACAATTGTAACAATATACGGTAAAGAAGTTATGTGAATGTGATCTCTTTTCCCTCAAATATCTTATTGTACTATACTTACCCTTCCTCTTGTGCTGATGGAAGTTGATAAAAATGCCCACGTGATGAGATGAGATGAAATGAGGTGAATGACTAAGCATTGTGACGTAACATTAGGCTACTCTTGACCTTCTGACAATAGGGACTGGGGTTGGCTGTGGGTAACTGAAACCACAGAAAGTAAAACTGCGGGTAAGGGGGACTACTGCATTAAGAAAATAAAGGCAATCAGATGTAAACTCTTTTAAATTTTTGTCTCTATTATCCCACTCCCCCCAGATCTATCACTACAAGGGGCAGATTCGGGTTTTGTGGTGCCTTAGCATATATAATTGGGAAAGGAGGGATTAACACAAAAAGAATACAAATAAATTTACCCTTACAAATTTTATGAAAATATATGACCATGTTATATCATTTCCATCATCCCTCCTAGGGCCTCTGGCAGAAGCCTGTGAAAGTGCAGGTGGAGGAAGGGATTTGGAATTTCAGCAGCTTTTGATAGGCACTCTCATTCTCCCTCATCTGGAAGTGGTGGTCCCCCTCCTCCTCCCATCCAAGGCCAATCCATCCAGTGCTCTCCCTCTCTTCTTCTCTCCCTTTCTCCCTTCCTTCATTCCTTCTTTTCCTAAACAAAAATCACACCACACAGAACATACTGTTCTCTAACTTGCTCTTCAATTAACAGTATATTATGGCTACACTTCCAAAACAATACATATAAATCTACATAGTTCTTTTTAACAGTTGTATCCCACAGTGAGGATATACTGTTGTTTATTCAACTATTCCCTATTGAAATGTGTTCAGGTTTTTTAAAATTAGATTGAACCATATAAAACTACCATATTTGTAGGCTTGGGGTTTTTTTTTCTTTTCTTTTCTTTCTTTCTTTCTTTCTTTCCTTCTTTCTTTTCTTTCTTTCTTTCTTTTGGTTTATTTATTTATTTTAGAGCAAGGGGGGAGGGGCAGAGGGAGAGGGAGAGAGAGAATCTCAAGCAGACTCCCTGGTGAGCACGAAGCTTGACACAGGGCTCAATTCTGTGACCCTGAGATCATGACCTGAGCTGAAATCAACTGACTGAGCCACCCAGGCGCCCCTATTTGTTCATTTTCTATTACAACGTTATAGTAAATATGTATGTACACATATCTCTATAAACTTTTGTTTCTGTGGATAAATTTCAAGAGGTGGGATGCTAGTTCAAAAGGGATGTATATTTTACTCCTCGATTGCATCCTTAAAATGTTGGCATAATGTAAGCTACCATCAGTAACCTTTTTGGAAGTTATGAGTCACAGTGACCTCATTTCAGTGCTTCTCATAGCAGACTTCTCCACCATACCCTGTATTTGCCATTATTTTTTTTAAATATTCTGTTTATTTATTTGAGACACACAGAGAAAGAGAGAGAGAGAGAGCAGGGGGAGGAGCGGAGCGAGAGGGAGAGGAAGATCGTTTCCAGCAGATTTCCGCCTAAGCACGGAGCCCAACACAGGGCTGGAGCCCATGACCTTGAGACCATGGCCTGAGTTGAAACCAAGAGTCAGACACTCAACCGCCTGAGCCACCCAGGCACCCCAATATTTGCCATTAATGACCACACCTTCTTTCGCCACAGCACTTTCAACCAGTTTTCCTCCTGTCTCCTTTCAGTTTCTGTCTCTAGCTTCTCTCCCTCCATTTGTTCCTAGACACTTGTATTTCACATGAATCTGCTCTCGCTTACTTTTCTAGTCACACTAAATGCTCTATTCTCCCCTTAGGTAAGGTTATGGCTTCAGCTATAATCTCTACCCTCAGCTCATCAGTGAAGTGACCCAAAGTTGCCTTCACCTGAATTAGAAAATGCCTTCCCTTCCCGATGTCTTACTGTCATCATCCAGAAAACTGTGGTAATAACTCTTCAATCACTCTTCAATATTCTACAGTACATTCCAGGATTGTGTGGTGTGTAAGCTCCACAATCATCACCAAACAGCTCTGTTTTCCATTCCTCTCCTGAGTCCAAACTTCTACATCAAAACTGTGTACTGGCTATCTGCAGCTGGACGTTTCACAGACAGGACCAATATAAAAGACCCATTGTTTAACTGATCATCACCTCTTTTGAAATCCTCCTTATTTATGCATTTCTTTTCTTAGTAAATGAGACTCTCATTCACCTGGGTGCATAACTTAGAAACTAGGAACTTCATCGTAGACTACTTCTCTCACCCTTCCTCTCTCTATCCCTCCCGATTCACATCTGATAGGTTACCAAGTCCTGCGGTTTCCACCCGATATTCCTCAAATCTGTGATTGATCTCTTTTCAGTCCCCAGGGTTGCTGTCCTGACCATGTCTTCCACAAACTAAAAATAATTTTCACTTTGGTCTTCCTACTTTTTGCCTTGCCTCCCTTCTATTATCTCTGACTGCGGTCAGAAAAATTATTTAACATGCAAATCCATTCTCTGCCATGACAGAAATGCTTCAATGTCCACACTGTGAACAGGCTAAAAGCTCAACTTCTTAGCATGACTTAAAAAACTCTTTATTATCCGATATCTACATAATGGTCTGCCTCATTTTCTGACATTCTCTAAAAGCACCCTATGCTTCAGCTATATGGATCTACTTTCAAATCCCCAACGTGCCAAGCTCTCTAATAATTCAGTGCCTTTGCACCTGCTACCCTTCTGCTTGGAATTCCTTGTCAGTCTTGTTGGCCTGACAAACTCTGACTTAAATTTCAAGCCTCAGCTCTAGGGTTATTTTCCTTTTTTAAAACTGTGCGGGCAGACAAATGCTTCAGGCAGACGAACCCTTGAGCTCCTTATTGATATGTTAAACACCTGCGCCATAGCAATTTTAACATTTTAATTATTTATCAAGCAGTGTTTCCAAACTAAGTTGTAAGCTTCTTGAGGGTAAGGACCATGATTAATATCATCTTTGCACCCCCAGCACTTAACACAGTGACTGGTATTGAATATTTTTAATAGGCACTTGAAAGATGCAAAAATAAATTTGTTAGCTAGTGAAAATGTGCAGCCTAGGGTTTAACCTTAAGCCATAGATTTTCACTTACGTACTTTTAAAAAATTGGAAAAAATATAGAATATATTAATGGAAATTTAAGAACAGAAAAGTAAAGTAAATCTCATGAATATCTCTTTCAACACATTTATTATTTACTTTTGGTCTTTGCTCAAATATGTGGTAAATTAAAAAAATATATATGTTTATATATATTTATATTTTACATAGCTGTAACTAAAATGTACATTCACTTTCTCATGTTTTTAAGTTTAACTGTAAACATTTTCCAACACTGTTGCAAAGTCATCTAAACTATCATTTTTAACAATGTAAAATACTTCATTTCCCTACTTAGGTTGACAGCCTAAAGAGATTAGGTTGTACTCGGTTTTCTATTATAAATAGAAACAGATCCGGGTTTTGTGGGACTTGAAATTTATGCAATTTTGAGAGATGTTTTCAGAAAAAGAATACAAAACTATCTTACTTTTGCAAATCATGAACACATTGTTAGGGCCCCTCCCAGGGCTTGGAAGGGGCCTGTGAAAGTGAGACGTCCCAAAGGTTAATTTTCATCAACTTCACAGTGATCTACCTCCAATTATAAATAATCCTGCAATAAGCATTTTGAGCATGTGATTTTCCCCCCTCTCCTCCATTATTTTCCAAGGATCCAAGGTATTTTGACACTGTTCACCTTGAAGAAGTTGAGAAAGCATATGATCATTTATTGAGCACCTATTATATATTGAGCAGTTTATGCATATTATTTAATTAAATCCTTACTACAAGCCCTAAGGAGGTATGATCCCCATTTTACAAACAAGAAAACTGAGGTGCAGTGCATGTAAATATCATGCCCAAAGTCACACGTCTTGTAACTGTGGTAGGGTTTGGATCTTCACCGTCTCAGTCCATGCCTTCTCTTCTCCATTACAACATGGTGTCTCCACAGCCTCACTAGCTTCACAGTAATATTTTCTAGGCTGTTGCTGAAAAACCTGGTTCTCAGTTATCTGTTTTGAGGAGGCCAGAAGACAAAACTTGCAGTCTTTTTTTTTTTTTTTAAGATTTTATTTGTTTATTTGAGAGAGAGAGAGATAGACAGAGATAGCAAGCGAGAGCATGAGTGGGGAGGAGAGGGAGAAGCAGACTCCCATGGAGCAGGGAACCCAACCCAGGACTCAATCCCAGGACTCTGAGATCATGACCTGAGCCAAAGGCAGATGCTTAACTGTCTGAGCCACCCAGGTGTCACAAAATTTGCAGTCTTGAGAGGGTTCTTGGAAGAAGGTGGTTTAAATCAGTGGTGGTTAGACTTTCTCAGGTGAATTTAGGAGGAAGTGACTTGTCTATTTCTGTCCTCTGTCTGCTAACAGACATGTATCACCTTGGCTCAGCACGCATTTCTTGGAAGAAGCATTATCTGAAGTTGAAAAACCTGGGCCGGGTTCGAGTCCTGCTATTCACTACTTGAGTGGCCTTGGCAAGTCATTGAACCCCTCATTTTTCTCCTCTGTGCAATGAGGATAATAAGTAACAAAACCGGCCTCACTCTAGGCTAGCTTTGAGCGTCCAATGGGATGATGTGTGTGCAAGCACTTAGTGAACTCCAATGTCACTGAGGTACAGTAGTGCCCCCTTATCTGAGGTTTTGCTTTCTGCGGTTTCATTTACCCGAGGTCAACCACAGTTGGGAAGTAGATGATTCTCCTGTTGTCAAAAGATCAATTGTAGCATAAGGCCAACTCACAAAGCCGCATCATTCCACCTTACTTCATCTCTCATGGAGACATTTCATCATTCCACATCATCACAAGAAGTGTGAGTACAGTACAATAAGATAGTTTGAGAGACCACAGTCACATAACTTCTATTATATTGTTGTAATTGTTCTATTTCGTTGTTATTGTTAATCTCTTACTGTGCCTAATTTATAAATTATACTTCATCTTCAGTATGTATGCCTAGGTAAAAACAGTATATACGCGGTTGGGTACTACCCATGGTTTCAGGCATCCACTGGGGGTCTTGGAGGCATCCCCCTTGTAGATAAGGGGGGACTGATGTATTAGAAACATTGTGGGAGTTGCTCCACTATCCCCGCCCATCTGCTCCAGGTAAGGGCCTGTGACAGCTGGACAGAATGCACCTGACGGCTCCATTAGGGTTAACTCTGGCTGGAGTTCCTTCGGAGATTCTGGTGAATCTTTTCCTCCTCAAACTGAGGGCTAATCAAAAATGCCAAACACATCTACAATCGCAACTTGTAAAATCCAAAACACAGTCCTTACCAATTGTCCCTTTGCTCTGTCTTAGGTGCTGACGCATTTATCTTGGGATTTTACCTGCCAGTTTAAAAATCTTTAGTCCTTGTTGGACCTCATTCTGGGGACAGTCTAATTCTGCAAAGCCAGGAGAAAAGGAAAATCTCTGCTTTGAGTTGGCGTTTGAACACCCTTCACCGTATCACGTTTAAAGCTGGTGTAGGCAGCATTCGTCTTTATTTTCCCTGAAAGATAAAAGCTTAAGCCCCTTTCCAAGCCCGAAGACTGAACTCATCGCCCCGCGTCGGCACCCGCGCGGCTCCCCGCGCACGGCCTGCAGCTCCGCCGGCCGCCCGCCGCCTCCCACATCCCCGGCCCAGGTGTCAGCCAGCGGGTGCCCGGACCTCCACCTGGCTCGGCCGGCGGCGACCGCACAAAGAGCGGAGCAGGCGGCGGCCGGGCCGAGCCGCAGAAAGTAGTCCCGACCACGCCGGGCCGATGTTGTTCGACGTCGCTTCACGCCCTCCGCGGGGAGGGCCGCAGCGGCCGGCCCAGGAAAGAATCCCATAGGAATGCGCCGGCGGGAGGCCTTTTCCCTCCAGCTCGCCTCTGCTTTCCTGGCGGATCTCCCGGGGTCTCCAAGCAGAGGCCGTGCGCGCGGTCCCCCACTTTCTTTCGTAGCTGCACGGGAGGCGGCGCCGAGGGAGGGGCTCGCCCGCGCGCAGGGAGACCTTCGCGGCGACCCGTGGCGGCGGCGGCGGCGGCGGCGGGCCCGTGGTATCCCTGCGCCGCTGCGTGAGAGGAAGAGGCTGAATGAGGAGCAGCGCGGGGGAAGCGGAGCGCCGGGGGAGGAGGCGGCGGGATGGAAGCAGACGCTGGTGTCGCGCGAGCCCCCGGCAGAGCGGCGCGGTAGAGAGGGCGGCGGCGGCGGCGCGCGCGGAGCCCTGACGTGCCCCTTTCTTTCTTCTCTCTCTGGAAAGCTGGGAAGCATGAGCGTGCAGACCTGCCGCTGCGGCGGCCGCCCCGGCTCCTTGCCTCCCCCTTTTCTGGCCGCCCCTCGCCGGTGAGAGAAGAGAACGCGAGAAGGGAAGATGGGGGCCGTCCTGAGGAGCCTCCTGGCCTGCAGTTTCTGTGCGCTCCTGAGAGGTGGGAAGGGGGGGCGCGAAAGTTGGTGGGATTTGGGGGGGAGGTGGCCTTGTTTTGTGTGTGACTGGGGGGAGGGGGAGGGAGGGAGGAGAAGGGGGAAGAGGAGCCAGGAGAGGCCTGGTCGTGGGGAAGGAGAGAGAGAGGGGCCCGGGAGAAGGGGCTGTGCGCTCCGCCTGGCCACAATGCAGACCCCTTCCCAGGGTTCCGGACCTTCCCTGGACAAATCGGAGCCTCAATCCGGGCTGCTTGTCTGGGTGAACCCCTGGAGCCTCATTCTGTCTCAATGACTGAGGGTCCGTGTGTCTGTTTTTGCCGGGAGTCCTCTGGGTGAAGGGTCTTTGTATGTATTTTGTTTTTTTAAATGTTTGAGCCCAAGATGCTTTAAGGTTGGTCTCCTCTCTTGAAGCCCCCACCTTTTCCGTGTCTCTTACGTGAACTTTTCGAGCCTTCTTACTATTTTTCCAGGCCTTGTTACTACTAATCATTGGCTTCCGTTGGGATATAATGATCCTGGGTGAGAACACAGTTGGAAAGTGACTCCGAGGTTATAGGTCGAGAGTTTCAGCATTGGGATTCTTCTGAGCTTGAGCCCATAATAAAATAGAAACGTTGCCCTTGTAACCCCTGGTATTCAGGACTTGCCCCTATTTTCGGAGCATGCAAGTGTACAGTTGGCAGTAAGTAGGAAAGTCATCCCTGTGTGAAGAGGAGCCTGTCCTGGGACCTAAGTTATCATTTGCTGCGCTCCCCTGGGGACTGCTTGCACTTTGGTAAATAACATGGGCTATCCTAGATAATTTACTCGGAGAATCGCATATATTCGATGGCCCTGTGGTTTTCTGAATTGGCCTGTAAAGCTGTCACATACGCTGTGACTTTTATTTTGTGACAGTTCACTAAGGTTTTTGATTGGCCCGCAAGATTTCAGCAGCTCTTCTCAAACTTAACCAGTTTTGAAGTGGTGATGAGTCTGGTGCTTTTGAGCATTTACCAGCAGAGGAGTTTAAGTATGAATTGATTGCAGTGGCTTTCTGGCTTTGGTTTTGTTAAAATTCTCGTTTGTGTTCATGGTAAATTCTTTTCAGGTATAAGACCTCTTGAGTCTGTGGAGATTTTTAACTCTTAATTTAACAAGCTAAACTTTTGTTAAGCTTCCAAAACCTGCTAAAGTTTAAAGGGCACAATAGTAACTCAGGATCTTGCACAATGAGCCCAATATGCCATTTCTGTGTGTGTATATTTGTTTTGGATGAATGTGATTGACTTTTTTTTTTTCTGGAGGAGGAGGAATTTTTTTTCTTTAGTTACTCTTCTGTAGGATTATTACGTTTGCATGTTATATCTACTTATGCTTAATAATTATGACTCACTGTAAGCATATTCCAAACTATTTTCATATGTAACCCCTTAAAGATAGTGCTCACTTAATTTTCTTGGCAGAGAATTTAATGCAGTGTTGTGTCTTTGAGAGGTTTAATAAGTGTATGTTTATTTCATTATAGTATATTCTTTGTTGAAAGGGTTTTTTGCGATAGCTGTGAGGAACGTATTTGACATAAGAATATGTCCATTTTTTAGATAGAAAGTAGAGTTAAATATGAGAGTCAGCTGATAGGTTAAAGTCTTGGGGAAATCTAAGTCCATAACCTGGGATACTTCTGGTTTCCCAGTTGTGTTTCTTGAAGGGTAAGAGTGTGATGTAAATGCCATTTGTTTATTTTAACACCAAATTTGAGCCTAGAGTTGGGTTTGTTCCTTCCTGGAGTTTCAAAAAGTTGCACTTGAAGTATTAATTTGAAGTATGGTGTTATGTAACAAGACTTAAAGAGTTAATAGTTTAAACTGCCTCATCTTTCATAGCAAAGTTTGCATAAGTAGACCTCTCATTTTAAATGTAGCATACTAATGGTTTAAGGTGGTCTTTGAATTTAACAGTACCTGACTGAGTACATATTATTTGAACTAAAATGGTATTTTGATGTGAAAGATTTTTATTCATATTTTAGGTTCTTTTCATTCCTCGATAATGTCATTCTCTGTTATAATAGTGGCAGTAGTTAATCTTGGACCCTTAAAGAGAAAAATGTGATTAATTTGTTCCATTAAAATAATTTTTTTTCCCACAGAGTTGTTGTTAACATTGAGAAGTTAACATTGGGATGATGGGGTGATGAGAGGCTTTGGAAGACCTTTTGTCCTGTATTGCTATTAAATCAATATCTGAAGGCCAAGGAATAATGCTGTCATCATCTGGGCTGCATCCCTCTCCCTACCATGGGAGGACAAAGTGTAATGGAAAGATTTGGGCATTTTGACACTAAAATCTTGGGTTCAAAGTTTGTGCTTCTCTACTTAATAGCTTTGTGATTCTGGTCTAGTCAGTTTCTCTGGGCCTCAGTTTCTTTACCTGTAAAATGTAGGTAGTAATATTGATCTGATTTGCATGTTTAACGGGCATATTAAATGAAATGATGAATATCAGTGATTTGCTAATGTTATTTTTGTTGTAATTTTTTATTGTGGACATATTTTCAAATGCTAGGAATTTGATATTTAATTTGTATAAGATTTACAAATTCTAACAGGTAGAAGAGATCTTGATCATTCTGGTCTAACAGCTTCATTTGCAAGTGGGGATATTCAGATTCAGAGAGATTATGATTTGATCAAGCTCCTACAGCTCATTAATGGTAGAGGGATACTAGGGATTTATTGGTAGGAATTTATTAATGGTAGGGATTTATTGTTCATTCTTTTAGCAAATATGTTTGGAATACCTATTGTATATCAAGCTTTGATATTATAGTGGTGAGCAAAATAGGCATGTCCCTAACAATCTGGGTTGTCTTCCTTACTATTCTTTTAGTTCCATCCAGGTACTGATTAGAAAAGATTATATCTCTGATTTTCTAGAGGAAATATTTTTATAAGAATATGAATTTTGGCATACGATTATGTGTATAATCTGCAAATACTTTGTCTCAGCTTGAGGAGGTTTTGTTGTTTCATAAACATTTTTTGCTAGTTTTCAAAAAAGTATATTAGTTTTGGTGGGATGGTGGAAAGTACTGTACAGACAAGCCACTAGTGTTTTCCATCTTATGTTTTGTAGAAGTGGTCTTTGGAAAGGCTTTTTCTTTAATATCAAATAGAATCTCTAGGAGGTAGAATGAATTTTGAAGTGGGAATCAGGAAAATTAGATTCTGATTCTGAGTTTGCCATTAGCTATCTGTGCTGTGACCTTGGATAAGTCACTTAATCTCTGTACACCTTATTTGCGTGAGGATGAAGAATCCCTTTGGAGATGCATAATTCACATTAACATGTTAAGGGCTCTGAGAGAACGTGAAGTAGACCAATTTTAATTTTGTTTAACTCACCGTTTCCCAAACTTGGTATTTTTTCCATAAATCCTTTTAACATTCTGCTAAACCTTTGATCCAAGCAACACGCTTGGGGAGAACTGGACTGAATGACCCGTTGAGCATGAGGTTGATTAGTGGGATTGGTGTTTGATGATAATTTCACGCAGTTGAATTTGCTACTTTCATTCCTACTTACTTACTTAGCTTTAGGTTTGCTCGTTTGGCTAGGGAATAATTTGGTTGTTATGTGTAAGGTTTCAGCTCATTGTTATCATGAGGCCTAACTAATTTCCCATGGTTTGGTTTCTCAGAGACTTTTTTGTTTTGCTTTAATTGGAGGTTTTTCCATTTGCTGAACTGAAGTATTCTTCCATACAGTTGTATGTGCTTTGGCTATGAGAAATGACTGTCTTTTCTTTTTTTTTTAAAGATTTTATTTATTTATTCGACAGGGATAGAGACAGCCAGCGAGAGAGGGAACACAAGCAGGGGGAGTGGAGAGGAAGAAGCAGGCTCATGGCGGAGGAGCCTGATGGAGGAGCCTGAGGGGGGGCTCCATCCCATAATGCTGGGATCACGCCCTGAGCCGAAGGCAGACGCTTAACCGCTGTGCCACCCAGGCGCCCCAGAAATGACTGTCTTTTTTGAATATCAAAGATGTGTGGAGGGTATGTGTGCTTTAGCTATCAGAAATAACTGTCTTTTTTGAGTATCAAAGAAGATTGTGTGGAGGGTATATAAATGTGAGCTTAAAATTTAAACATTTCGGAAAAACAAGTAACACAGTAACCTGTTTCGGTCATGGGTAAATTTTCTTGAGAAGATTCAATCTCATCATGGAAGTTTCATTACAAGTTTATATTCAAGGAAGATTATAAAGTGGGGCACTATAACAGGAAGGTATGGTTTTTATTGATAAACCAAGTTCAGATCTTCTATTACATTATGTAATCTTGGACAAATTACTTAGCTTTAGTGTCCTCTTCTGTTATATAGGGATAATACCTTACAGGATTTTTATGAGAACTGATGGGAGATAATATTTGCAAAGGGAGAGTATAGTGTATAGTCAGTAGTAGACCCTGAATAAATGGCTGCTGATAGTAAGATGGCTAAGTTAAAAGAAATATTAATGCTCAGGAAAGATTAGTAAAACATTTAAGTGTCAAGCACTGTTACAGGGAGTCAATAGTTTTAGGCCAGTGGTTTTTGAACTTTTTTGACTCTTCTGCAACCAAAGTGAAAGCTCCACGAAATACTTTCACTTCTGATATATTTTTTTAAGTTTTTGTTTTTTAAAGGTAATCTTTACCCCCAACGTGGGGCTCAAACTCACGATCCAGAGATCAAGAGTCACATGCTCCATCATCTGAGCCAGCTAGGCACCCCACTTCTGATATATTGTTTTATTTTATATAACTAAAATGGCTACTATATAAAATTTATTTTACCTTAAAGGATTGCAGCCTTAACACTGTTTTAGGTGAGTATTATAAATAAGCTAGAGGATAAATAGTACAGTTGATTGTGATACTTAAGAGTTAAGTGTGGGCAAAATAATTTTCTCAAAACATTGTTTAATTGAGAAAAATTTTTATTGTATTATTTCATTACAACAGTTAAAATTATTCAGTTGATAGACTTTTCCCTGCAGGATGGGTAAATGTTATACTGAATTCCCCGGGGGTGCCTGGGTGGTGCAGTCGTTAAGCGTTAAGCGTCTGCCTTCGGCTCAGGGCCTGATCCCGGCGTTCTGGGATCAAGCCCCACATCAGGCTCCTCTGCTGGAAGCCCGCTTCTTCCTCTCCCACTCCCCCTGCTTGTGTTCCCTCTCTCGCTGGCTGTCTCTATCTCTCTATCTCTGTCAAATAAATAAATAAAATCTTTAAAAAAAATGATGGGGCGCCTGGGTAGCGCAGTCGTTAAGCGTCTGCCTTCGGCTCAGGGCGTGATGCCGGCGTTCCGGGATCGAATCCCACATCGGGCTCCTAGGCTGGGAGCCTGCTTCTTCCTCTCCCTCTCCCCTGCTGTGTTCCCTCTCTCACTGGCTGTCTGGGTCACATAAATAAATAAAATCTTTAAAAAAAAAAGTTATACTGAATTCCTGCATTGCATGTTTAACTCTTTGTATGAGAGTTTTTATGTATATTCTGTAAAATGAGCTGTCTTAATGAATAGAACACCTCCATGTGAATAACTTTGAAATAAAGTCAAATATGTAGATCAGATAACCTAAGATTTGGATATTTGCCCTTGAAATTACTAATTTAAAATATAATTCATCATAAATACAAGGAAAATAGTGTCATTTGATATTATTAGCACATGCTTGGTTTCTCAAACTTGTGTTACTTGTGGCAGTGACTATCCTCACAAACAGTTCAGGACATTCAGATGTGAGACAGGAAAATATTAAAATGTGCCTGGGCTCTATTTGGTGAAAATTATTGGTACTTCAGTGCTATGATCCTCTTAGCTGTAATGTAACTTGCTAATTTTTTTTTTATAAAAGATTTTATTTATTTGAGAGAGAGAGAGAGCACGCACACGGGGAGCAGAGGGAGAGAGGGAGAAGTATGCTCCCCGCTGAGCTGGGAGCCTGACATGGGATTTGGTTCCAGGACCCTGGGATCATGTCCTGAGCTGAAGGCAGACACTTACACGACTGAGCCACCCAGGTGCCCCATAACTTCCTAATTTTTATTTCTGTGATATCTTGCTTGGAAGGGCCGGGAGATTGGGGATGCAAAGTGAAATCATAGTTTTTGGCAAAAAAATTTATTAAGTGAATTTTTAAGTTATAAATTGACATTAGGCCTAAAGTTACTGATTACATTCTCAGTAAAAATAAAAGTGCAGAGGTGAATATGATTTGCAGCAGTCCTGTTTTTCAAGAAAGTAGTCATTCAGATAATGGAAAACTGTACCTTTATCAAATTATGTTTGTTTGGCCAGGAAGCCATTTTTCTCTGATGGCCTTGGTTAGTCATCACTTTATCACTTAGACCAAAATCCCATCAAGTACAGGATATAGGTATGAGAGTCTTTCTCATTGTTGGCCAGCTTTATTGGGAGGTGTAATTTAAGTGTATCCATGTATCCAATTTAAAGATTCTGTATTTTGCAAGTCTGAGAAAGCTACATCTGAACTTCATTAACATGAGCTCTTAGCTACACTGTTATATGGTCTTTATTTGTTAGTTTCATGATTTATGCCAGTGAAGACAACAGCTCTTTGTTAGATATAAAGTGTTTCAAGAGTAGATTTTTTTCCCTTTATATACCATCATGAACCAGAGCTTTGCATATATTAAATATTCTAAATTTTACATTTAAAGCAATATTAGAAGATGTGAATTTTTTTGACATTTATACAGTCTGTTTGGAGCTTCATTTTGTGTTTTGTCTCAAATTGTTTATTAGACATGGTATAAATTTGTAGCTACTATAATTTTTTTTTTTTTAGCACAGATGAGATAGAGAAAACTAATCAGAAATAAATCAGTGTGTTTATATCTGAGACTGAATTTGAAATGTGGATTATGTAATGTGTTTTCTGGTTTTAGGATGTAACTGTTGCATTGGTAATATAATTAGCACGCTCAAGTACTTTTTTAACCCAGTTTTTTAGAAAAACAGATATAATTCACATACCATAAAGTTCTCTGTTTTAAAGTGTCCAGTTCAGTGGGTTTTAGTATATTCACAGGGTTGTACAGCCATCACTACAGTCTAATTCCAGAACATTTTCATCACCCCAAAAAGAAATCCTGTACCCCTTAGCAGTCACTTTTCATTTCCCCTTCCCCCAGGCTTTGGTAACGACTAGTCTACTTTGCTGTCTCTATGGATTTGCCTGTTCTGAACATTTCATATAAATGAAATCATACAATATGTGGCCATTTGTATATGGCTTTCACTTAGCATAATGTTTTCAGGGTTCATGTTTATAGCACATATCAATACGTCCTTCTTTTTTATGGCTGAATAATACTCCATTGTGTGGATATATGAAGCACTTTCGAATGACTGTGGGTTTGATCATTGGTATCTTTATCTTCAGAAATTATTTCCGAAATCTCTTTTTGAAGTTATAGAAATAGACATGAAAAAAATCTTGTTTTTCTGCTGGAGAAGGACTCAGTTCAGCAGCACTTCATTTCTGTGTATTGACTACATAGAACACTGTCTCAGTTAAACTTTTTTTTACCAAATTCATATTAGATTAATAGGATAGAAGGGGTATTAACAATTACCTGGTCAAATTTTTCATTTTATAAAGTAGAAAGGTGAATGACTAACTGAAGGCTAGGTTGCTGGTACTCTAGACAGTAATTTCACATGCAGTGCTTTCTGTATGTACCTAATTTTACCTGGGCCTTACTACAGTTTTGGAAATGATACCAGTCATTTTTAATAGAGGAAAATAAATGTCAGTGTTGCTTTGGAGTTTGCAAATAGGTGGTTTGTCATAATACTGTTAAATAAAAACCAGTCTGGATTTAGATAAGGAGAGACTATTCAAAATGATTATTAAAATAGGGAGAATGCTCTGACTGAAAGATCTGCAAGTATCTCAAAATCAAACACAAACTTTTATAGAGAAGGCTAAGCAGGGCTAGCAGGAACTTTGTACGGGGGTGAGTCAAGAGGGTCGGGGTAAGCAGATTACATGATCATGTTTTCCCCCTGTGGTCAGCTGATACTTGGAATGACCTGTTAAGGGAGGAAGTTCTGCATCTACCTGCTTAAACTTAGGGCAAGCCAAAGTTTAGGGGCTTGTGGGAAACGAGAAGAGTCTTACTAAGTTTGGTCAAGCCACATCAGTGGATAAGTAATGAACGATCGTGAGCACTTGGTCACAAGTTTTGTTTAAAACAAAATTTTTCACTGTTAGGGGTATGTTTTCGTCAGTTGAGGCTTACAGCTTTTTGCTGTAACAAAAATAGTATAGACTGGATGGCTTATAAACAACAGAAATTTATTTCTCACAGTTCTGGAGGCTGGAAGCCCAAGATGAAGGTGCCAGCATAGACAGTTTCTGGTGAGGATCCTCTCTGGGTGGCAGACTACTGACCTCTCTCTGTATCCTCACAGGGTGGATAGCAAGAGAGAGGAAATAAGCTCTTGGCTCTTAAAAGGGTACTAATCCCATTTGTGAGGACTCTACCATCATGCTCCCACCCCCCCCCTTTTTTTAAGGTGTTATTTATTTATTTGACAGACACAGCGAGAGAGCGAACACAAGCAGGGGGAGTGGGAGAGGAAGAAGCAGGCTCCCAGTAAAGCAGGGAGCCTGATGTGGGGCTCGATCCCATAACGCTAGGATCACGCCCTGAGCCGAAGGCAGATGCTTAAGGACTGAGCCACCTAGGTGCCCTTCCCACCCCCCCTTTTTTCCCACCCTCATGACCTCATGTAAGGAGGGCTAATTACTCCCCAAAGGCCTTACCTCCTAATACTGTCACATAGTGGGGGTAGGGTTTCAACATAAGAATTTTGGGGAACACAAACATTCAGTCCCTAACAGGGTAGAATAAGAGTCATTGTGAAGTTGATATCATTAGATATGACCCGATTATTTATGTAGGTGTAGGCTTTGTGAGTTGCCTTGCTGAATATTTTTATAAGGAATCTTGGATTGGACTTGAAAAAATTATTTATTATTGAAGTATAATTGACATGCCATGTTATCTTAGTTTCAGGTGTACACCAAATAGTGATTTGACAATTCTGTCATGATAAATGTAGTCATCCTCTGTCACTGTACAGTGTTACTACAATATTATTGGCTATTTTCCCTGTGCTGTACTTTTATCACCTCTATGACTTATTTATTTTATAAGTGGGAGTTTGTATCTTTTAATCTCCTTCATTTTTTCCCGTCCCCTCACCCACCTTCCCTTTGGCAACCACCAACTTGTTCTTTGTATTTAATAGTCTGGTTTTTTAAATTTATTTTTTAGATTCCACATATAAGTAAAATCATACGGTATGTGTCTTTGCCTGACTTCTTTCATTTAGTGTAATACCCTCTAGGTCCATCTATGTTGTCAAAGATAGCAAGATTTCATTCTTTTTTATGGTAGAGTAATAGTCCATTTTGTGTGTGTGTGCGTGCGTGCATGCATGCCACATCTTCATCCATTGAGGGTTACTTGGGTTGCTTCCATATTTTGGCTATTGTAAATTATGCTGCAGTAAACATAAGGGTGCATATATCTTTTCGCATTAATGCTTTTGTTTTCATATGGTATTTTTATTTTTAATTTTTTGGGGAACCTCCACGCTATTTTCCACAATGGTTGCACCAGTTTACATTCCCACAAATAGTGCATGATGTTCTTTTTTTCCCACATCTTTGCCAACACTTGTTGTTTCTTGTCTTTTTAATACTAATCATTTTGACTGGTACGAGGTGATACCTCATTGTGGTTTTGATTTGCATTTCTCTGATGATTAATGATGTTGAGCATTGTTTCATGTGTCTCTTGGCCATCCGTATGTCTTCTTTGGAAAAATGTCTCTTCAGGTCCTCTGCTCATTTTTAAATCAAAATTTTTTTTTGGTATTGAATTGTATAAGTTTGTTATATATTTTGGATATTAATCCCTCATCAGATAAGTGATTTGCAAATATCTTCTCCCATTCAGTAGGTTGCCTTTTTGTTTTGTTGATGTTTCCTTTGCTGTGCAAAAGCACTTTATTTTGGTGTAGTCTCAATAGTTTATTTTGGATTTCACATTTTTTTTAAAGGTTTATTTATTTATTTGAGAAAGAAAAAGAGTTCCCCTCCTTCCTTGAGAGAAACCCAAGCAGACTTCATACTGAGCAAGGAGCCCACACAGTGCTTGATCTCATGACCCTGACATCACAACCTAAGCCAAAACCAAGAGTTGGATGCTTAACTGACTGCACCTCCCAGGTGCCCCTGGATTTCACTTTTAAAAAAACCTCTTGAAGCCAAGGAAGCCAAGTCAAGAATTCATTATCAGGTTTCACTTGTAGTACCTATAGATTCTGGTGAATTCTTGAAGTTCTCAGACATATCCTAGAGTTCCTGGGCCTGCCTGGAAGTGATCTTGCTTACTTCACCTGTGAGGCTGGGAACTCCTGGCCAGGTACCAGTCTAGTTTTCCTAAGAGAACTGTGAGCGCTGGCTTCATGAAGTCAGCCATAGCTCCTTAAAACTGTCTGGTCATATTTAATTAAATGAGCACTGCTTTCAAATATGGCATTCCAGTCAAAGCCTCGGTTGCATAACCAATGTTTCCACCTAAGGGACAGACTCTTATTGAACCTGTGCAAATACTTATATTGCTGTGAAAATAAGAATACACAGTAAAAGTTTTTGAATGATGGAAGAGTCAGGCAGGGAGAAAAAAATGTTTTATTTCTGTTTACAAAAGCATAGTATGCTTTAAATCATTAACAAGTTACAGATAATGTAAAAGAAAAAAGAAAAGTGTTCTTTATATCCAGAAAATGGAACATCAAAGCATCACATTATCTTAAATAAAACTTGTAATCATCCTTCATCAGTTTATTCTGTCCTGTTAATTCTCATTCTGCTAGATCTTGGGTTAGTAGTCTTACAAATCTATCTGCTTCTCCATTAGCTTCTTGGAAATCCTGACTTAGTTCACTGGTATAGTCTCAAAGTTCTTTAAGTGATGCCATGGGAAGCCCAAGAGTACCGGTATAGTCCTTTTTCAGCAGTCCTTTTTTTGTTGAAGATGAGCACTGTAGCTTATAGCTGATTTGCAAGCACTTTCAGAGAAGCATCAGAATAAAAAAAAAAAAACTTATCTGTAGATGACAAAAGACTTAAAATGGTGGTGATTAACTTACTCTTGATGTAAATTAATTGGTTAATTAATTAATTTTTATTTTATTTTAATTTATTTTTTTTAAGATTTTTATGTATTTATTTGACAGAGAGAGAGAGACAGCCAGTGAGAGAGGGAACACACGCGGGGAGGGGGGGGTTGGGAGAGGAAGAAGCAGGCTCCCAGTGGAGCAGGGAGCCCAATGTGGGGCTCGATCCCAGAACCCTGGGATCATGCCCTGAGCCGAAGGCAGAGGATTGACAACTGAGCCACCCAGGCGCCCCAATTAATTAATTTTTAAATGAAGTAATTTCCATGCCCAGTGTGGGGATCAAACTCATGACCCTTAGATCAAGAGTCACCTGCTTTACAAACTGAGCCAGCCAGGTGCCCCACTACTGATTATTTTAAAAGTGAAAGATCTGATGAGAGTTTGTTATAAAATATAATGCAAATGATGAGGAAATTTGGTTATTTTGTGGCATGCAAACCAAAGTCTGGTCAATTCAAAAAAGTTTTAGATAAAATATCTATAAGCATAATAATTAACCTTATTTTAAAGAAGAGTGGATATTACATCTAATTTATGTGTATAAAATATATAATAATCCTGAGCCACATGTTCCATCAAACATACAGTTAGAGCACATCAAGAATATATCAAGATTAGGAAGGGGTGGTGGTGGAACAGGGTGGGAAGGGAACCAAAAACAACAAAAAGAATATATCAAGATTATTAAGTAAAAAATTTTAGTAAGTCTGGAATAAGTCCTAAACATTTGTATGATAAAATTCCATAAGTAAGTGATGAGAATTCTGATTGAGAAAGAATATAGTGTATTGAGATATACTGTATATGACCAAGTTAACATAAAAAAATACACATAACTGAAATTTTCACTGATGATACAACAATATTGTTATCTAATATTAGGCAAAGCAGCCCCAGGACTCCTGATAAATAGAAACATATCATGGATGGTGAGAGTATTGATCAATATCTAGATTTCATGTAACTTCTGAGATAATAATATTTTATTCATATAGATTTAACCTAGGGAGGGTAAGCATCACTTCTGATTTTGACAGTGCTTTCCATGCAAATCATAACATTGATCAAGTAAACCTAATTATTATTATTATTATTTTTAAAGATTTTATTTATTTATTTGAGAGAGAGCACAAGTGGGGGGAGAGGGAGAAGCAGACTCCCCATTGAACAGGGAGCCCCATGCGGGGTTCAGTCTCAGGACCCTGGGATCATGACCTGAGCTGAAGGCAGACGTTTAACCAATTGAGCCACCCAGGCACCCCAATCTAATTATTTTTAATACCTCTCTTTATAAGGTGAAAGAAGAAATTCTTTTTGAATTCCGAGGAACCCTTTGGGAAATTTCAGAGATAATCATAGGGGCAAAATATATCATTTAGGATTTGATTTTGAAAAGGCAGAATGTCAGAAGTTGTAAGGAGATTTAGAGATTTGAACATTTGGTTAAATAGGATCATGGGTCAGTGAGAAGAAGTACTTGACTACCTATTTTACCAAAGCGTCAAAAAATTTTATTTAAAGTAAACATAGGAAGGCACACGATGAACCATTGCTCTTTCAAAAGTGAGAAGACTTTTTTTTTTTTAAATAATCAAGCTATGATAAAGTCAATTTCGAGCATAGGAAATTCTTTTTTTTTTTTATTTTAAGATTTTTTATTTATTTATGTGACAGAGAGACAGCCAGCGAGAGAGGGAACACAGCAGGGGGAGTGGGAGAGGAAGAAGCAGGCTCATAGCGGAGGAGCCTGATGTGGGACTCGATCCAGGTACGCTGGGATCACGCTGTGAGCCGAAGGCAGACGCTTTAACGACTGCGCTACCCAGGCGCCCCCAAGCATAGGAAATTCTGATAAGACACAGAGTTTTTGCCTTTTAGGGAGATTACTCAGAAGGCAAAGAAAAACTTTTTATAACCTTTACTCATTTAAGATTTATTTATTTATTTTAGAGAGAGCACAAGTGGAAGAGGGAGAGAGAATCTCAAGCAGACTCCACATGGAGCCTGGTGTGAGACTCCATCTCAAAACCCTGAGATCATGACCTGAGCCAAAACCAGGAGCGGACACTTAACTGACTGCACCACCCAGGTGCCCCTTATAACCTCTTAATATTAAGAGCAGACCAATGACTCAAGGAAGTTCTGTCATTTTAATAGAAGATCGAATTTTTGTTTTGTGCAAGTAACAATATTTGATACTATAGCACTTTTCAAAACTGTCACAAGATAAATGCATCAGCTCTTAGCTTTGACCACAACAAAAAAATTTCTTTTTCATAAACTTTTTATAATGTTTTATATCCATTCAGGTTTTGTCCTGCATCTTGCTCTTTCTATTCTGAAGCAATAGCCATTTTACTTTGGGATGATTTTCTTTTTCTTAATAAAAACACATTCTGCATACCCCTATACAGAGTTGTTCTTTTCTGTCATCATTCTCCTAGTAGAGTCTCATTTAAATATAAAATTATGACATATAAATTACTGCTATTTTACAGAGAAAATGGAATTGCATAACTGTGAACTGTCATGCACCATCATTTTCCCGTAGACTGACAGAGCTTATGAATATACCTCTTATAACTTTTTATAGCTGTACACTTCTCAATATGGCAAAAAATGAATATGCCTACAAATAAACTCAAATATGTATAGCTGGTTGGTACCATAAAAGTAAGAGGAAAAAAACTGTATAAACTTGAAATGCTTATGCTTTATTGTTATGTCTTAATTAGAAATGACTTTGGTATTTAATAAATATCCATGAATTAATTTACCATAATTCTTAGGCTTTTTTTTTTTTTAAAGATTTTATTTATTTGAGAGAGCATGCACAAGTGGAGGGGAGAGGCAGAGGGAGAGGGAGAGGGAGAAGCAGGCTCCCCAGTGAACAGGGAGCCTGATGTGGGGCTCGGTCCCAGGGTCTGGGATCATGACCTGAGCTAAAGGCAGACACTTAACTGACTGAGCCACATAGGCACCCCAGTTCTTAGGTTTTAAGTAACTAAAAGATTTTGGAAACTATCTTCAAGTTGGCTTATTACAAAACATAGTTACTACTAAAATGTTCGTCAGAATAGTGATTCAACTTGGCTAAATACAAATGTAGATATAATGCTAGTTTATTCTCTCAGTAAACCTGTAAAAATTTAGAAAGAACATAGCCAGGTTGAATAAAAATGTATGCTTATCTTAATTTCATGTCGATAACTCAGAAGACATAGCTTTTTTATTAAAACAACAATATTGAACTGGTCTCATTTGCCAAAGATTTACTTAAATGTTTGTTACCTTGGATTCTTAAAATACTTGCTTTAGTTTCTATAAAAAATACTTTCGAAAGTGGAAGTTTAATTTCCTTAATTTCTGGAAATCTTAGGAATATTTAATTAATATGAACAAGTTTTTACTTTCAAGCCAATTAGAATAGAACTCCTTTAAGGGATTTTATAATCTAAAGTTATAATTGGCAATACTATCTGGAGGTAGGAAAAATATTTTATATGCATATAACACATGTTACATTAAAAAACATACATTATAGTATTGTAATAGCATTCTGTAGTGACACATGTAACTACACTTGTGGTGAGTGTAGCATAATGAATAGATTTTTGGGATTATGTTGTACACCTGAAACTAATGTAACATTGTGTGTCAGCTGTACTTCGATTTACTTACTCTGCATAAATAAAAGTTTAAAAAAATATTATGAAGGATTCATTGAAAACTATTGCCTGCTAAGCTTATTTCAGGTTTGACATGATACAGACTACATGAGAGGTGGCTGAGAGCCTCAGGCACCCAGACATGGGGAACTGGGGCTGGTGGTTGGAGTCCAGCTTTGGAGTCAGACCTGGGATTGAATTTTTTTTCTTTGCATCATAAACTTAATAATTGGATGCTCTTGAGTTAGGTAGTTAACATCTCTGAGTCTTGATTTCTTCATCTGTAAAATTGGCATAATGATACAACTTACCTCACAGGGTTGTAAAAATTAAATGAGACACTATACATAAATTGCTAAATATGCTGCTATCATTGTCATCATTATTTGTATAACTGTCTTGTAGTCTATTGGCATTTTTGGTATCATTCTGGAAGAGTAGAATTGTGGTTATGGGAAAGCACTGTGGGTACATGTCAGATTGAGCAGATTTTTGTAAGAAAATATGGAACCCAGAAGAAATCTAGGTTCCTCACTCACTGGCTCTGTGACCATGGATAGGTCATTTCTTTGTGTCTTTGTTTTCTTAATTACCAGCAAGGTAGGGACACCTGACCCAAAACCCTCACAGGGAAGTCATGGAAACCAAATGGAATCATACATGTTAAACTAGTCTTAATAATATAAAATATTATATGCAAATGTGGTGGCTTTGTTGTTTTTGTTATGAAGATAAAGCATTAGAGAAGTTTTGGTGAGTGTGTCTCCCTAATGGGGTTCCATCAACAGGCTACTTGAGTGCCATTGCTCACATTTTGATTAATATTGGTATTAACTTGGCCATATCATTATAAGAAGAACATTTATTTTAAGCGTACTGTGTGAAAGACATGGTGACCGACTTTACCCCTCCATACCTCTAGTACTGGAGTCAGGGAACACGGCTTCAGCACCAGGTGCACTGTCCTGTCTAGATGTAGGACTTTGGGGAGGTCAGTTGACCTCTGTAGACATCTGTGCTCACTTCTACAGTGAGGAATTGAGAGTAGTCTCTCCCTAAGGAATTCACTGACCCTCCCCCCCATCACCCGTGGGTACCCTGGTTTAAGTGATCACTCTCTTGCCTGGAGTGCTGCAAGTCCTTATGGATTTGTCTGATTTTACTGCCTTGTCAACTTCTTCCTCCACATCTGTTTCACATCACTGGTCGATCTTTCCCAGTGGTCATCTTCAGTACCTTTTTCTGTTGCCCTTGAGATAAAGACAAGCCCCTTCCTTAGGCCTCTAGGCTTGTCCTGGTCTGTCCTGCTTTCCTCTTCACCTAAAAACAACAGTTGCAACAAACATCTATATGTATAAAAACATACAAACCGACACAAATAGAGAGGCTATAGCTTCAGTTTGAAAGTTTCAACCCACTGGTAGTTTATATAAAAGCTCTCATTCTTCCTTTATATTTTTACCATGGTTGTGTTTCTGGCAGATGGGGCAAGTTGAGGTTACCTGCTCAGTCAGTATGAAGTTGCCCTGATGTGTAATCTTGTGGAGACTGGACAAATTTTGGGTGAGGAACTCAAGACCAAGGGCTTTTTGGGTGTCTCCAGAGCTCACCTGAGTGGATAAAAGATCCAGCCTGTTTCCAAGTTCAAATTTTTTTTTTTAAGAGAGCGCGAGAGAGTGTGCACGCAAGTGGTGGGGGAGGAGCAGAGGGAGAGGGAGAGAGAATCTTAAGCAAACTTCATGCCTTTTGTGGAGCCCACCACAGGGCTCTATCTCATGACACTGAAATCGTGACCTGAGCCGAAATCAAGAGTGGGACACTTAACTGACTGACCCACCCAAGTGCCCCTCCAATTCATATTTTTAAATCAGGTCCCTGAGAGTCCCTAATGAGTCTCAAGTAGGGAAAAGGGAGCCTTAAAGCTCAGGTGACTATAGGGAGTTAAGAAGTTGGAGTGAGAAGGGAAAGGTCTGATACGGTAGATATAAAGGGTTGGAGGAAACTGGGTTATTAAAAGGAGGATGGATAAAGAATTCAAGGGAGCTGACAGGAAGGTTGAGGGTGGTCAAGAGGATGAAGGAAGAACAGAGGGTGATGGGAGGGAGAGGTTTTAGCTGAGCCAGTTTGGGGAGGTCCCAAGTTTTGCAAGGAGGACATTGAAGTTCTAAATTGTCTCTAGTAAAGTTTTGCCATTTTTGAAGATTCTGAGCTGAATTAGTGCTATAATGGTGAAATGTGCAGTCAGTGGGAGAAGAGGGAGGGTGCTCAACCGAATGAGAGTTACTTACGGGATTAAATGACTAAATCAGAAATAGGAATTCAAAGGAGCTGGGAAAGAGTACAAGTGTACCTTGCAGATACTGCGGGTTTGTTTGCAGACCCCAATAGTTAAGTGACTATTGCAACAAAGCAAGTCAAGTGAATTTTTTAGTTTCCTAGTTCATACAAAAGTTCTGTTTACACTGTACTATAGTCTTTTAAGTGTGCATTAGCATTATGTCTAAAAAACAACACATATGCCTAAATTAAATTTTTATTGGTAAAAAATGCTGACTATATTCTGAGCTTTCATCAGGTTGTAATCTTTTTGCTGGTGGAGGGTCTTGCCTTGATGTTGATGGCCGCTGACTGATAGGTTGGTGGTTGCTGAAGGTTGGGGTGGCTGTGGCAATTTCTTAAACTAAGAAAACAATGAAGTTTGTTGCATCGATTGACTCTTCCTTTCACAAATGATTTCTCTGTAGCATGTGATGCCATTTGATAGCATTTTACCTGTAGTACAATTTCTTTAAAAAATTGAAGTCAGTCCTCTCAAACCCTGCTGTTACTTTATCAACTAAGTTGATGTAATATTCTAAGTCCTTTGTTGTAATTTCAACAGTCTTCACCACATCTTCACCAGGAGTGGATTCCATCTCAAGAAACCACTTTCTTTGCTCATCTGTAATAAGCAACTTCTCAGCTGTTCAGGTTTTATCGTGAGATTGCAGCAATTCAGTTACATCTTTAGGTTCCACTTGTATTTCTCTTGTTATTTCCATCACATCTGCAGTTACTTTCTCTGCTGAAGTCTTGAACCCCTAAAAGTCATCCATAAGGGTTGGAATCCAAACTCTTGTTAATGTTGATATTTTGATCTTTTTCCATGATTCATAAATATTCTTAATGACATCTAGAATGGTGAATCCTTTCCAGAAGGTTTTCAATTTACTTTGCCCAGATTCATCAGAGGAATCACTGTGATAGCTATAGCCTTACAAAATATATTACTTAAATAATAAGACTTGAAAGTTGAAACTACTCCTTGCTCTGTGGGCTGCAGAATGGATGTTGTGTTAGCAGGCATGAAAACAGCATTAATCTTGGTGGATATCTCCATCAGACCTCTTGGGTGACCAGGTGCATTGTCAACGAGCAGTAATATTTTGAAAGGTATTTTTTTTTCCCCCTGAGAAGTGGGTCTCAACAGTGGTTTTAAAACATTCAGTAAACCATGTTATAAACAAATGAATTGTCACCCAGGCTTTGCTGTTCCATTTACAGAGCAGGCAGAATAGATTTAGCATAATTCTTAAGCACCCTAGGATTTTCAGATGGTGAACGAGCATTGGTTTCAACCTAGAGTCACCAGCTGCATTAGCCCCTAACAAGAGGGTCAGTCTGTCCTTTGACAATTTGAAGCCAGAAATTGACTTCTCACCAACAGTGGAAGTTCTGGAGGGCATCTTTTTCCAATATAAAGTTGTTTTGTTTACATTGAAAATGTGTTGTTTAGTGTAGCCACGTTCCTTAATTATCTTAGCTAGGTCTTCTGAATAACTTGCTTCTGCTTCTTTATCAGTACTTGCTGCTTTACCTTGCACTTTTTTGTTACAGAGATGGCTTATTTCTTTAAACCTCATGCACCAACCTCTGCTAGCTTCAAACTTTTCTGCAGCTTCCTCACTTCTCTCAGCCTTCATAGAATTGAAGAGAGTTTGGGCCTTGCTCTGGATTAGGCTTTGGCTTAAGGGAATGTTGTGGCTGGTTTGATCTATTTAGACCATTAAAACTTTTTCCATATCATCAGTAAGGTGGTTGTGCTTTCTTATCATTTGAATCTTCACTGGAGTAGCACTTCTAATTTCCTTTCCCTTTGCACTCACAACTTGGCCAACTGGTGCAAGAGGCCTAGCTTTGAGCCAGTCTCAGCTTTTGACATGCCTTCCTCACTAAGCTTAATCACTTCAAGCTTTTGATTTAAAGTGAGAGATCTGTGACTCTTACTTTCACATGAACACTTAGGGAACATTGTAGGGTTATTCATTGGCCTCATTTCAGTGTTGCTGTGTTTCAGGGAATACAGGGGCCTGAGGAGAAGGAGAGACACAGGGGAATGTCTAGTTGGTGGAGCAGTCAACACAGAAAACATTCATTGATTTTGTTGTCTTATATGGGTGCAGTTTGTGGTGCCCTAAAATAATTAGAGTAGTAGCATAGAAGATCACTGATCAAAGATTACCGTAACAAATAAAACAATAATGAAAATGTTAGAAATATTGGGAGAATTACCGTAATGTGAAATACGTATATGAAGTGAGTAAATGCTGTTGGAAAAATGGCACCAATAGACTTGCTTGATGCAGGATTGCTACAGACCTTTAATTTGAAAAAAAAAAAATGCAGTATTTGTGAGGTGCTATAAAGTGAAGTGTGAGAGAATGAGGTGTGCCTGTATTCCCTTGTGATGAGCCAAGGAAATTCCCACTGTAATCTCCACTGGAGGAGTCAAGGGAAGGTAGAAGAGGCCTCACAGAATAGCTGGGAAATATTCCTACTCAAGAGTCAGGGTGTGATTCTCAAAGAGCCAAAGAAAAAATTTGTTTGCTGGAAAATATCGAAGTACCATGTTGCAGCAGGCTAGCTATCTGGAGCACTGGTTCAAGAGTTGAGCTTGAGGAAAGATACATGAATCTCTGGACAGGAGAGGAGAGTTTAAATATCATTATCAAGGTGGGGATGGTGTGCATCCATAGATGAAGCCCAGTCCTCATCCAGGTCATGTCATCATACAGATGTCAAAAATAAATCCCTACTGAGTCAGGGAGGTTATTTGAAAAGATTATTGTAATAGGTAGAAAGCTCTAACCACAAGATATGTAGGTGTCTCAAAATCAAACACAAAAAGACTTCTGTCTTAAAATGAATAGTGCTAGCAGGATCTTTGTGGGAGAGTGGGATAAGCTGGTGGGGGTTAGGAGATGACATGACCATGGTAGTTTAAAAGGAGGTTTTTTTTCCTGTGGTCACCTTATACTCAGAATGAGTCTTTAAGAGAGGATGTTCTGGGGGTACCTGGGTGGCTTAGTCGGTTAAGCGCGACTGCCTTTGGCTCAGGTCATGATCCCAGGGTCCTGGCATCAAGCCCTGCATTGGGCTGTCTGCTTGGCAGGGAGCCTGCTTCTCCCTCTCCCTCTGTCTGCCGCTTTGCCTACTTGTGCTCTCTCTCTGTCTGTCAAATAAATACATAAATAAAATCTTTTAAAAAAAAGAGAGGGTGTTCTGTGTTGTTTTGCTTAAGCTCAGAGCTAGCTAAACTTTCAGGGGTCGGTGGGGAGGAGATAAGCTTAACTAAACTTTGAACAAGTCAGTAGGTAAGTAATGGGCATTTGTGAGCACTTGGCCAGAATTAATGTAAAATCCTTTTGGGTTAATGACAAATATATTTTTAGATCAGGTTCTGGAGAATTCCTTTTAGATATTAGTAGATACGTTTACCATATCACTGTCAGGCAGTGAACTCTTGCTAGGTATTGGGGATAAACTTAGTTATATTGCTCCTGTTCCCAAGGGGCAGAGATCCTAGTTGAAGTAGAAAATATATTTTTAAAAATGCTGGTATCAATAAAGACTGTAAGAGCTCAAAAAAGGAAAGCTGAAGCAATTGGGAAGATTTGTGGAATAGATAAGATTTGAATCTGGCCTTGAAGAACTTGCTTGCTGTGATAATGAGAGGGAAGTATGGAGTGGGCAGGAAAATGAATGCACTGTGTTGATGCAGTATGATGTGCTCACAGTTACTGTGTTCAAAACCAGTTTGTATGATGCAGAGGCTATAAAATTAAGTTAGTCTTAGGTAAAAGTCACCTGGTGGTGGTCTGAAGTATTGAGGCTTTTTATTTTAGGCAAAGGAAATCAGAAAGCTTTTTGAGTTGGATAAAGTAGAAGTATTAGAAGTGGAAAAGGGATGGGAGAGTGTTGAGATCACTTACTAAGAAGGTAGTTTAGGCATAAGGTCATGAAGGTCTAGAGTCGGATAGTGGTTCTGAATACGGAAAAGAGGCAGATTTAAGGACATGCTAAAGGAAGAGTCAGCAAGACAGTATTTGGCAGACTAGGGGAAAAGGGAGGTATGAAAGAGGGTTCCACTGTGTACCCGTAAGAATAGGAAAATGGTACCATTGACTCTTGAAGATATTTTTTTTTTGGCAGGTTGTGGGGGAGGTGATGAATTTAATTTAATGGTTGGAAGAGATGGCCAACAAGAAGTTATAGGTGCAGTACTGAAGGAAAAATAGGAATAAGTGTAGTAGAAGGAGATTTCTACATAGGTAGGGATATGGTCAACATTGTTGAATGCTAAATAGAGGTCAGAAATAAGGACTGAGAAAAGGCCATTGGAGACTTGGAGAGAGCAGAGCAGTTTTAGTTGGGTGATGAGTGGAAAGTTAGTCTAAGTTAGACTAAGATGGTGGTATGAAATGTATTCAATATTATAAGATTTTGTAGTTAGGAGAAATAGAATTCTCTTGGTGGTAGCAAGGTTAGGGTTATTAGAACAAAGTGTTTTGATAGCAGAGACCTGGCGGGAGCCATTGAAGATACAAGAAATAGGGAATAATCCATAGAGGAAAGTTGCAGAGAGGAAGTAGGGAGACTGAATCAAAAGTATTGCTTTAACCATAAAAAGGAGAAAAGGTAACTTGTCATTTGAGACCGAGGATGAGATAAAGGAGGAGGGATGGGGTATATAGAGATTTTTGAGAAGTTTAAGGTGTTGGGGATATATGGCATTTATTTTCTTCCTGATTCATTGAGATTATTTTAGGAGATGATCCGAGGTGTAAGGATTCAAAGCGTGGAATTTGTCTTCAGAAAAGTGGAAAAAATTTAGAAAGGCTACTAGAGAAAGTTTAATAGGAAGTTAATAAAGGAAAATGAGGATTCCTAAGCACTGTGCAGGTTCCACTAAAGGGATATGTTGGCAGATATTTGGATTATCTGGCTGTTAGGAAGTTAGAAGGTAAGCTCTTTGGAAAGGAAGTTAATGGAGTGCATGGCATATATACTGTAACTAGGGGTGCATGTGTATGGATTCAGTGTATTTCTTTCATAGATTAAAAAATATTACCAATCAAATTGTACCTTTCAGATATCCCATTTAATATATTGCTGAATAGATATTGGTTGTAATATTGTAGTATTCAAGTATCAGAAGGGTGGTTAGACAGGGTGAACCCTGTAATAGTTGGTAGGTTTACATAGTGTCCTTAATTAAAAAAAAAAAGATTTAAAGTAATCTCCACACCCAATACGGGGCTCTGAACTCAACAACACCGAGATTGAGAGTCACATGTTCTACTGACTGAGCCAGCCAGGTGCCCCTACACATAGTCCCTTAGAAATCTTAATTATAAATAGTACTGCTCAATTAAAAGAAGTTAACTTGTCCCAGCGCTCTTTTTCCCCTTGTACTTAGAAGGCTTTTGAGGTCTTAAATGATCAGAAAGGTTTTTTGGATTTTGTAGACCAAATGTTCAGTAAAGTATTAGTGTTTGACTTGAAAGTCATAAACAGACTTAACAGATTTAGTTATTAATACCTGATGTCACATACGAGTTGGTACACAGTTTTCCAAGGATAGTGCCATAAAGAAAGGTGCTCAATAAATAGATTATTATCACTCTTGGATTTTAAATTCTTGGATTTTAAACTGTAAGTGTTCTCAGGCAGTTGCTTAGCCCTGTGTAGTACTTAGCATTGTGCCCTTAACTAGTAGAGTCCCTTTTCCTGATTTTTATAATTGGCTCATAGCATGACGGACTCAATATAAGATAATGCAATAGACACTGTGGGTACTGATAAATCATTGTGATGAATGAAGGCTTGAAATTAGTTAAGCGTGAATCTGTGAGGGAAATTTATTAATTTGCCAATAGCAGTATTAGATACACAGAATGAGCAGACAGGGCTTTTAGTCACTTTTTTAAAAAGCTATCCACCTGTTTGTTTTTGACTAAGACAGATGGATTTAAGCTTATTTAGTAGGGAAATCCATATTATACTTCTAGCTGAAAATAGTGGACTTTAGAACTCCACTTGGCAGCCATAATCCATGAACTGGATTACTGAATCCATATACTGGGTAAATATCACTTTTTTTCTTTATACTTTTTTGAGCACCTTAATTTTTTGAAATTAATTTCTTAAAAAAAAGAGGTAGTGGTTACTTTTAAATGGTACTTGGTATTGCCTTTGGATGACACAGTTTTAGACCTTTAGTTAAGTAATTGTGAGAGATTATGTACGTTATTGCAGAACTCTGGTGTTATTTTTCCTTCCCTCATTTGTATTCTTCATCTCAGCCTTTAGATCTCTGCTATCCAATACAACCACTTGTCTATTTAAATTTAAATGAGTTAAGGTTAAATAAAATTGAAGATTTAATTTCTTAGTCACACTAGCCACATTTTGGCCACTGGATACTGTATTGCCCAGGGGAGAGTGTATTTCTGTCATCAGAGAAAGTTCTTTTGGATAGTTGTGCTCTGTATCTTTAATTACTAATGATACCAGGAAAGTAAATGTCAGGAACTTGGAATAGATATTTAAAAATTCCCAAAACCGTAGAATTTATACAAATTTAATCCTAACAGCTTCAGCTTTCTCAAAGTTAAATATTTAGGGTAGGCTTTATATTTAGTTTTGGTATTAGGTCTTATTCAGAGGTCATTTTGATAATAATGTAAAACAGAATAAAATAGTTGTTAAGAACTATCTCTGCCAGATTGTGTATTTAACAGGTTTATTAAGATATAATTGATAATACAATAAATTTTGCATATGGAAAGTATATTTAATAAGTTTTGATATGAATACCTCTCTTGAACCGTCTGCATAGATAGATGTGATATACCTATTACCCACAAGTTTCCTCATGCCTCTTTATACTCTCTCCCTGTATAATCCCTGTTCTTTTTTACCCTCTTTGTCCATCTCCAATCACTGATCTGCTTGCTGTCACAATAGAGTAATTCGAATTTTCTGAAATTTTATATAAATGGAGTCATGCAATCTATACTTTTTTTTTTTTTTGGATTGACTTCTTTCACTCCACGTGACTGTTTTGAGGTTCACATGGTATATGAGATTCCATGTTACATGTACAAACAGTTCATTATTTGTACTGTATGGTTATATCACAGTTGGTTCATCCATTAGTTTGTTGATGACATTTGTATTGATTCCAGTTTGGCTTTATTTCATATAAGCTGCTATGAACAGTTATGTATAGGTCTTTGTATTGACATATGCTTTTATTTCTCTTGAGTAAATACCTAGGCATGGAGTGGCTGGATCATATGGTAGGATGTATATTTAGCCTTTTAAGAAACTGTCAAACTGTTTTCCAAAGTGGCTGCACCATTTATATCCCCCTCCCCACAGTAGAGTGTGTGTTCCACTGGCTCCATATCCTTGTGAATTCTTGGTATGGCCAAACTTTTTAATTTTATGTGACAGACTGTTTTAATAAGAAAAGGCTGTCCTAGTAGAATTATTTCCTTGCTTTTGCACTTTTTGTATTTAAATGCTGCAAAAATGGTATTTTGTTTGTGAAAAGACTTTAAGACAGACTTCTATAGATTTATTTACTCTTATTTTTGATAGTATTTGTTCACTAATGCTGATTTGAAACTCAATTTATAGGAACCATTACATTTCCTTTCTTTTTACTTACATATTTTTCTTTTTTTGTTCTAGCGGCCCCTTTGTTGCTTTATGCAAACAGACGGGACTTGCGATTGGTTGATGCTACAAATGGCAAAGAGAATGCTACGATTGTAGTTGGAGGCTTGGAGGATGCAGCTGCGGTGGACTTTGTGTTTGGTCATGGCTTGATATACTGGAGTGATGTCAGCGAAGAAGCCATTAAACGAACAGAGTTTAACAAAACTGAGAGTGTACAGAATGTTGTTGTCTCTGGATTATTGTCCCCTGATGGGCTGGCATGTGATTGGCTTGGAGAAAAATTATACTGGACAGATTCTGAAACAAATCGGATTGAAGTTTCTAATTTAGATGGATCTTTACGGAAAGTTTTATTTTGGCAAGAATTGGATCAACCCAGAGCTATTGCCTTAGATCCTTCAAGTGGGTAAGTTTTGTGCAATGTATAAAGCCTATTGCATCTCTGTTTGCTGGTTTCTGTCCGCTAGCATAGACACCCCCTCCCCAACCCCAAAAGAAAAGAAAGATCAAAAACCAAATTTTAGGTTCTCTGAGCTTCTTTGTCAAGTAGACTTGAACGTGGGAAATTATGTTGTGTTCTTAAAGTAAGATGTTTCTGTAAATATTACTATACTGTGTTTGTAACATCACTTATGGGATAGCCATACATAGAGTTCTTGGTTTGTTTTCTGCATTTAATAATTATGAGAGGATAATTAGAAGGCAGAGAAGAAGGGATGAAGACCTAACAAGAGTGGTATTTGATAGCTCAAGACAACATAAAAAAATCTTATGGATCTTACAACTTTTAGTGTATATGCAATCATTTTGTTATACTAGTGTCTTTTTTATTAAACTCTGAAGTATTATTTAATATGTCAGTATTGAATGAAATATAAAAAATTAAGTTGTTAAAGAACTCATTTCTAGTTAATTAAACATATACTTGCTGTAGGGGTTTATTTTCTGATGAGAAGGGAAACTTAAAGCTATGGGTAAATCCCATTAGAAAATGTGAACTGTGTCATCGCATGCTTCTGTTTCTATGCTTCACTTCTGCCATATATCATTCTTTGATACTTGTTTATTGAATATGTTGTTATGCCAGAGTCTGTCATGGTAAATAACTAAATATTTACCTGAAATGAGTTACTCATAATTGTTTAAAATGTAAAGATAAGCAGCCTTCATATAACCATTTTAACACTTTGTTTTCTTTGACTTTCAAGTTTATTGGAATGCTTTAAAACACATTTATAAAAGGGAGTGGATTAATATTATGTAATAGAACGTGGGGAAAAATGGAAGAAAGGTTTATGTATGCTCCTTTGTTTTGATATTAGGCCTTATTTGGTGACAAAGTTTAAAGAAGATGCCATATTGTAGGAAAATGAAAAGATTTGTCTGTCCATGAAAGATAATATGGACAACAGTGTAGTGAAACTTTAGGGTGAGAAGCTCTGGAACACACATATGTATAATTTATATAATATATAAAAATTATGTATTTTTTAGAGGGGCTTTAAGAGGTATCTGCTAAAGTCAGATGGTCTCTTAATAAGTCATCAGAAAATATAGTGGCTCTGGTGGTAGGAAAGATGGTTGACTGTCCCAAGGAGGAGGTCAGAGATGTTGGATATGCAGTAAATTGTACTGATGAAAAATTTGGTTGTTGAGAACTTGCAAGACATTTTTGAGAAATGGAATCTGTGTTTTGCCAACAAAGTTTGTGAGTTGCAGAGAGTGTTGAAATGTTTGTGAGGTTACTGCTTTATAGAATACACAGGGTTTTGGTGCTTTAGTGGTCATTAGGGAATAGTACTTTGGTGAAAAGAGAAATATTTTTTTAAAAAATTGTTTTTGACAAATATAATCTTGTAACTGTAAGGGCGATGATGGCAATTCAGCCAAATGTTTTTTAAATAGTATGTTCAGAGCTCTGCTTTTTGTACTCTTGTTGGGGAGAGAGGGGGGAATATCTTTAAGGATTTACAATCTGTTTAAGGACAGAAAACTTGGCCAAGAGAACTTTTCCTTCTTCAAAAGCATGTTTACTTGTATTATATAGGATGTATGTGGAGAGAGGAAGAGTGTTAAAGGGAATTGGAAGGGCCACAAGAGCTCTTAAGGAGGATGGGTGGATAAAATAGCTTGATTACCACAATTCCAGAGCAGCATCTAGATCATTTCTACAAGGGATAATGATTTTATGATAGTACATATTCACGGGAGCTGAATTTATAGGCAATTCTCGACTATTCAGGATCTAATCATCTGATGATTAAATGAATCATTCTCATTTCGTGCCCTATACTAATGAGCTTTACTTCTGGGTGTCAGGTCTGATAAGTGTCTTACGAAGTAAGTTTACCATATTATTAAAAAATACATTAGAGTTTTTGTGGCTTTCCTTTACCCATGCAACTTCCAGTATTGAAGGTGAGAAACCACCAGAGACTCGGCTGATCAAAAAATTACTGGAAGAATCAATAAAAGTGTAGAAAGTAGTGTTATTTAAGCTTCTAAGGGATGATCAGTGAACACTATTTCTCCTGAGGCCTTAAGTTTGGTCGAACACTTAGTGAAATATTTTTTCATTATTTTTGATGGTTGTGGTTAGTGTTGCTTATGTGTATGAATGTGTGTGTAAGTTTACCCTCTCCCCCCGTTCTTAAAATCTTTTTTAATTTTTGGAAAGTTATGTGTCATATGGCTATTTTTGAAATTACACAACTGAAAATAAATAGAATGCAGCCAAATGGTATACATTTGGTAATTAGCATGATGGATTGTAAAATTATATTTTAAACTCATGCATTTAAAAATATGTTCTGTCAGTCTTCATTGTTGATCTTAGATTTATGTTAAGGATTGTGGTTTTACTGGAAAAGTAATTTTAGATTGAGTACATCACTTATCAAACAGAAGAGATGATTTCCAGATTTATTTTTGGGGGGAGAAATGAAGTTTACTTTCCAGAGAAAGTACATGAAAACGGTGCTGAAGAAAAATGTAGGCTTTATCAGAGTCCAGTATCCTGGGTTATAAGGTTCAGAAGAGCTGACTGAACTCTCTCACATCAGCTTATGTAAAAGGAAAGCTATTGAATGACTGGTATTGTTTGAGCCCTGGGAACTGGTGCAGACATCTGTGTGCTTTCGGATGTATGGAGTTCTTTGTGTAATCAGTCCATTTAGCCTAGACTGAAGGAAGATTTTTATTTCCCTCCCTAAATTTGGCCTCTGTTAGTCTGAGATTTTTTTTTTCTTTTTCTTTTGAGTGATGGCAGTGTAGAATTCAGAATAAGGAACAGGAAAATGTGTGTACAGAAATTGTTCCAGGAATGAACAACCATAGTTATAGGAAACAGTATCCTTATAGTGAAATTCCTGACTATTTGGCTGCTCTGCTTGTGGAGTTTCTCAGTCTGCTCCTCAGCAACTATACGGATCTTAGTGATGTTGAGGGCCAGCTGTCTCAGGTACAAATAAAGTAGTTTTAAGGGTTTTTTGTTTGTTAAGGATCTTTTCATATTCCAAATTCTTTTGGATATTTTTTAAAAAGTTAAGCTTTAGTGATTCAGTATGAAGTGAATTTGTACTGAACAGCTTTGAAAGATATTTTTTTTGTTTTGTTTTTAAAGATTTTATTTATTTATTTGACAGAGAGAGACAGCCAGCGAGAGAGGGAACACAATCATGGGGAGTGGGAGAGGAAGAAGCAGGCTCCCAGTAGGAAGCCCGATGCGGGGCTCGATCCCAGGACCCTGGAATCACTCCCTGAGCTGAAGGCAGATGCTTAATGACTGAGACACCCAGGCACCCCTGAAAGATACTTATTTTTAAAATATATTTTTATCATCATTAAGAATAATATTTATAACACTAAAAGTTCTGCTTAAAAATGTTTGCAGAACTAACTCAATGGAAAAAAATAATATGTAATTTCCCTAACAATTATATACATATAATTATCATATCTTGAGTATGTTTAGAAGTATTTTCTACACTGGTATGTTCCAGATGACTAAAATCATTCCTATCACCTAACGGTGTTCAATAAATATTTTTTGAGTGACCAGACCTTATGTTTTCTTTCATAATCCTGTTAGTTTTCCTTGTCAGAGGAGAAAGTGTTTTCTAAGCAAATACAAATTTTAGCATCATCTCGTGAATTCTACCCCAGTATTGTTTTAATTATGATTGTTTATTTAAAACATATTTAAGATTTTTAGTTTTTTCAACTAAGTTATCAAGATAATAGAGCTTGGTTTATGTCACATCTAGCTCTCTTATTTACCAGCAAGTCACTTCATTCCTTTGGACTTGAGTTTTCTCATCTCTAAAATGATGGGTTTCTTTTAGTTTTGACATTAAGTTTAAACAGTGAGGTATTTAAATAAGTACACTGTATCGATTTTTAAGTTTTTATTTTACAGTTACACATTATGGACATTATACAAGTTCATAATTTAGGTATGCTACACTTAGAATGTGTTTCTGTGGAACAGAAAAATTTTGTTTCTGCTGCCCTTACTGTATAGGTCATTATACTCAACCTCCTTTTTTATGGCTGTTTGACCCCTAAAACCAATTTGATGATTCCACTGGATGTAAATTAGAAAATACTTTAAAATGTCAAAAGATTCTTTTTGTTTGAAGAATGAAAACTGTAGCCAGTTATTTTCGGGCAGATTATATCGATTCAATATAGTTTGGAGGTGGGGTTTTTGAGATTATCCCAAATCTAAGAGAAATGTGTTAGAAAAGCCAGATTTCCTGGATTAGTGTCTTGGCTTTACCAGCCTCTGGGATATGATTGAAGGCCCTTGAAAATGGAAAAAAAACCCAACTTTTTAAGAATAAATAAGTGTGTGTGTATATGTATATTCTCAAAATACCTTTCTTTTTTTTTTTTTTAAAGATTTTATTTATTTATGTGACAGAGAGACAGCCAGCGAGAGAGGGAACACAGCAGGGGAGTGGGAGAGGAAGAAGCAGGCTCCCAGCAGAGGAGCCTGATGTGGGACTCGATCCCGGAACGCCAGGACCACGCCCTGAGCCGAAGGCAGACATTTAACAACTGCGCTACCCAGGCGCCCCCTACTTAAAAAATATCTTAACCCTCATCCAATTTTTAGTTATTTATATCTAGTGATATCCATTGCCCTGTCTTAGACTGAGTTGTAATTATGTAGTCAAATTTTTTTATGTCCCATATCTCCAGGCCCACTTTTATTGAAGGAATACTGAAAGGGAATATTTGTAGTATAACTAAATGACTTTACCTAGCCCTGTCTCTTAACAGCTTTGCTTTTTAAAGAAAAGCTTTCCTTGCTTGCAGCACTGACATTTTAATTCAGCCTTAGCAGAAGGAAGAATGAAATTTTGTGAGATTCAAGAATAGGATACCTTTAACTGAGTATTGGCTCTCTGTATTTTGGTGATCTTATGTACCCTTGCTATATTCCACCGTGACTGGCTCTTTAGAAATGCAGTAAATTAGTTTTGACTGGCACCAAGTATTTGTGTCATTGAGCCTTTAAGATTTTGGAAGGAGTTGTTTGCCAGATAGCTAGCTAATTTGTGAAAAAGGAATAAAATTATTCTTTTTTTTTTTTTAAGATTTTATTTTTTTATTAGAGCGTGCATGCGTAAGAGCACAAGCCAGGGGGAGAGGCAGAGGAAGAAGCCAACTCCCTTTGAGCAGGGAGTCCAATTCGGGGCTTGGTCCCAGGACCCTGGGATCATGACCTGAGCTGAAGGCAGACGTTCAACCAATTGAGCCACGCATGCGTCCCTAAAATGATTGTCTTTAGTATTTTTTTGCAGCGTTTAATATTGATACTATATTCCTTTTGGAAATTTTCTGTTAAGACTTCCTGATTTTTGTACTGTTTGGTTTTCCTACCACTTGGACCACCCTTTTCCTTCCTTCTTCATTAACTCTTGAAATATGGAACAGTTTAAAGTACATCAATTTCTTTATTCTTTCCCTGAGATTTAATCAATTTCCATAGCTTTTGCATAGAAGCAGATAGCCAGTTATCCTAAAATATAAGCTTCATACTGGACTTTGCTTTAAAAACACTGGTTCTGTGTATGAAGGATCTTGCTCCGAACTCTCAACAAATTAGTTTTGAAAGACGTCCTGGTAAACTGGGGAAGCCTATTTTCTGCCCATTAAGTCCTAGAACTGATAGGGAATCTTGAGGCTCTTACAGCTAAATGCCTTCACTTTGTGGCTGAAGAAACCAGGGCCTTGGCTAAAATAAGAGACAGCCAGATTCTTAGTTGAGATTTTCCAATTCCACTTTTGGTGCTTTTTTTCTTCATGAAAAGTATCTTGCTGAAGCAGTGTGTTTTGTTTTGCAAATTGAATTACTTTTAAAATGCAACATGGTAGCTTTATTTAAAGGAGGATTTTATAAAATCTTTGTTTTTAGATTTACTTACGTGTATTGCTTTTTGCATCCACTTAATCCATTTGGGTTCAGTTTCCTTCTGCTTAAAGTATATTCTTGAGTATTTCTTTCAGCAAAAGTTGCCTAATGGTAAACTCTTCGTCTTCGTCTGAAAATGTATTTAATTTGCCCTCATTCTTGAATGATAATTAGTTGACGATAGAATCTGGGTGATAGTTATTTTCTGCTCAGTTGTTAGAGGGTATTTTACTTGTTGATTTTACTTGTTACTGTGAGAAGTCTGGTATTTTCTAATTCTTGTTGCTTTTGTAAGTACTTTGTTTATTCTTTCTGGTTCTTTAAAAGCAGCCCTATGCATCTCTTAAGTTTTGATATTTTGCAGCTTTTCCTACCCTGGTCTAGATTTGGCTCCATTTTTATTTATCCTGTTTAGAATTCATGTTTGTAGAATCTAAAAATTACTGTTATCTGGTAGTTCTAGAAACTTATTATGCATTATTTCTTACTTTTCCTTCATCATCCTTAGACTCCCTTGGAACTCCTGTTTGGTATATGATGGACTGTCTGATTTTGTGCTCCATGCCTCTTAATCTTGTTTTCATATTGATAGTCTCTCTGTCTCTCTGGGCTACTATGTGGTTTATTTTTTCACTTGTCTTCCAGATAACTAATTCTTTCCTCAGGTGTGCCTAATTTTGCAGTCTAATGAATCCGTTGAGTTTTTATATCAATGACTATATTTTGCTCTTCTAGAAGTTCTTGTGCCCCTCATTTTAAAGACTTACGATGAGAAAATGTTAGCTTACATGAAACTAGAGAGAGTAGTCTATCAATAATTTTAGACTTAGAAAAAAGTTAGAAAAATAATATTGAGTTTTTGTATAATTTTCACCCAGCATCCGTTAATATTAATATCTTATTTAACCATAGAACAGTTATCTAGACCAAGAAATTAATGTTGATATAATGTTATTATAACTAGTTTGTATACCATATTTAAATTTATCCAGTTTTCCCACTAGTGTCCTTTTTCTGGTCTAGGATCCCATATTGCATTTAATTGTTATCTCTAGTCTTTTCTAATCTGGGACATTTTGGCAGTTTTTGCCTGTATAACCTTGACCTTTTGAAGATTATTGGCCAGTCATTTTGTAGAATGTCTCTCAGTTTGGGTTTGTGTGATGTTTTCTTATGATTTGATTAAGGTTATACTTTTTGGGCAAGAATACCACAGAAGTGATGTGTGCTCTTCTCAGGCATCATATCAACAGGGTACATGATGAAGATAATGGTGATGTTACATTTGATTACTTACTTGTTGTCTGCCAGAGTCTTTTTTTTTTTTTAAACTGTGTTTACTATTTTTTCCTTGTAACAAATATTGGAAGTTATACAATTATCTTGTTTCTCATTATACTTTTATCCACTAATATAAGCATCCTTTGATGGTTTTTACCTGCAACAGTTATTGCTATGGTGTTTGCCACATGGTGATTTTTCTAGTTCCGTTGCTCCTCCCACATGTATTATTAGTTAAATTCTGCTTTAATGAAGAGCTGTCTTGTCCTTCGCACTTATTTATATTAGTATGGACTCATAGGTATTTCTTTTATTCTATACAGACCATTACTGTCATCATTTCTTGCTCAAACTGTCGCAGATTTGGCCATTGGGAACTCTTTCAAGTTTGTTCCTCTGTCCCTTTGATAGGCCCTCATCATTTTTTAAGTACTTTATGGTCTGACAGCAGATGTTTCAGACTCGTCCTTTTTCTGCTTCATGCTTAGAATCAATCACTTCTGCAAGGAGCTCTGTCTCCTTTTATTGGCAAATGATATTTAGAAACTAAGATCTGGGGGCGCCTGGGTGGCACAGCGGTTAAGCGTCTGCCTTCGGCTCAGGGCGTGATCCCAGCGTTCTGGGTTCGAGCCCCACATCAGGCTCCTCTGCTATGAGCCTGCTTCTTCCTCTCCCACTCCCCCTGCCTGTGTTCCCTCTCTCGCTGGCTGTCTCTATCTCTGTTAAATAAATAAATAAAATCTTTAAAAAAAAAAAAAGAAAAAAGAAACTAAGATCTGGAAGCTAGGTGTGGTCTTTGCTACTAGGTTGTCATTACTCTTAAGCCCTAGACATAGTTAGGAAATACATGGATGTGTACACATACACATAGTTCTGTGTGTTATCATCTTTATCTCTATATTAAAAAAACATGAGTTCATGTTGATATCTCCACCACAATCCAGTTCTAATCCACCACTACAATATTACATTATAGTCTTGTCCTTTTCCTTTTTTGGTCGATTCTATGACAGTGAGAAACCTGGTTTATCAATATAAATATCAGATATTTATCAAATATACGATATATTGTATGTTGTGTGCAAACCTAGTGTGCAGGGGTTTCAGAATTGCTAACCTAAACTCTTGTGAGCAAGAAATTTACTGTCTAGAATACAATACTATGAAACTACTGTCTGCAGAGTCAAAATACTGTTTTCCAAGTTTATTTAGGTAATTTCTTTCTTATCTGTTGCAGTGTGGCTATATTATTCATTTGTAATACATTTATCACAGTTTGTATTCATTTTGATTATCCCCCCCAATATCCTAGCTGATTTTAAGTATTGATTTATATCATAGTTACATGAAACAATTGCCACGTTTTTAAGAGTTAGGGATGACATAAGTTATATTCTGAGTAGTGTCCTTCCTCCCCATCCTTCTACCCTGCTCCTATTCTCCCTTTCTTGTCTGTTCCCTCTTATTTATAGATACCTTACTCTAATTAATTTTTGGTTTTATCTTCTTGAAATCCTTTTTGCACAAATGAACTAATACATGAGTGTTTTCTTATGTTCTCTTTTTTCTTACATGAAAGGGTAACATTCTAAAGTGCTCTTTTGCATTTTCTCTCTCTTTTTTTTACTTAACAATACATCCTAAATATCATTCCATATAGCTCTTCGTCATTCTTTTTTGCAATGATAGTAGTATTCTATTGTATAAATGTACCATAGTTTATTCAACCACTCTCTTACGTTTAGACCTTTAAGCTGTTTTGTTAGTTCAGGTATTTTAAAGCAAACCCACACAGTGATCTCTCACTTGTGAATGCTTCATTTTACATTCCTAAAAGAAAAACATTTTCTTCCATAACCACAGTACCATTATCTTCCACATGCCCTAAAATGAACAATATTATAAATTAGTCTATATTCAGATATGCAAAATAGTCTCAGAAATGTCTTTTATAGTTGATATGTTTGAATCAGGATCCAAAACGAGGTTCACAGTTTGCATTTGATTATGCCTCTTAAGTTTCTCTAGAACAGTGTCCCCTCCCTGTTTTTCTCTCATCCTGTTGACTTTTTAGAAAGATTCTACAGTTGTCCATTAGCATGTTTTAGATTTTGGATTTTCTAAGAGATCCTTGTGATGGTTGACTTATTTTTATCCTTTTTTATTTCTTATGAGATTTAGACTAGAAGACTTAAGTGACAAATTCAGTATTTTGCACAAATACGTCATAGGCAGTACAGTTCTGAGTACTTTGTATTTATCACATCAGAAAGTATGTAATGTCTTGTCCTACTTGTAGTGATACGGAGATTATACACTGGGTTCAGATGGTGAAAATTAATATCTTTATTATAAAGTTGAGTTTTTCCTCTTGTGTCCTGTGAATAATTTGTGGGCTGATCCTCTATACCATACCAATATCCAGTTCCTCATCTCTTGATTGTTTTAACATCCACTGAGGATCATTTTTGTATTATTTATTTAGGGATATTTGTTGCTGTTTTATGATGTTTTATCTCATGTATTTTATTCTATCTTTTATGCGTTTTAATCATTTTAAATATTTATAATTTCTATCAGATTGTTCAGTTGTCTGAAGTTCTTAGAAATTCACTTCTGTTTTTGTTATATTTGCTGATTCTTGCTTAAGGTGAACTGTTTCCTTAGATGTCGTATAGTTTCGGATTATGAGCTGATCTTCAGAGGGCTGTCTGAGAATCCTGAGTGGCCTCATGGGGGTGCATATTCCTCCAGAGAGGCTTTAGTTTGCTTCTGCCAAGTACCATAGAGGTATTTCCAGGAACAACTTTATTTTTTGTTTTTAAATTAAAGTATAATTTCTATATAGTAAAATGCACAGATCTTCGCTGTGCAGTTTTGACAAATGTGTACATCTATATTATCACCTTGTTTAAGCAGAGATTACTTTTTATATTTAATGTTTGGAGTACCATGTACAGAGAATTAATTCAGACCCTAAACCTATGTGAGGGCGGTGTTGTGGTTACAGAGTTTTTGGTGCTTTTTCCCACCTTTTCAGAGCATAGGCCAAGACTGAAAAGCTTCTTTGCCTTTCTCTGCCAATGGCAGATTTTTCTGCTTCATTGTTCCCTGAGGGTCTGAGCTTTGTGCAAGAATCTTATTTCTTTTTTTTTTTTTTTTTAAGATTTTTTATTTATTTATTCGACAGAGATAGAGACAGCCAGCGAGAGAGGGAACACAAGCAGGGGGAGTGGGAGAGGAAGAAGCAGGCTCATAGAGGAGGAGCCTGACGTGGGGCTCGAACCCGGAACGCCGGGATCACGCCCTGAGCCGAAGGCAGACGCTTTAACCGCTGTGCCACCCAGGCGCCCCAAGAATCTTATTTCTAACACGGTGCTTCTTATGTGTCAAGGCTTTATCTTCTTCCCTGTTTTGCTGTCGAAACAGAAGTCCCTCAGTTTCTGAGATGAGAAAATCCTACAGGCTTGCTGTAGCATCAGGCATGTACTGCTTTTTACCTCCCTGTTCATTTTTGGCTCTCTGGAGATTTCTCCTAGTTTCATGATACCTTAGCTGTACATTTAAGAGTGTTTATATACTTTTATTTTGTGTATATGTATGTTTTGGTCTTTTTGGGCTGTTTAACAAAATACTGCCTGGTAGCTTATAACCGAGTGGCTTATAATGACAGAAATTTATTGCTCACAGTTCTGGAGTCTGGGAAGTCCAAGATTAGGATGCCACCATGGTCCCCTTCTGATAAGGGCCGCCTTCCTGGTTTATAGCTGGTATCTTCTTGCTGTGTCCTCACGTGGTGGAATCCTAGGATTTGCTTTGTAGCTCTGTCCTCATGACTAAGCACCTATCAAAGGCCCCACATGCTACTACTGTCACCTTTGAGTGTTAGAATTTCAACATATGAATTTTGAGGGAACACAAACATTCAGACTATAACAATGTGTAAGTCAAGTAGGAAGACTAACCAGTGGTTCTAGAGGTTTTTTGAAAGGAGGGATTTCTGGTTATTTTGTTACTAAATTATCAGAAACATAAATTCTGATTTTCATGTTTTTAAATATTGCCTTTTCTTACTGTAGATATATGCACATGATGAGCATTATTCATACTTTCTAATACATGTATTAATGACTTCTTTTAATTATAGGTAGGATTATATAAGTGACTTCAAGGATCATGAAGTGATTTATGATCTAGTATAGATCTGGTTCACTTAGTTTTTATGACTCAATTCTAAATGTTTTCTTAATTAGCCACCATTGTGTGTAATTACATCTTATAAAGGGGAAAAATTATCCCTTCATTTAAGTTTGTTGAAACTGAGCATTTCTGAATATTTTTGTTAGGGGAAAGTAGATTCAGATTGAGTAACGCACTAGATTAAGGGTTTGTGAATATTTTGGAAAATTTATTATTTTACCCTTACCTAATTATAGACATTATACATTTCGGAATGTAATAAATTTGTATAAAATATATTTGTATAAAATGGCTGGAATATACTCTGATTGTTGGTTGAGGTATTTTTATTTTCTGGCGTAAGAAATTTTGAAGTTTTGAAAACTTAATATTTTCTTTACTTACTGTGATTACTTCCTAATTAACACAAAACCTGTCTTCCACCCTTCACTTCATTTAAAATTTGTTTTCCAGAAAGTATTGCAGTGGATATCAGGCCAGATACAACAATAAAATTACATTTGTATGGAAACTAGTGAACAACATATAACAACCTGGTACTGGTTCCTGATTTTTGATGAGTAGCAGATGTGAATACTATTGCAAACTGGCGCTGTAACCATATATATTTAATTCTTCAGTATCAAGTAAGAATGTTTATCTTCTCTTAAGTCAGAGCCAAAATAGAACCCATTGAAGCCAAAATAAATTAGGGGCCAAATAAACCACATAATTGGAGAGTTAGTAATAATTGTTGCTGAAGAGAGATTTCTTCTATATGCGCCTGTAGCCTGGCTTTTGAGAAGCCACAGGACATATTTATCAAACACTCTTGCATTTCCTACAGGATACTAAAATTGGCTTTTAAAAATAATGCTGATAAAAAGCCTTTGCAGAATATGTTACACAGCTAGTTGAATTTAGCAACTTTATAGTTAAGTACTTTTAGGTAATCATAGATTTCTAAGTTAGGTTAACTGCCCAAACAAAACAAGTAAGCCAAACCAAACCTATTCCTTAATATGTATACCCCAATTATTTTTTATTTTTGGAAAGATAAAGTGATGTAGTCAAGAAGTTTACCTCATAGTCTTTTTTTTTTTTTTAAGATTTACTTATTTATTTGAGAGAGCAAGCATATGTGTGAGTGGGGGTTTGCAGAGGGAGAGAATCTCCAAGCAGATGCCCCACTGAGTGCGGAGCCCTACACTGGGCTTCCCATTAGACCAGTGACCTGAGCTGAAACCAAGAGTCAGATGCTCAGCCGGGGCCACCCAGGTGCCTCAACCTCATAGTCTAATTTTTAAGTCGCTGACTTAAGGGGGGAGGTTTGAAGCCTCAGTATCAAATATTCCTTATTCTAATAACAGAAAATGTTTATGTCAAATCCTAACAGAGAATATGGAGAATGTTTTTTTCCTCAGAATTTTCTTTTTCCCCTGCGTCCTGAAATCTCTATTCTGCTGCAGTCTGGTGTTTTATTCTAATAGATCTTTAAATAAAAAGTTTACACCTTTCTCTTATTGGCTGGTGCCCAATCCCCTTTAAAGATTAATTCTGTTTTAAGAGTACCAACACCTAAATGTTGCTCTTTATTAAGTCTCATACCTTAGTATGTTACTCAGGCTTTTAGCAGGTGCCCTTTTCCATAACCCACGTGATTTCTTGAAATCTCTCTCTTTTTTTAAAGATTTTATTTATTTATTCGACAGAGAGACAGCCAGCGAGAGAGGGAACACAAGCAGGGGGAGTGGGAGAGGAAGAAGCAGGCTCCTAGCGGAGGAGCCTGATGCGGGGCTCGATCCCATAACGCCGGGATCATGCCCTGAGCCGAAGGCAGCCGCTTAACCGCTCTGCCACCCAGGCGCCCCTCTTGAAATCTCTTATAGCAGCTTAACAGTTACAGCCAGACTTTGTATATGTTATATATTTTAGTGCTGGAAATGGCCTTCCCTTACCTTTCCAATGCAGATGTAACTCTTGATGACTTATTTGACATTCATTGCCCCTGATGCTTTGTATTGGCAACTCTACTCTGGTTCTGGAAATTTTGAAATCAGAATTATTTTGAAAAATGGCAAACAGAAATCCCTAAAGGATCCAATTTTGTGTTTAAATTATCTGCATATGATACATTGATGTGAAAAAATTGGAAAGTTAAAAAAGTTTACTGGGAATTTTTAAAAAAGATTTATTTATTTATTTTAGAGTGCACATAAGCAGGGGAAGGGGCAGAGGGAGAGGGAGAGAATCTGAAGTAGACTTCCTGCTCAGTGCAGAGCCCAGCACAGGGCTCAGTCCTACAACCCGGAGATCATTACCTGAGCTGAAATCAAGAGTCGGATACACAATTGACTGAGCCACCCAGGTGTCCTGTTTACTGGGAATTTTTAAAGCTCTTTTATAAACTCGTAGTTTTTTTAGTTCACATAATCTTTTTTGACACATAGAATGGACCTTTACTTTCTTTTAGTACCTAGATGTCTGTTGCATTTGTAGGGATATTTTATCTTTGTACCATGTCTGGACTATACATATTTGAGGGCAGAACATGCTAGTCTTGTCTTACACTAGACTTATACTAAGGGATATAAATTGGTATTCATTTGATAAAGTTAAAATACTGTGACTCAACTTTTTGTCCTTACCTGGCCCAAATAAAGTCCTCAGATACCATAACCCAAGTTACAGAGTAAATCTTTATCTACATTGGATACAGAAGATACTTCGTCTAGTTTTGGAGGATAAATCCCATTAGATATTTTCTGTCTAGGGTTGTTCTCTTCCCCTCATGCTGAATGATGAATTTGGGTTTGCAAAATGGTACCATCCTTGAGATTAGCTGTTACAGTTCTCCAACATCACATCTTTGTATAGTGTCCTCTCAGCAGGACTTAGTAGCTTCCACTCCTTTTGAATCAGCTTCATTGATGCATCTCTGAGTGCCATGAATACTTCTCTCCTGACTCTCTAGGAGTAAAATTGCCATTTTACTGCACTTCCTGGGGAAGGATAAAGTCTCATAAGGCAGATTCTGAGCTTGAGCCTAGGGAAAAATATTGTGTGGAGAAGACCCAAGCACAGAGCCTCATTCTGCTGTCAGGTCATTGCATTACTGGAGGCACTCACTTGTTACATTTTAGGAATAACATTTATCTCTTTCAGGCTGTTTCTTATTCCTTCCTGTGCTTACATACTTTAGCTGGCTTTGGGAAAATGTACCAATTGAGGATTTGGTACCAATCTTACCAGTACAAATGAGCACCAAGCTTTGTAGAACAGCAAACTGAAACAGGGCTTTGTCTTTTTTTTAAATAAACTTTTCCTAAGAGCAGCTTTTGGTTCACAGCAAAATTGAATGGAACAAAATATTTCTAATTCCTCCCTTCTGTAATAAAATTTTTAATTTTATATTCACTTTATTCCTTCTCAAACGCTTTTCTTCTCTTTAGTGTAGACCTAAGTTTCTTACACATTTTCCTTCTCTCTGCAGAACTTCTTGCAAGGCAGGTCTATAGGCAATAAATTCCCTCAATTTTTGTTTGAGAACGTCTTTTTTTACTTCTGAAGGATAATTTTGCAGAGTATAGAATTCTAGCTTGGTAGGTTTTTCCCCTTTTACCCCTCTAAATATTTTACTCCAGTCTCTTCTTGCTTGTATGGTTTCCGAGAAGTCGTGTGTGTGTGTGTGTGTGTGTGTGTGTGTGTGTGTGTGTTTTCTCCTGAAATTTTTTTCCCAAGATTTTTTCTATATCTTTGGTTTTCTAGAGTTAGAATATGATATGCTTAGGTTTTTTTTTTTTGGTGGGGGGGGTTTGGGGGTTTTTTTTTTTGTATTTATGCTGCTTTGTTCTTCTGTGAGCTTCTTGGATCTGTGGATTGGTATCTGGCGTTTGGAGAAAGTCTAAGTCGTCATTGCTTTGAATATTCCTTTTTTTAAATTTTTCTTCTGGTATTCTCATCATGCATATGTTATATCTTTTGTAGTTATCCCACAGTTTTTGGATATTCTGTTCTGTTTCCCACCCTCCCCCCCCCCATCTTTTTTTCCTCTTTGGCTATTTCTGTGGACATGTCTGTAAGGGCAGAGATTCTTTTCTCAGCTGTGTCCCATCTACTAATGAATCCATTAAGGGCATTCATTTTGGGAAACCCGGGTGGCTCAGTTGGTTAAACGTCTGCCTTTGGCTCAGGTCATGACCCCAGGGTCCTGGGATCCAGTCCCGCTTTGGGCACCTTGCTCAGTGGGGAGCCTGCTTCTCCCTCTACCTGCTTTTCTCTCTTCCTGCCGCTCCCCCTGCTTGTGCCCTCTCTCTCTCTCTCTCTGACAAATAAATACATAAAAACCTGTTTTTTGTTAAAAAAAAAAAAGGCATTAATTTCTGTTACAGTGTTTTTGATCCCCAGCATTTTTTTGGTTCTTAGAATTTCCAGCTCTCTGGTCATATTATTCATTGTTCTTATATGTTGCCTCTCTTTTCCATTAGAATCCTTAGCATATTAGTCATGATTGTTTAAAATTCATAGTCTGATAATTCCAACATCCCTACCATATCTGAGTTTGTTTCTGATGCTTGCCATATCTCTTCAAGATGTTTTTCCCTTTAGTTATGCCTTATAATTTTTTGTTGAAAGCTGGCCATGATAGTATACTGAGTAAAAGGAATTGTAGTAAATAGGCCTTTAGAAATCTGTTGAGGTGTTGGAAGAGGAGAAGCATTCTATAATTCTGTGTTTAGGTCTCAGTCTTTTAGTGAGCCTGTGCTCCTGAGCTGTGAGCTTCACAAATGCATCTCAGTTTTTTTTACCCCCCCTTAGGTGGGGCAGGATGGCTGCAGAATGCTGGAGTTAGGTAATTCCCTTCCCTTATGTCAGTTAGGCCCTGATAAAATCCCAACAGGTTAGGCTCTGATAAAATTCTTGAGGACAGGCTTGTTAAGAATAAAATGCGCTAATGTATTTAAAGATGGCTAGCTTATCCTTCCCCCTTGCTGGAACATGAGGTGATTTTTCACTGATCTTCACTGTGAGGACCTGGTGGAGTTCCTGGAGGTAAAACTTAAAAAAGTGTGAGGGCCCCCTCATGATTGGTTCCCTCTGGAATTTTTAACTTTCACATTTGTCCACGCTAAGCCTCTTGCAGGTCAAATACAGTTTAGGTTTTCCTACCCTGGTACTGGTTCCCGTGGAAGTTTCTGTTTATAGGTTTTTGCTCTTGTAAGTTGTGACTCTCTGGATTTGCTTGTCTGTCTTCAGTTTTGAGGGCAGCAGTTTGCTCTGTAACCCTACTTCTCTGACAGATCTAAGAATGGTTGATTTTTTTAGTTTGTTCAGGTTTTGCTTGTCGTTAGAATGGAGTGACGGCTTCTCAGCTGCTTATATGCTGGACTGGAAGTTGAAAGTCAGGGCTTTACTTTTTTGCATTGAAAATCTGAATACATGAAGCATGCGAGAAGAATAATATATCTATTAACTAGGAGGATCTTGCATAGTATAGTCTGAAATTTTAATTTTGATAGATGAGTTCTAGGAATTTTCAGAGGTTTTTATCTGGATTGGGGCAGGCTTTCAGGAATAGAACCTATATGCTCTTATGTCTTATTTATATCCTCAAATTCCCTGAACCATTGGTATTGGATCTAATAATACTGTTACTTATTAAAATAGTTTATCTACAGTAAGCAAATACTGTTTAGACTAGACTGACTTTGTTTAAAAATCTTTACAGTGAGACTGTAAGTGAATCTACATCATCTCAGTTTATAGATAGGAAGACCAAAAGTGGAAGTGAAATCAGTAAAATGAATTCATAACTGTTTTTATAAGCTTTTATTACTTTATTAATGGTAGAAGTGTAAGTGAAACTCTCAGAACTTGATTGTAAAATAATATGAAATCTGTTTTCTTATATAACTATAACATTGTTTTCTTCGAAGCCTAATCGGGAGCAGACAACTGTTGGTAATCTGAAAGCAAAAGTTTTCTGAAATGAATCTCCTCAGAGTTTGTGGAAAAAGTGGTATGTGCATGGAGATAAGACTGCAAACATGTAAACTCTGTATCCTGTTTAGTAGAATTGAAGGTGGCTTTGGAAATGTGTGTGTATGCCTGAAGCATGAGTGGTAAAATCGCTTGTGAGATGTTTTATATTTATAGAAGATGAGAAGCATCATAAAAAAGCACACTCTACATTTGTCGAGACCCATAGATCTTTACCTCGAAAAGTGAACTTAATGTATGCAAAGTTTAAAAAAATCATTTAGGAGGTTGGAGGATCCTGGGATATATTGCAGATTGAGACAGAAGAATCTAATTCTCTTAGAAATTATGAAAGAATCTCACTAAATAGAGTTGGGGAGGAAAGGTGCTGACCTAATTAACTTTGGAAATGCATGGAACCTGTAAGACTAAAGGCAAAAGGAACTGCACATAAGCAGTGTGCTCTAGTTGTCGATGTTGCTTCCCATAGGGGTACAATTAACAGTTCTGATTGCATACTAGAATTAAACAATTAAGTAAAATAGATGGTATGTGGTGGGAACCAGGTTTCTTACTGTTGAGTGGGAAGTGACAGATAAACAATGAGAGGAGGCTAGAATGATACTTATGGTAATGGGTTAGAATTGAAGACATCAGTATGAGCTCATATTTTAATGTACAGTGTACATTTTAAATGAGATTAGTTCATTACCTTCAAAGCAATCAAAAGTAAAAATTTGAGCCCTGGAGTTAGTCCACAGTTTTTTAAAAATTAAGGTAGGACTAGTAGGAAAGTATAGCTAATATTTTCAGCATTTGCTTTAAAAAGTATTGTAGGATTTGTCAAATCTCACAGAATGTGGAGAGTCCTAAGTCCAAACCTGTGTATTACCAATCATATTGCTGAATGACTTCTGATATGAGGGAGATTTGTATTGATACAAACAAATACATAACCCTTGGTCATAGAGTAATGATTGTATTTTGCAATATTTTAATTATCTTTAGATTACTGTTAAATTTACGTGGTATGCTGCTTTCTTCTCTTTCATTTCCAAGAGGAGACACAGAAACAGAGTTTCAGGGTAGGTAATACTTGTACCTAATTTTCCATTAAACAGTTTGTGGCAAGGCTTGTAGAATGGCCATTTTCAAGTCCTCGTGGGAGGCTGAGATAAATGACTATAGCATGCCATATAAGGGCTTGGGAAAATACAGGCCCTATTCTTTCTTTCGATCAAATGAAGAGCTTGAATGAAATAATTAGGGAAATATTTCTTAAAAACCTTGGAGCATCTTTGTAATTTGTATTATGCTTAGCTAATGGCATGAATGCTTACCACATTTTCTGGGAGAATGATTTAAAATACTTTATCTTGGTGTTGGACTGTGTCAGCTATAATTTTGGATTCAGAAAATGCAGTCACAGTATCATTGAGATTTAACTGATGCTTTTTCTGAATTGATGTAGATTTATCCTAGAAATATTGCTTAGTATTTCCTAGAGTTGTATATATGACTTTTTTTTTTTTTTTAAGATTTTATTTATTTACTTGACAGAGAGAGAGACAGCCAGCAAGAGAGGGAACACAAGCAGGGGGAGTGGGAGAGGAAGAAGCAGGCTCTCAGCAGAGGAGCCTGTTGTGGGGCTCCATCCCATAACGCCGGGATCACGCCCTGAGCCAAAGGCAGACGCTTAACGACTGAGCCACCCAGGTGCCCCTAGAGTTGTACATATGACTTCTATTGTTATGTGTTTACTGGGTGTTCTCTGATGTTACAAAGACACATCTATATGGAAAGGTGGTAATACTTTGGTTTTAATTTTATTTATCAGATAAAGATTCTGATGTAGTAGTTCAGGGTAGAACTTGAGATTTGCTGAGGCTGTTGGTACATGGTCTACATTTTGAGTAGCAACGGGTGGGTGAAAGTTTTTAGAAAGGTCCAGTTTATAAATGTTTTAGTCTTCGTGGGCCACATATGGTCTCTGTTGGATGTTCATTGTTTCGTTTGTTCGTTCTTTCTCTCTCTCTTCTCTCTCTCTCTCTTTCTTTCTCTTTCAACCTTTAAAAATGAAAAAGCCATTTTTAGCTTATAGGGTCGTACAAAAAGCAAGGCATGGGTTGAATTTGAACCCCTGACCATAGTTTGCCTATTTTTGCTTTAGAGAAAAGGTGTGTGCATTTAGTTGTTGATATAAGCAAAACTTCTAGAATTGGTGTTTGTTGTGACTTTTCTGCATTTCAGATGACCATATATGATTTTTCTTTGACATATTAATGAGGTGAATTATTGCTGATGGTTCAGAAGCTCGTTGCTGTTGTTTTTTCCCTTAACTGGGGTATAATTTTACATATGATAAAATTCACCTTTTTTAGTGTATGATAATATGAATTTTGACAAATGCATACCATTGTGTATTGTTAAAGATGAAAAAAACTGGACCCTAGTTAAAACAGTAAGGACAAATTTTAATCAGTAATATATTGGAAAAGAGTGCAGCATAAATGGAACTCTACTTTGATTTGTACACAGGTAACTCAGTGTTTTAAAGGGAGAATGAGGGAGTAGGGAGGGGGTGAGCAGGGGTTCAGTAGAGTCAGGGGAGTGATAAATTACAAAAAGCTGGAAAGGGAAATTGGTCTATGTGAAACCATCTGGGTTGGCTAACTGGCACTCATCCAAGTCTCCTACCCTCCCACAGAGACTGGCAGACAGGGGCCCTATGTTCAGGTGTTGGCTGGAACAAACAGTAAATTCTTTTGGCAGCAGTGAGTTTCTTAGGCAGACACTTTACGAGGGACTGGGGTCATCTTAGGGATGCAGCCTTGAGCTGTTAGAAACTATGTTAGTATTTTGTTCAAGTCTCTGTTGGCCAGAGTTGAGACCCAGCTGAGAAAGGACTCAGTGGAGCCTGGCCAGAGTTCAGTCAGAGACTCTTTGTCGATATCAGCACCACAACTGAGATACTGAACTGTTCCATCACCCCCCAAAATTTCCTTATGCTTTGTTGTACTTACCTTCTTGCCCCCACTCTCAGTTCCTTACAGTTACTGACTTGTTTTCTGTTCTGTAGTTTTCCGGAATGTCATATGAACGGAATCATACAGTATGTATAGCCTTTTGCGATTGGCTTCTTTGATACGGCGAATACATTTGAGGTTTATCTATGTTGTTTTGTGTATCACTAGTTTTGTTGTGGCTGAGTGGTATGTATTACAGTTTGTCTATCCATTAATTAGTTCAAGAACACTTGGGTTGTTTCCAGTTTTGGCAATTACAAATAAAGCTGCTATAACTATTTGTATGCGGGTTTTTGTGTGAACATAAGTTTTTATTTCTCTTTCATTACTCTTGGGTAAATACCCAAGAGTCAGATTGCTGGGTTCTGTGGTAACTATAATTAACTTTATAAGAAACTGAAATTTTGCCAAAGTGGCTGTAACATTTTTTATTCCCACTAGCAGTGTATGAGAGCTCGAGTAACTTTGTGTCCTCACCAGTATTTGATATTGTCAGTTTCCTTTATAGTTATTCTTATATACATGCAGTGGTGTGGTGTGGTGTGGTGTGGTGGTGGTGGTGGTGGTGGTGGTGGTGGTGGTGGTGTGTGTGTGTGTGTGTTTTAAACACTGTCAAATCAGCTTTATTATTCAGAGCCACTTTGCAGGATTCATAGTATACAGCATATTCATTTCATAGGTTGTTTACAATCATCATTCTAGAGATACCAAAGAAAGATTAAAGTATAAATGCAGTGGAGTCTGAGCCTTGCCATATGGTGCTTCTGTGCATGGGGGGTGGTGTTTCCCAGCTTCAGGGGCAGATGGCTCCCATTCTCAGGGCTGGTTAATCCCTGGGTAAAGTCACCAACTTAGGCTCTACCTGGGTTGACATAATAAGTCAGGGTATGGCTAGTAAAACATAAACTACTCTAGGTTTTTTAGACAGAAAAATTTTAAAAATTATATTCCATAATTATATTATTTAAAAGTATAGTACTCAGGATACCTGGATGGCTCAGTCGGTTAAGCATCCGATTCTTATTTCTGCTCAGGTCATGATCTCGGGGTCAGGAGATTGAGCCCCCCATTGAGCTCCCCACTGGGCATGGAGCCTGCTTAAGATTCTCTCTTCCTCTCTCTCTGGGTCTCCCCATCCCTCCCCTAAAAAAAAAAAAAAAAAATACAGTTCTTTCTAAAGCTTTTAAAGTTAGCCTATAGATCTTACTTTTTAAATTGAAGTATAGTTGATATAAAATATATTAGTTTCAAGTGTATAGCATAGTGATTCAACAATTATATACATTATAAAATACTGTGATAAATGTAGTTACCATCTGTTGACATACAAAGTTATTACAGTGTTATTAATTATATTCCTTATGCTGTACTTTTCATCCCTGTGACTTACTTATTAACTGTAAGTTTATAATTCTTAATCCCCTTCACCTATTTTGCTCATACCCCCCTCCCTAAAACCACTCTCACTTTTGACACCAGTTGCAGATTGGGGGTCCACAGGACTAACTTTAGGTTCAGTAATTCACTAGGACTCTCAGAATTCACTGAAAGTTGTTATATGCTAGCTATGGTTTATTTCAATACAAATAAAAATCAGCCAGGAAAAGAGGTGCACAGGACAGAGTCCATGAGAGTTCCAAGTGCAGAGCTTCCAGTTGTCTTCTCCCAGTGGAGTTAGTTCTGTGGACGGTGTTTACTTCTCCCACAATGTGTGACAACATGCAGAGTAATGTCACACAGGTCATTACTTCCTGCTTGGCTGACTTCAGTCTCTAGCCCCTCTGGAGGTTGGATTAAATACTGAGTGGCCCAAAGCCCCTATTATAAATCACATTGTTGGCCTAGACTATCTGAGGTGGCTCATGGCCTCAGATAAACAAAAAGACTGTTTTCAGACAGAGAGTCTAAAAGACTCTTTATCAGTGAAGACAGTCCAGGGGCTTAGAGTTTACGTCTAACTGGCTGAGGGCAAAGACCAGATCTCTCTCAGGGCAAGGGTTAAGCATTTATTGCTCATCTGTGTTTAGGAGTATATTGGTTAATTTCCAAATTTTTAGGATTTTGTAGATAACTTTCTCTTATATGGACTAGTCTGATTCTCTTGTGGCCAAAGAACATACTGTATATGGTTTCAGTTCTTTGTTGCATGGCCCACATTCTTGTGAACATTCTATATGTACTCGAGAAGACTGTTTATTCTGCTGTTTTGGAGTGTTTCCTTTTCCTGTATAGTGTAGTAATTTTTGTCTTAAGGTTAGAGTTATTTGGTCTTTGAGAATTTTTGAGAGTTTACCAGTAAGTATGTGGGCTATGTCCTCCCTTTTTCTCCCACCTGGGAAAGTTTTATAAATTTACTCTTTTGATTTTATTAATAGGTGTAGCTTATTCAGGTTGCTAAAAACTTGTCTTGGTATAGTTTTGTAAGCTCATGTTTTTCCTATGCTTTTCTCTGTGGTGCTTTCGTTTTTTAAATACTTTGGGGATTTCTTCTCCCTTTATTTTTCTTATAGTTTCTTTGGATTGGTTCTTTATTTTTATCCTTTTAGCTCTTAGTAAATTTAAACGTCTTTAGTACTATTTTTACCTGTACTTCAAAGTTTCATTATTTGCATCTAATACTTCAGTAATATAATAATTAGATTTCTTTGAATTGTGTTTTATTTTTTAGAAATGTGAATCTTAATTTCCAGACAGATGGGATACGACTTTTTTTTCCTAGTTATTATTTATAGGTTAATTAATTACAGTTACTCTGTGACATGTGTATTAGTCCTATACTTAAGTTTTCATTATGGTCCAGTGTGTGGTTATATTTAAAAAATATTTCATGTGGGGTGGCTGGCTGGCTGGCTGAGTCAGTGGAGCATGCAGCTTTTGCTCTCAGGATTGTGAGTTCAAACCCCACTTTGGATATAGAGTTACTAAGAAAAAAATTTTAAAAATCTTCAAAAAAAAGGTATTCTGTGTGTGCTTGAAAATATATTCTGTGGTTTTTGAATGCAGTGTTCTAGATGTGTCCATTAAATCAAACTTATTTGTACTATTGAAGCTTCTGATTCCTAACTGATTAATATTGCTGAGAGAAGTGTGTTAAAAAATTCTTCACTTGGTAATTAATTTGACAATTTCTTTTTATAGATATGTGTATTTTGCTTTATGTGCATTGAGGCTATGTTTTGAAATACAGGTAAGGTAAGGAATTTTCTTCCTGATATACCTCATACCATTATTTAGTGATTTTATTGCTACTACTGCATTTTGCCCTAGAGTCCATTTTGTTAGGTATCACTCATTATATCCACTTTCTTCTGGTAAGTTTTGCCTCATATCTAATGTTCCATCTTTTTACTTTCCATGTGTTTATATTTTCTAAGAGTTTCTTTTTTTTTTTTTTTTTAAGATTTTATTTATTTATTTGACAGAGATAGAGACACAAGCAGGGGGAGTGGGAGAGGAAGAAGCAGGCTCACAGTGGAGGAGCCTGATGTGGGGGCTCGATCCCGTAATGCCGGGATCACGCCCTGAGCCGAAGGCAGACGCCTAACCGCTGTGCCACCCAGGCACCCCAAGAGTTTCTTTTTTAAGTAACATGTAGTTGGAGTTTTTGGTTTGATTTTAAATCCATCATTAAAATATATCTTCTAGGGGCACTTCGATGGCTCAATTGGTTAAGTGTCTGCCTTTGACTCAGGTCATGATCCCAGGGTCCTGGGATTGAGCCGGCATCAGGTTCCCTGCTCAGTGGGGAGTCTGCTTCTTCCTCTCCCTCTGCCCCTCCTGCCCGCTTTTGCTCTCTCTCATTCTCTCTATCTCAAATAAATAAATAAAATCTTTAAAAGTGTCTTTTACTGAAGGTTATTTCAGTCCTTTTACAACTTGTGCTTATTGTAATTGTTAATATATTTGTATTCGTATCTGATGTCTTATTTTGAGTTTTCTATTTGTTCTGCCCATTTCTTCTCTCTTCTTTCTTGTCTTTTTTTATTGATTATATTTTGTCAGTTTTTTTCCCTCTACGAATTTGCAGTCTTTTTGAGAATTAAAAACATATTTTTTTGAAAATTTTTTTTTCAAATTCTGGAAATTTTTAACATGTATACTTAATGAAATTCTTAGTATACTTTACCTCTGTTTATTACCTTCCTGGCTTATATGTTGTCATTATCATGAATTTAAGTTCTGCTTCCTTGTTTCTAACCCATAAGACATTATTTTTAAAATTTAGGTTTATCATTCCATCTTGCATGTTAGAACTTCTGTTTGGGATAATTTTTCTAAATCTTTAGAATTTCCTTTGGTGAAGTCCTATTGAGGGGCGACTCTCTCAGGCTTTATCTGAATCTACCTTTATTTTGCCTTTGTTTTTAATTTTTTTGTATAGGATACAATTCCAGGTCTACAGATATTTTCTCTTACCATTTTAATTGTATTATTCTCTTGTCTCTTGGCTTTCTTTGTTGTTGTTGAAGCTATCCATTATTACCATTCCTCTCTGATTACAGTTTCAGTAGGATTTATCTAGATTTTATTATGGTAATTGGCATTTGGTTTCTTGATTCTGTGGACTGATGTCTTTCATCATTTCTAGAAAAGTCTCCAAAAATATTGCTTTTATATCCTTTTTCTTTTCTTTTAGAATAACTAACTACACATTTGTTTGTTTTCCTCACTCTTCTGTTTTAACCTCTCTTTCGTGAATCCATTTCTTTCTCTTTGTATTTAGCACTAGAGATTATCCAGAATTATCTTCATGTTCATTAATTATCTCTTTACTATAGTCAGGTATTTCTGCCATTTCTGTGTGTGTGTGTTTTCCTGTGTGTGTGTTTTCCTTTTAGCTTACCCACTGAGAGTGTTTAAGTTGGGGTTTCTGTCATTACGTGTATTTTCTCATCTAAGGGTGCTACCTTGTATAGGTTATAGAGACCATCTCTCCTTCAGCACTAGATTACTTTTTTCAATTTTTCCTTTCTGTGCTCAAAATATTTCCTTTAATTTTTATGGATGCAGACATGTATTTAAAATATTTTTATAGTTTTGGGGCACCTGGGTGGCACAGCGGTTAAGCGTCTGCCTTCGGCTCAGGGCGTGATCCCGGCGTTATGGGATCGAGCCCCGCATCAGGCTCCTCCGCTGGGAGTCTGCTTCTTCCTCTCCCACTCCCTCTGCTTGTGTTCCCTCTCTCACTGCCTGTCTCTCTCTCTGTCAAATAAATAGATAAAATCTTTAAAAAAATATTTTAATAGTTTTATCTGTCATTTTTTAGGTGTTCTTTAATAGGAGGGTTTCTTTGGGCTTCTGGTCTGTCATTTTGCCAAAAACAGATTTTATAAGTTTTTTTGTCCTCCTGCCTCCCCAGTATTTAATCTATTTCTTTTCTTTATGATTTCATATGTTGCACTGTTTCTAATACCGAGAAGGCTTAAGTATGTTCAACTTGCTTTTTCTCCTTTTTTTTATTTTTATGGTTTAGCTTTTTTTTTTTTTTAAGATTTTATTTATTTATTTGAGAGAGAGAAAGAGCAGGAGCAGTGGGGAGGGGTAGAGGGAGAGTGACAAGTAGACTCCCTGCTGAGCAGGGAGCCCAATGTGGGGCTTGATCACAGGACCCCAGGATCATGACCTGAGCTGTAGACAGACCCTTAACCTGAGCCATCCAGGCACCTCATATGGTTTAGTTTTTTGTATACATGAAACACTCATAAACTTACATTTCATACATACAAAAAAGATAAGATAATGAACAATGGTATGCCTACTATACAAGCTAAGCAACAGAGTATTACCAGTATAGTTTGCTCTTTATACTGGTTGCCTCCTTGCTTGCACCATACATCATATTTAATTCTTTAATTGTTTTTAGAGATGTGGAGTAGGGTGAGACTCTAAAGAGAACCTCCCACCATGAGTTTTAAAAATATACTAGATTTCCAATTTGATTAATTTTGAGAGTTGGATTAGAAATTAATTCATAGTCTGCTCCCATTTTCTTTTTGTTAGGTATTTCAACTGAAGGAAAAAGTTTATTCTGTAGTTTTCAGATGATTTTGTCCTTTTCTACCAGCTTTCCAACTCTGGTAGATTAATGAATGCCTGCTAAAACATAATGTTCAGCTTTTTAAGTGGTGTTGATATAGAATTTATTAACAAATTAATATCTTAGCCATTGCTTTGTGTTCTTTTGCCAACTAAATCTTTGTGAAAGAGCCTATTTAAAATACATGTTTCTGATGTTTTAAAAAATAAGTATTAAATAGCTGTTTCTGTTTCGTTTTTTCTATGGTTACCTTAAAGTTTTTTCTTTGACTTGTTTGACTCCAGGGTGAAATTAGAAGTAACTTATTCTTGCCTTTTGGCCCTAGATAGTATCCAGGTAGCTCTAAAATTAGCACCACTATCAGAAGACTGGAGATCTTCTAGATCATATTTCACCCTGATTCTTGGAGTCTCAGAAAGAAATGGAGTCAGTAATTTTGTCAGTCTTGATGTCTCCCCCACCTCCACAAAGAGTGGTTTGGCTTTGGGGTGTGTCTATATGCTGTGGATGTCTGATTAAGATTGTAGACTTTTCTCTGCTTGTCTATGTGGATTTGAAAAAGAGAGTAATAAGCAATGACTTTTATTTTTAGGAGTCTTTAAACACTTGGAAGTATACCAGTTTTCCCTGGTGAAATCTCAGAATTATTAATTGCTTTTTGAGTAATCTGGTTTTATTAAAGGCATGATGGCTTCTTAAATATAGATCTCCTACTTGACTGGACCTACTTGAAGGACAAAGCAAAAAAATTATTTTGAAAAATATTAGTTTTGTGATTTTTTTTTCACACTTTGTTAGCATAGCTAAGGGTAGATGCAAGTCACCCAATGTGAAATTAATACAGTGTCAAGGTGACTACTATTTATATTGTATATACTTTTATGAAAATCATGGATAACTTAATATGCCTTTTTTTTTTTTAACCATTTTGGCAGCATGGTCTAAACTGAGAATAAGAGCTTTGAAGGGATATTTATTATATTCATTTGTCCATATCCTATAAGTAAAATGAGACTCTGGTGTATGTAAGGCCTTCAGTGAATAAGCAAACTTAAACCTCCATTGAGGGTTGCCACTAAATATTTTTATATGGAAAGAATTGGATACTAAAAGTTTGAAAATTTGTACTAGACATTTGAAAATCTATTTTCATCCTTACATATCTTTGGATATTTATACTTAATACAATTTAAGCAGTAATTGTGAAGCCTAAATATCCCGTTTCTCAAGTTATAAAACTTTTGAGGGAAATATGGAAGACTGTTGTGTGGAAAGTAATTTATTTCGTGCTTTGCTTCCTTACATGATCTTCCATACCTTTAAGAGCTACTTATTAACTAATATTTAGGACCAGCTCGTTAGTGAGTTAAATATATTAACACCACTGTAAAAGAACAAACTGCTATGGATAAACAGATGCTTCAGAAAGTCAGATTCCTCTTCATTGGTCCTAAACCCTAAGTGAGTTGAGGAGCTTTTATTTTTTTAATTTTTAGAAAGATTTATTTTGTTGTCCAGCTGTTAATGTGGATGCTCAGGGCCAGAGCAGAGTGGGGAAGTGCACTGGAATTGGACAGGCAGGCGAGGTGGGTGGTTCACAGGCCCACACCTGACCCCAGGAGAGGATGCCAGGTGGTAGGGGCTGGTCCAGGCACACCAAGGGTAGTACCAGAAGGGTGACCCAGGCAGGCAGACCTATCACGGGACCTGTAAGGCCAGCCCTTGAGAAGGTATCTTGGCCAGGTGGTGAGTGCCTAGGCCAGAGCCTGGCCCAGGGAGGCAGGGTTGGGGTTGGTTGGTGTCTCCCAGAGCCTAGGGACTGGCATCTCTGGAGACCTCCCCGAGCTGCTGCTGGAACCCAGGTTATGTCTTCCACTTGGACTCAGGCAGCTCCTGGAGGCAGGCATGGAGGTGGTGGTTCTTCTCCTCTATCTAGGTGGTCCAGACAGAAGTTGATCTGTTCCAACACGGAGTTGATGGCAGCATATTCTGCTTCCTCAAAGCCATTGTCCTTGCCTTTTGCACTTGCCTCCACCAGCATGCCCAGGTCGCCACTGGGGCCCGACACTGTGGGGTCAGATGCCACAAGGGCTGCACTGTGATGGAACGAGCCGACAGCCGGTGCCAATCGGAGGGTCGAGGAACTTTTAGACAATATTGATGTGTGGGTCCAAACCCAGACCAATTTAATCAGAATCTCTGATGGAAGAGTCCACGTTACTGATAATTTTAAGAGTTTCTGAAGTCATTCTCAAATGCTGCCAGGATAGAAAATTGGCATCATCATCATCATCACTGCTTTTACTGTTATTAGTGTGTTTGTGTGTGGAGGGGAGAGCACAGCCTAAGAAACACTGTGCTACGGAAAACTTGTGTTAGTCCGTTCAGGCTTCTATAACAATACCATTACTGGTGGCTTATAAACAGCAGAAATTTATTTCTCACAGTTCTGGAGGTTGGAAAACCCAAGATCAAGGTGCTGACAGATTTGGTGTCTGGTGAGGGCCTGCTTCCTACATGGCTGTTTTTCACTGAAACCTCACAAGGTAGAAAAAAAGGTCAAGGGTGCTTTCTTGGGGCTTTTTAATGAGGGCAGTAATCCCATTCATGAGGACTCTACCCTTATGACCTAATCACCCCCAGAATCCCTACCTCCTAATACCATCACATTGGAAGGTGAGGTTTCAAAATATGGGTTTTGGGGGTGACAGACTTTTAGACCATAGCATAATTGTTAATTATATTTACAATTCAGGTGTCTGAATATTCAAGAACTGATTATGTCATGGTCATTATGTATTGATGACTATTGGGTTTTGAAGTTATGAAAGTGTGAGTAGATCAGATAGGTTAGGTGATTTTTGTTTTCTTTTACACCTCATTATTTCATTGTTTATGGTGACATAAATACCAAATTTTAATGTTAGGTTGGCTTTTCTGTCTGTCACAGATTGTTCCTTTTTTATCAGTTTTCATCAAGATAGTGTTTTAGATAAGCATACAGATGGAAGGTTCAGGATATAATTTGTCTGATAATTCTCTGCCAGTCATTCTCATGAATGCTGACATTGGCCCTTATGAGAGGAGTCCCAGTAGATTGAGGGAAGAGCTGTGAAACTTCTGAAACATGCCATTTTTAAGATGTTGGGATGGGGGGACTTCTAACGTATGAGGCTTTGTTGGTAGAAGAGTTGAAGTGACCGTCTAAACTTTAAAGTGATGCTTTTGGATGGTGTTGGATCTAAAAATGCATGTTAGTGTTCATAGTTTTAAGTAATAGAAATCCCTGTGGTTTAAACAGAAAAAGTATTTTTAAAGAGGGTTATTGGGTTACTCATAAAATTTCCTAAATCGTAGAAGAACCAGGCATGGAGTCTCTAGCCAGGTACGGTGCTAAACGTCATACCACAGACCTGGTCCAGTGACAGCACCACTGTTGGGTTAGGTATGTTTACCACTCTTTGTACTCTCTCACTGACATGAGACAACAGATACTCCTAAAGTAGCTGCTAGCGCTTCCTTGCAAAACTGGATTGAAGAAGGATGAATTAATTCAGACTGGATTTAATTAGCCTTGGCTGTTGTCCCCAGCCTCACCAGCATGGATTGCTTGTGATCCTTGCTACTTTTTCTCTGCTGTTGCTTCCTTCTCTTCTGCCTCCACTTTCTCTTTTTCTTGGTTTGTCTGACAGGCAAAACCCAAATCTTATGCCCCCTGTCCCAACTGCAGGGGAGATTTAGAAAACAAATAGCTGGTGCTTTCAGGAAGTGCCTCTGCCTCATTAAGTGGAGGATTCTTTAAACATAGGAAGGTAGATTAGATACTAGATGGCCCCCTAAAATGCCAGGTATCCAAGGCAGACATTTTGTGAGTGCATGATCATAGGATCTGTGGATATCTTTGCTATGATTTGCGTATTGTTTCTATTTTTCCCCCTTTTTAGTGTTGAAAAAAAAGAATGAGGTATGACGGTGGATATAAAGGAAGACAGTTAACAAAACTATGAATTTTGTAACTGGAATGGACCCCATGAATAATGTAAGCCAATCTAAAAAAGGAAATACTAAATTTAAGGGTTAATGTTCTTTAAGTAGATGTTATTCTCTGAGAAATCTTTACTCCTGATAATGAAATTGATTTCTACCCCCATCAGTCCTCATAAGAAAGCTACTACAATACCCACAGTGACAGATTTCTTTGGCATTTGTCGCTGCTGTATGAGGGTAAAGTGCAATTTAGTAAAAGTAGGTTAAATGAGCTTGAGAAGTAAAACTGAGGAAATACTCAAGGGTAAGGGCAAGATTCTCTTCAAAAACTAATTTCCGGATTCCTGTAATGTATCAGACGGTAATTAAAGGCATGACTGAAATAATTTTATCTTGAAAAAAAAATTCTCTCTACCAGGCCATTAAAAAAAGTCAGTGAAGCTATCTATGCAGAGCTTCTAGGTTTGGAAGATGGGATATTCTAGTATACCCTCTGAGGTGATGTAGTAGCAAAATGTGTGTAGATAGACTAATTACATTAGTAGACATCTACTAAATAGACTAGCTTGTCTATCTAAAAATAGATTTATTATGTATAAACCAGTTTTAAATTTAGGGAAATATTGTTACAGTAAAGCTTGATAAGTATTGCTGTAGAAATCTGTACAGTGGGGGAACAAAGGAGAGAGTATTCAGTTTTATTTGGGGGGCTATTTCAGGTTGGCATTTTCTAGCTGAGCAGTTGTTTTCCAGGGAGACAAGGTATGGAAATGGGTAATAGCTTTTAGTCAGTAGCAACACTGTGTGCCAGACTCTCATGCCATTGCACATTCAAGGAATAGCAAACAGCGTGTAACTTGAGCATAGCAGAAGAATAGTGATATTCATTAAAATAAAATTCTGCCTTTATTTTTTAAGGATATGCTCTCTGTAATAATACACACATACAGAATGGCCCAAGAGCAGGTGAGTGCAGACCATTATTAAGCATTTGAATGCTGACTGTAAATACACTTGCCATTATATAAAATGGTTTAGGATAGGTGATACAACAATAAATAAAAAAGGACCTGGAATAAAGAGGGGTGGGGAATGTGTAAATAGTCCTAATATTGTATTATTTGAAATGTACAGAGGAGAGTGTGCTTGAGGGAGTCATGAAATGCTTCACTAAGATGTGACATTTGACTCTCTGAAGAATCAGGATATTTATGAGAGTATAGAAGGAGGAGAGAGGCATTCCAGCCAGTTAATATAGCATCATTATTATATTTAGAGGAACTAAAATGCATCACCTATGATTTCTTCAGAAAGAGGATTGTAGATAACAGCAATTTGGGAAAATGCATAGTTTGGAGATATTGGGGGTTCCAGACCACAGCAATAAAGTGAATATTACAATGAAGTCAGTCAAGTGAGTTTTTTGGTTTCCGAATGCATACAAAGTTATATTTATACTATCTTGTAGTCTATCAAGTGTGCAGTAGCATTATGTCTAAACTAACCATATATATACCTTAATTAAAAAATACTTTATTGCTAAAAAATGCTAATCATCATTTGAAGTTTGAGCCAGTCATAATCACTGATCACAGATCACCATAACATATAATAATGATGGGAAGTTGAAATATTGGGAGAATTACTAAAATGTGACACAGAGACATGAAGTGAGCAGATGCTGTTGGAAGAAGGTTACAGTAGACTTTATTGATGTGGTGTTGTCACAAATGTTCGTTTTGTAAAAAACATGGTACCCGCAAAATGTAATCTAACAAGGTATGCCTATTCTATAGCTAGCATTTTCTTCGATAATAGTAGGGAATTAAATTTAGTATGTTATTTGTTCCCAGGTTTATAAGCTTTATCTTCTAGTAGTGGTATACCAGTGTTATTTCTGAATTAAATATTCTTTGTGTTATATCCACCAACTTTTAAAAATTAGTCACCTTGACTGGGCATTTAAGGATCATTCTTAGCAATCTAATTTTCTCTGGGATAACCATTTTATACAGGTAGAATTCCGTTAGGATGGATTTTGTCACAGCAAAACCATCTCCATGTTTTTTCTTGTTCCTCAGTAGTAGAATGTTTTTCATATGATTACTGTACATTTTCTTTAAAAACAAATCCTCTAAAATGAATGCTTTCACTATCTTATTAATCATCACTTATTATTAAAATATAGCAACACAAATAATCAAGTAGAGGGGAAGCATGGAATTAACTTCTTCACAGTTCTTTTTTTCTTTTTAGTTCTATCAGGAAACATAGCCTTGAAATCTCCAACCTCCTCTTCACTTAAAACCCCAATTTACTAACCAAAGTAAGATGGAACTGGCTCAGGGATCAGGAAGAGGAAGGATGTATGAATTTCGCATGATACCTTTTCTTTTTCACTCTAATAAGTCAGAATTTTGTTTCCACTGGTTGTAAAATTTCACCACATTATCTGTCCCATTATATTCCTAATGACTCTTACACTTTGGGGCTAGTTTGGTTTCATATTCAGCTTTTTATTCCAGTTTCTTTTGCCCTGTTACTGTAGTCCAACTTTTTTTTTTACTATTAACATCCTTTTAATTTTATTTACCTTTTCTGTCCTACTTTCCTTTAAATTTTACACTAGTTTTTCTTTTACTCTATTGACTGGTTCTTTGGATATATAAGGAAAAACAATGAGGTGAAGATGCTCATTTCATCCTTATCTGAAGTCATCCTGTTGCCTCCTAAACTCTGTCTGTATTCCGTATTTTGTTGAATGACACCAATACGGACTCATTCACATTTGCCAACTCTTGAAAGCCATCCTACTCTCTCTCGTTTATCTTTCTGCTCCCACATTGATCCATCTTTCGACTTTTGTCTTCATTAGTTCTTATTTGGAATATTTCAGAAGTTTTGTACTTTAATTTTCTTTCTGTAATTTCTTCCCTGTCTAGTCAGTACCTCATTGTTATCACCAGTGATTAAAAGGATAATCTTACCACTTTACTTTGTTGCTTACAGTCTGAAGTACCTTCTCACCATCTGTAGGTTATACAGTTCAGGTTTCTTTGTACAGCAGAATAGGTCCCTTCTGTGGGACTTCTTTTTTTTTTTGCCAGGTGTCCTGCACTGTAAATACACTATATGCTGCAGCTCTGCTGATCTTCTTGCTGGTTCTTGAACGTACCATGACTTCTGATGTCTTTTGCATATGCTGTGTCTTCTTCCTGTAATGCTGTTTCTCATTTTGGCAACTGCCTAAATAAAAGTATTGTTCTTCTGGTCAGCTTTATTGACAACTCTTAGCATTTACTGGCTTGGTTGGGTATCACTTCCTTGTACTCTCATAGCACCCTGTTCATACCTCTCATGCTACATTTCTCACTCCTTGCCTAGATGCAGTTTTCATAGGGGCAGTTGTTTTGCCTTGCTTATTTTTGTATTATGTCAAGGATGATGCTTAGCTCCTAATAGGTACTTAGTACATTTTTAAAAATTGAATAATATCTTGGCAATTTATAAAACACTTCTGTGTTTTTCTACTTCCTGTGACTCATTCCCTTTCTATATTAAATTTGTAATGAGTTTTTAATTTAAATGTTAATCAAGTAACATAGAAATTTTAGTATTTATAGAAAATTATTATTTTGCATTTTAAATATTTGAACAAATGAAAATATCTGCAAGATTTGCTTAAAAATTCTAAACTATTCTCAGATTCTCATCTTGACAAATGTCTGTTTCCCTCTTTGTATTTGAAGCCTTTATCCTTGAAATAACATGACCTGATATATTTTTTACTGTTAAATAATGTGAGAGTTATCTATTAGCTTTGATAAGCAGCAGCATGTAAATAATTTTATTACTAAAATTCTTGTTGAGCTAATTAATTTGTTAACTTTTAATTTCACTGTAAACTAGACACCGAGTTCTTACATATAAGTTTAATGCTTACTTAGGTTAATGGCAATTGTTGAGACCTACCTAAATTATATTATACAGTATAGACAACACCACTTATTGCTGTATCTATCTTGATAGTGTGCAAATTGCTTATGTTCAGTCCATGTGAGTTCTTCATAATTTATATACAAAGTATATAATAAAAAGTGATATATATAATGATATATATAGTGATATATATAATGATAAGTGATAAGTACTATAGCACAGTGAAACCTAGGAGGGAGTAACTCTGGGCAAGCTAGGAAAGGCTTCTACAGAAAAGGAGATACTTTTGAATTAGCTTTTAAAAATCATCTCGTTTCTTATTTGTGTTTTAGGCAACTTTATTGAGATATAATTTATTTGCAGAAATATGCATGTTTTTATATTTATAGTTTGGTGTTTTGATGAATATATGTATCTACCATTACTCCCCCCCAAATTTTCCATCACCTCACTCCAGAAAGCTGTCCTAGCCCCTTTCAAGTCAACTTCTGTTTCTATCCTTGTAACTACTGATCTGATTTCTGTCACTATAAATTAGTTTTGCTGAATCTAGAACTTCATATAATAGAGTCACGAAGTAGGTACTCTTTTGAGTCTGGCTTCTTTTGTTCAGCCTAATTTAAAAATTGATCCTTGTTGAATGTCAGAATAGTTACTTTTTTTGTATTGCTAAATACTATTCCATTGTATAAATATACCAGAGTTTCTATATCATCCTATTAATGGATATTTGTGCTGTTTCTAATTTTTAGCTGTTACAAATAAAGTTTCTGTGAATTTGCATGTATAGTTGTTGAGTGGATATGTTTTTATTTCTCTTGGATAAAATACCTAAAAGTGAAATTGCTGATTCTTAGAGTTAGATGTACATTTAACTTTATAAGACACTGCCAAACTGTTTTCCAAAGGGTTAAACTAGTGGTGTATAGAGTTCCAGTTGCTCAATTGTCACCAACACTTAGTATTGTTAGTCTTTTAAATGTCAGCCATTTTAGTGAGTGTGGAATTGGTTGTTACTAGGGTTTTGTTTATTTTTTATTTTTTGTTACTATAGTTTTAATTTGCATTTCCTTGTGATATGTGCCAATTGGCTATTCATGTATCTTCTTTTGTGAAGTAGCTAGTAAAATCTTTTGTCCATTAAAAAAAATTAAAGTAAAATTTACCTACATTACATTTACACTTTTTGGACCAGTGTTGCTTGGGATAATAGCCCTCTCTGATTGTTTGCCATGGAGAGCTTATTTTTGACAACATTCCTGGGCATAGATTTTTCCATTACTTCAGATTAAGTCAGCATCCTCTTACAGGGCCAGGTAGCTGCCAATCTTTAGGGTCTGCTATGTCTGCTCAGGGTAGAACTTTTGTGCCGTAAACCTAGCAGCATGGATGGTGGTGCAAGTAATATAGCTGAACTATCACATTTCCTCCTGAGAGTTAGTTCATTTTCTTGAGTAAATGCTTCTCATTTGTTGTTTATCCTTTGATCACTTTTCAGAGACTTTAATTATTTTTGACCATCTTTTCCTGTTTTTTCTTTGGTTTTAAAGGAGAGCCTCTGTGTATTCTTTTTAGTTTTCCTCTACTCTTTTTCTATACTGTAGCCAGTCTCTTCCTCCTTAACTGCCCGACTCCCCCAAACCTCACAAAGCCAGTCATTTCACCTCCAATCTTAAAAGTCTTCAAGTGTCTTTATGTTGCTCTGAGAATAAAAACCAAAAATTTTTAACATGGTCTAAAATTGTCTGGCTTGCTTTTTTTATATAGTTTTATCTTGCATAAATCTAACCTTTCCCCTGCTCCTTATTCTGGACAATATCCAATCATTATCCTCATTTTAGGGAACACTTTGCCTTCTATTCCTTATTATTCAAGGCTCTGACCTGAGGCATAAGAATTGACTTTGGAATCTGGGGGATGTAGGTTTGAATTTCTGTTCCTCATTTATTAGCTCTGTGACTTTGAGCAATATACTAACTTTTCTGAGTTGTTCCATCTGAAATATGGTGATAGACAAATAATATTTCATAACACTGCTTAAGGGAGATAATGTATGTAAAACCATTAGCACAATGCCTGTGTCTAGGAAGAATGTTATTCCCTACCTGATATTCTCTTCCCATGATTTCATTGAGTAAGCAGTTTATATGAAATATCTATTTGTACAAGTGGAATTATTTTAGTATTACCATTTCACCAACTTTTTGAGTAAAATTTATACTTGAAATCCAATTGTGTATGAACACATTGAGTACATCATATCTATTCATAGCATCCTCATTACCTTTAAAAAATAGGTCTTTAGGAGTGCTTAGTTGGTTAAGCATCCAACTCCCCATCTCTGCTCAGGTCTTGATCTCACAGTTGTGAGTTCGAGCCCTGTATTAGGATCCACACTGGGCATGGAACCTACTCCATGAAATATGACACACTAAGCGTTTTACCTTTAACAAGGAAAATTTTGTTTTTACCTCTGGAATGAGACTATTAATAATAGACTTCCATTTTTTTTATTTTGAAAAAAAATTTAAACTTGTAGAATAGAAGCAAAAATGGTACAATGAAGTCCTGTATATCCTAACTACAGTACAATGATCATATTTAGGAAATTAACATTAGTACATAGCTGATATATATTTTGACAGTCCCTCAGATTTTGCCAGGTTTCCCAATAATGCCTTCATAGCATTTCCCTCAACTGATCAGTCCAGAATCATGCGCTTTACAGTTGCCATGTCTCTTTATTCCCCTCTAATCTAGGTTGTTTCTTGGCCATCCTTTGACTTTTGTGAAATTAATATTTTCAAAGACCAGTTGTTTTCTAGAATGTTTCTCAATTTGTTTTTCTCCCTTTCCTCATTTTTGGCAGGAATACTATGTAAGAGAATCTGCATGAAAGATGGTTTGTCCTTTCCAGTGCATCACATACATGATACCAGTCCCTTTCTCATTGATAATGTTAACTTAGATGATGTGCTTAAGGTAGTGTTCACCAAGTTCATTTTCTCTAAAGTTACCATTTTCCCGATACATTGAGACCGTGTAAATACTTGCTTTTTCTCAGGAAACTTTGATCACATAGTTTTTTGCATGCTTGATGATGCTTGCCTAAATCAGTTATTACCACGGTGGTGACAAAAAGGTAGATTATTAAAATTTTGATAATTTCTAAGGGTTTCAGTTTTAGTATTCCTGAGAGAGCTTTCTTTGTTTAATAGTGTTAATTATAAAATACTTGGCTCTTAACCTGCTTATATCATGGGTTTATTTGTTTATATGGTTTTTAGGTTCATGTACTGGACAGACTGGGGAGAAGTACCAAAGATAGAACGTGCTGGAATGGATGGTTCAAGTCGATTCATTATAATAAACACTGAAATTTACTGGCCAAATGGACTGACTTTGGATTATGAGGAACAGAAGCTTTATTGGGCAGATGCAAAACTCAATTTCATCCACAAATCAAATCTGGATGGAACAAATCGGTAAGATGGCCTCATAAATTTAATTTTAAATTTTAAGTAAACATCATGGTGTTTTGATATCTTTATCAAATTATAAAGCCTAACTTTATTAAGAAATTAATGTATTTTTGGCTGAGTGTCAAAGAGGAAGAAGAGTAGACTTTTAGTTTGGTCTTAAAAAAAGGTGACTACATTTTCATCTATCTTGGTAGGATTTAGAATTTACAGACATATTTGCTTTTTCTTTACTCTGAGATAATTTAGTTCTTTAGTGATTCTTAAACAGGGATAATATTTCTACTCTCTCCCAGAGTGTGGGAAATTTTGGTTAATGAGGAGTGGGAGTGCTGCTGGCATTTTAGTTTTAGTTTATGGGGCGCCAGAGATGGTAAACATCCTACAGTGTGCTAGACACCCAGCACAACAGTCATCCTACTCAGAATTATCTGTTGAGCCCCCAAGTGCTGCTCAGGGAAGCTCATTTGATACATCTCTAGACTAGGAGAGGGCCAGATAGTAAATATTTTAGGCTTTGTGGGTCATATGATCTCTGTTGCAACTACTTACCTCTGCTGTTGTGGTGTGAAAGCAGCTGCAGATAAAACATAAGGGAATGGGCACAGCTGTATTTTAGTAAAACTTTATTTACAAAGCATATGATAAGTCAGTGGGCTGTAGTTTGCCGACCCCAGGACTAGGAAAAATCCGAATGCATGCCTGCACACTAATATTCAAGGAAGACAGAATTATAATACATAAACATGGAATTTCTAGTCAGATCATGTTCAGAATTTTAAGGGTACTATCTATGTTCTTGCGTTTGAATGATTATTTTGGTTTCTAGTGGTCTCATTCTAAAGGTCTCAGCAGAAACAGAGTCTTAGGTAGTTGAAGAAATTTTTTCCAAGTGTAAACATTTGTGAGTTGTCTGAACTATGAATTAGGAAGCATTTAGAAGTATTGAAAATCATGAAAGATTTAAAGAATTTATTAAATAAAGTTTTTGTAATTATGGAGTTGTAATTTTTTTTGCTTTGTTTTAAAAAAGAATGAAAAGACAACAAGATGGTTTAAAAATAAATAAAAATAAGTCAAGAGAAATAATAAGTATATGATGAATATAAAACCATAATTGCTTTGTTTGAACTTCAAATTTGGCTTTAAGAGGGATGGTAAGAAGGAAATCTGGCCATGTCATTGTTTTTTTGACTTCCTCAGAATACTCACACAAAATCTAATGAAACTAGATAGCAAATCCAAAAATATACCATAAAACTAACTTCAGGCATCCAGAAATAAAAGCAGGTAAGAGCAGACCACTAACAGCTTACAAGACCTCCATAGTATTAGTATGTTTGTACAAGAGTAAGCAGAGAGATTTGAGTGGGGCGTTTCATAGAACTTAAAAGCAGGAGACCTCCAAAATAGCCTCAACTATTTACTAGACAATGTGGTGGACTATATTAAGAGCAGCAGCTGAAATGAGGTGGGGGGGGGGTTGCCCACTCCAGTATCAGCCAAGTACAGTGTGTTCATGGTAAAGACAGGATAGAGCAATTTGGCTCCAAAGAATTCTTGAAATGGAGCTGCGAGAGATCTCTACCAGCACAGGGTACTGCACTGAATGGAAACAAAATTGAATACAATAGCAGCATCAAAATTGAGCAGTACAGGGAAAATTAGAGGATCAAAAGAGGAAGAAAAGAGAAGGTTCAGATAAGGATAGGCAGAGAAACAGCTGGGAGATCTCAGAAAGGAAGCTGCCATATTGTTTAACATGACATGAGAACAACAGAAGAGTGAATTCTGTAAAGTTAGAAAAACTACCTTGACACCACCTTCTTCCAAGAATTCAGGAAAACTAATTATCCATAAACATGAGACATACAGCAGTATCAAGGTAAAAATCCCATTTTTAAGGTTATTATGAAGAACATCGTATATTTGTAACAGTATTTTAAGCTAATAACAACTTTGAATGCATCTTAAGCTTTATAGTTTTTACTCTCCCTCCCACATTTAATGTTTCTGGTGTCACAGTTTACATGTTTTATCTTGTTTATCTATTAACACATTATAGTTATTTTTACTGTAATTTTTTATCCTTCCTACTAGATTTGTAAGTCATCTACCCACCAGTATTACAAAATTAGAGTATTCTGAATTTAACCATATATTTACTTTTTACCAGTAAGATTTATACATTGATGTTTTCTTGTTAGTAATTAGCACTCTTTTGTTTCAGCTTGGGGAAGTCCCCTTAACAATTCTTGTAAGGCAGATCTAGTAGTGATTAATTCCTTCAGCTTTCTCTTGTCTTGAAAATTCTTTATTTCTCTTTCCATTCAGACAGCTTTGCTGGGTAGAGTATTCTTGATTGGCAGTTGCCACCCTCCCACCTTGGCACATTGAATATATTTTGCCACTCACTTCTTCTGGCCTCCAGAGTTTGTCTGAAAAATATGCTGATGGTCTTACGGGGATTCCGTTGTATGAAACAAGTTCTATTTCTCCTTTTGCTTTTAAGATACTCTTCTTGTCTTTAACTTTTGATATTTCAATTATAATGTGTTGGTATAGGTTTTTTGGGGAGTCATCTTATTTGAAAGTTTATGGGCTATATCTGGATGTCTATTCCTTTCCCCAGGTTAGGGCAGTTTTGGGACATATTCTTTCAATAAACTTTCAGCCGCTTTTGCTTTATCCTCTCCTGGGACCCTCATCATGCGAGTGGTGGTCCACTTGATGGTCTCCTAAAGTCCCTTAAGCTGTCTTCATTTTTATTCTTTTTTCTTTCTGCTTCTTTGGATGATTTCTGTTGCCCAGTCTTTGAATTTGCTGATACTTTCTACCACTTGATTTAGTCTGTTAAACCTCTGTATTGACTTTTTCAGTTCGATTATTATGTTCTTTCGCTCTCTGATTTTTTTGGTGCTTTCCTATATTTTCTGTCTCTTTGTTAAAATTCTGACTTTGTTCATGCATTGTTCTGCTCACCTTGGTGAGCATCTTTATGGCTTTATTTTGAACTCTGTCAAGTAAATCATGTATCTTTGTTTCATTAAGGTCTGTTTCTGGAGTTTTATCTTGCTCTTTGTTTGGAACATGTTGTTTTGTTTCTTCATTTTTCTTGACTCTCTGTGTTGGCTTCTACACATTAGATAAAAAAGCTCCTTTCCCAGTCTTGTTTTAATGGTATTTTGTAGGAGATGAACCTTATCAACAAGCTTGTCCTGAGTTCTTGGTTGTCTCTCAAACTTTTATGATGCCTAAACTACATTCTTTATTCTTAGTGACTCCCAGTTGTTGAGGGTGTGCCAAGATTTGTCAAGTGTTCCAAAGGGGCAGATCACAGCACCTAGATGTAGGTTGATTGGAGCTGGATCCCCTACACAGTAGCTGGGAGGTATATAGTTAGGGGCCTTCCAGGTAGAGATTTGGAGATGGACATTTTTGCCTCTACCCTCTGCACTGGACCCAGATATACAGCCACTGAAAGGTTGCTATTTTACCTGTTTTTAAGAACTACTTCATTGCTACAGTCCTGTGTGAATTATGAATGCAAGCCCCATTGGCTTTCAGAGACAGGCGATCCAGGGGCCCTTCCTTTGGGTGGCATTAGTAAAAGCTGGGGCATCAGATATGTGTATAAGTTGATTGTGTGGAGATACTGGAGATTTGGATTGGGCTAGAGAGAAAAGACGGAGGTGGTGGCTGCAGACTTCCCTGGTCTCTTGGGAGGATTGCTGTCAGACCTTGATGTCTGCTAAATTAGAAGCCTGACCTCAGGATTCTTTCAGGGGAAATAGATTTACTACAGGGAAATACTGGGACATGGGTGTTTCTGACATTTTCCTCTGCACTGAACCCTGCTGGGATCAATGTCTTACGTAAGCCTCCTGGTAATAACCAAAAGTAAAAATCTGTATATATAGAAAAGATTAATAGGAATCTAAGCATACTACTACAGAAATTCAAATCACAAAGTAAGAGAGCAAGAGAAGGAACAAATGTAATGTAAAACATCCAGAAAACAATGAACTAAATGGCAATATTAAGTCTATACCTATCAATAACTACTTTATGTAGAAATGGACTAAGTTCTTTAATGAAAACATGTTGAGTGGCTGAATGGATAAAAACACAAGACCCACTATATTCTGTCTGCCTATAAGATACTCACTTTAGCTTTAAGAGAACACACATTCTGAAAGTGAAGAGATGAAAAGATACATTACATGTGAATGGAAACCAAAAGGAAGCAAGGGGTAGCTATACTGATATCACACAGAATAAGCTTTAAGCCACAGACTGTAACAAGAAACAAAGAAGATTTATTATATAATGATAATGGGGATAGTTCAGTTAGAGGATATAACTTTGTAAATATTCATACACTCAGCATCATAGTGCCTAAATAACGTAAAGCCAATATTAACAGATTTGAAGAGAGAAATAGAAAGCAATGCAACAATAGTAGGGGGCTTCATTATCCCACTTTAAACAATAAATAGATCACCTAGGCAGAAAATCAATTTGGAAACATTGGCTTTAAATTACCTGCTAAGCCAGGTGGACTTAAGAGACATTTAAAAACACTCCATCCAATAGTACCAGAATACACATTTTTCTCAAGTGCATATGAAACATTCTCCAACATAGGTCATATGTTAGTCCACAGACAAGTCTTGATAAATTTAAGAAGGTTGAAATCATATCAGGCATTTTTTCTGACCACAGTGGTATGAAGGTAGAAATCAGTTATAAGAAGAAAAATGGAAAATTATCACTTTGTACGTGTGACTGTTAGAATGGCTGTTATGAAAAAGACAAGATATAAGCGTTGGCAAGAATGTAGAGAAAAGGGAACTCTTGTGCCCTGTTGGTGGGAATGTAAACTAGCACAGCCACTGTGGAAAAGAGTATGGAGGTTCCTCAAAAAAAAAAAAAAACCCCCCCCCCCCAAACAACAAAAAAAAACCTACCATGTGATCTGGCGATTCCACTTCTGGATATTTGAAGAAAACAGAAACATTAACTTAAAAATATATGTGCGCCCGCATATTCTTCGTAGCATTATTTATAATAGCCAAGATATGGAAACAACAAGTGTCCTTTGATGGATGAATGGATGAAGAAAATGTGGTGAATTCCAAAAAAGTATATTATTCAGTTATAAGAAAGGATGAAATCTTACCATCTGAAAGAACATGGAGAGACCTTGAGGGCATAATGCTAAGTGAAAGAAGTTAGAGAAAGATAAATACTGAACTCACTTATATGTAGAATCTTAAAAAGAAAAAAAAAAAAAAACCCAAAAAAACCCACAAAGCCACCAAGCTCATAGATACTGAGAACAGATTGGTTGTTGCCAGAGGCAGGGAGTGGGGCATGGTCAAAGGATGGATGAAAGGAGTCAAAAGAAAAAGGTACAAACTTTAATTATAAAATAAATAAGTCAGGGGGATGTAATGTATAACATGGCAACTATAGTTAATAATACTATATTACATACTTGAAAGTTATTAAGAGTAAATGTTAAATGTTCTCCTTATAAGAAAAAATTCTATGTATGTGATGTATGCTAACTAGACTTATGATAGTGATCATTCTGAAATACATACAAATATCAAATGCTTATATTGTACACCTGAAACTAATATAATGTATGTTATTCCTTAATTAAAAAAAAAGAAAATTGGAAAATTTACACATATATGGTGATTAAACAAGTTCTTCCTGAGCAATATGTGGGTCAAGGAAGAAATCTAAAGGGAAATAAATATCTGAGACAAATGAAAATGGAATTGCAATATTCCAAAACTTATAGGATACAAAAAAAGCAGTTCTAAGAGGGAAGTTCAAGCAATAAATGCCTATATTAAGAAACAAAAGATCTCAAACAACCTACATTTATACCTCAAAGAACTAGATAAAGAAGAAGAAACTAAGCCCAGAGTTGCCAGAAGGAAGGAAAAACCAGAGTCAGAGTGGAAATTCATGAAATAGAGCCTAGTAAAGGCAATAGAAAAGATCTGTCTGATCAAGAGCTCTTTTTGAAGAGAGGAACAAAATAGACAAAGCTTTAGCTAGACTTAACAAGAAAAAAGAAGACTGAAATAAAATCAGAAATGAAAGAGAAGACATTACAGCTGATACCACACAAATACAAAGGATCAGAAGACACTACTATGAACAAGTACACACCAACAAATTGAATAACCTAGAAGAAATGGATAAATTCCTAGAAACATACAGCCTATCAAGACTAAATCATGAAGAAATAGAAAATCTGAATGGACCAATTACTTGTAAGGAGATTGAATTAGTAATCAAAAACCTTCAACAAACAAAAGTCTAGGACCAGACTGGTTCACTGGTGAACTCTGTACCAAACACTTGAAGAAGAATTAATACCAATCTTTCTTAAGATCTTACACAAAGTAGAAGAGGGGGGATCTCTTACTCATTATTATATTACCCTGATAGCAAAACCAGACAAGGAACCTATAAAAAAGAAAAATTACAGGCCAGAGTTCCTAATGAATATGGATGCATAAATCCTTAACAAAAATGCTAGCAAACCATATGCAGCAGTGCATTAAAAGGATCGTATACCATGATCAAGTGGGATATATTCCATTGACAAAATTCAGTATTCATTCATGGTAAAAGTCTCAACAAAATGAATATAAAGGGAACATACCTTAACATAATAAAAGCTATATATGACAAACTCATATCTAATACTATACTCAAAAATGAAAAGCTGAAAGCTTTTTTTCCCTAAGATCCAAACAAGATAAGGATACTCACTCTTGCTATATTCAGTGTAGTGCTGACGGTTCTAGCCCGTGCACTTAGGCAAGAAAAAGAAATAAATAGCATCCATAAATGAAAGGATTAAGTAAAACTGTATTTGCAGTTATATGTTATGTTATATGATGTTATATATAGATAATCATAAAACCACCACAAAACTATTAGAATTAATAAATTCAGTAGAAGTACAGGATACAAAGTCAATATACAAAAATCAATTGCATTTCTATACACTAGTAACAAACTACCAGAAAGAGAAACTAAGAAAACAATTGTATTTACTATAGCATCAAAAAATATATGTATCTAGCACACAGTAATAGATTTAACCAAGGAAGTGAAAGACTTGTTCCCTGAATACTATAAGGCACTGATGAAAGAAATTTGAAGACACAAATAGATGGAAAGATAATCCCTGCTCATGGGTTGGAAGATTTAATTTGTTAAAATCTCTGTAGTATCCGAAGCCACCTACAGATTAAGTACAGTTCTTATCAAATTCCAGTGAAGTTTTTCACAGAAATAGAATAAACAATCCTAAAATTTGTATGGAACCACAAAAGCTCCCTAATAGCCAATGCCATTTTGAGAATGAGGAGCACAGCTCAGACGCATCATGCTCCCTAATTTCAAACTACATGACAAAGCTACAGTAATGAAAACAGTATGGTATTGGCATAAAAACAGACACATAGATCAGTGGGACAGATTAGAGAGCCCAGAAATAAACCAGTACATATATGAACAATTAATTTCTGACAGAGGAGCCTAGAATGTACAATAATGAAAGGATAGTCTCTTCCATAAATGATGTTGGCAAAATTGGGCAGATGCACAAAAGAATAAAACTGGACCTGTATCTTATACCATACACAAAAGCCATCTCAGAATGGGTTAAAGACTTACGTTTAAAACCTGAAACCATAAAACTCCTAGAAGAAAATATGGGGTAAGTTCCTTGACACCATTATTGGTGGTGATTTTTTGGATTTGTCAACAAAAGCAAGGCAATAAAAGCAAAAATAAACAAGTAGGACTACATCAAACTAAAAAGCTGCACAGTAAAGGAAACCATCAACGAAATGAAAAGGCAGCATGTAGAATGGGATAAAATATTTTGTCAATTATATGTTTGAATAAGTTGCTAATATCCACAATATATGAAGAACTCATACAGCCTGATAGTAAAAAATCTCATTAAAAAATGGGCAGAGGAACTTAGTTTAATTTTTCCAAGGAGGATTTGCACTTGGCTGCCAGCTACAGGAAAAGGTGCTGAACATGACTAATAAACAGAGAAATGCAAATTAAAACCACAGCGACTGATATTGATGGGATTATATATAGGTGCAGCCTGCTTGGAAAACAGTGTGGAGGCTCAAAAAATGAAAAATATTACTTACTACCATGTGATCCAGTAATTCCACTTTGGGGTGTATATCCAAAGAAAATCAAAATAAGATCTTGAGATATCTGCACTTCCACGTTCATAGCAGCGTTATTTATAATACCCAGTACATGGAAACATTCACGTCAGTGGATGAATAGGTAAAGAAGATGTGGTATGTATATATTTAATGCAATATCATTTAGCCATGAGAAGGAAGGACATCCTGCTGTTTGTGATAACATGGGTGGACCTTGAGGACGTTAGCTTTAGTGAAACGAGCCAGATAAAGACAAATACTACATGGTATCAGATATATGTGGAATCTTTTTTTTTTTTTTTTTTAAAGTTAAACTCATAAAAACAGAAGAAAAGTGGTTGCCAGGGGTTGAGGGGGTGGAGTAAATAGGAAGAGGTTTTGTAAAAGTATATAAACTTTAAAATGTAAAATGAATAAGGTCTGAGGTTTTAATACATAATGTTGTACTTATGGTTGATAATACTGTAATATATAATTGGAAATTTGCTAAGAGAATAGAACTTAAATATTTCCCCCTCCCCAAAAAAAGAAAAACCAAAAATGTGTGAGATATGATTAACTAGGTGGGATCCTTTTACAATTTATATGTGTGTTATATCATCATTATGTACACTTTAAATATCTTTCAGTTTTATGTCAGTTATACCTCAATAAAGCTAAAGAAAAAAATTATTATAAAGAAAAAGAATGAGGAATAGACTATTGTCCTTACATAGAAAACTTCCCAGAAGGATATGCCCACAGAACATACCAAACCTCCATTTAAAAATGCACTATCAGTAATTTAGACAGCAATATCCCATGTCAGAGACCAAAATAAATTAAAATTAGCAAGTTCAGAAATGAGGGATGCTTGGGTGACTCAGTCAGTTGAGCATCCGAGTCTTGATCTCAGCTCAGGTCTTGATCTCACAGTCGTGAGTTCAAGCCCCACATTCGAGCCTCCACCCTGGGCATGGAGCCTACTTAAAAAAAAAAAGTTCAGAAATGAGACGACAGAACTAAGAATTAGAAATAAAAGAAGAAAAATTATTTGAGAAAAGATAGGTAAACTGAAAGGGACATAAGAGTGAATAAACAAAGATCTTTAAGAGTTGAAAAGGAAGAAAAATTTAAAGACCAAAATGAAACGTAAAAATGTAAAAAGGGTGGGAGAGGAAGTGACTAATATTGAAGATAGTCAAAGAAGAAACAACACAGATAAAAGACCCTTTTAGGAAGATATCCAAAGCAAGGGATTAGAATACATAAGAAAAACTATAATTCAGGGAAATTTACTTAAAACAAGATTTGAAAGTTCAGTTTGAAAGAAAACACTATGGGGGCACCTGGGTGGCTCAGTTGATTAAGCACCTGACTCTTGATTTCGGTTCAGGTCATAATCTCAGGGTTGTGGGATCAAGCCCCGCGGTGGGCCCTGTGCTCAGTGAGGTGTCCACTTGAGATTTTCTCTCTCCCTCTCCCTTCGCTCCTCTCCCTGCTTGTGTGTGCTATCTCTCTCTCTCTCAAATAAATAAGTAAATCTTAAAAACAAAGAAAGAAAGAAAACACTATGTACCTGAGAATAATAGTCAAACAAAACCAAGATATATTCTAGTAAAATTATTCTGTAGAGAAAAAAAGTACTGTCTTGGCCTCTAAAATAAATTACTTAAAAGGAAAAGAAAATTGAATTAGCATCAGACTTTCCCCCAGTTTCACTTCATGTCAGAATTAAATGGAGTAGTATTTTCAAGATACTCAAGAGTTTAAGAAAATGTGAGGCAGGTTTGTTTGTTTTTTTAAATACATTGTAACTGATTCTCTCCTGTAAAGCCACAAACTATTACCGACATGCAAGAAGTCAAGAAATACTATTTCCCTGAGTCATTCCTGAAAATGTGCTAGTGTCTGAGCTTTAGACGACCAAAATGATGAATGAGATATCAAAAAAGGTTTGATGAAGAACATTAAATATATAATTACTTGTATGAAAACTAAAGGAGGATTCAAATTGAGAGGGTATAGTATGTAACAGTTATTTTTAGAGAAGGTAAAGTACCACTGGAGGGAGAGTAGAGAATACTATATACAAAATTTTTGTAAAACTCTTCATAGTAACTACATTGGTGTATTGATATTAATACTCATTCTGAGGTTGTGTTTTTTTGTTTTTTGGGTTTTTTTTGTTTGTTTTTTTGGAGACTGTTTAATGTTGGATTAAGTAAGTGAGTAATCATTGGGTGTATTCTTTTGCCCTTGCATATGCAGGATTTTCGGTGTAGAAGTTAAGTAAGGAAAACTGATAATTCTGAGTTTTAATTGGAAGTACTGGCATGAACTCATTAGGTATTTTATGTTATACAGATAAATACACACAAATATGTTTTGTTTATTTCCTAACTGTGACTACTGAAGAGGAATAAGGGGAATAAAAGCACCCACTTTATAGTCTTGGAAAACGTTCCACCTTACAAGAAATCATACCTTTCAGATGAAATTGTTGATTCTGTGTCTGTGGCAAGAAATGTACAAGATGAGCTGGAACATATGTCCTACCAGATAGCAAAGAATCTGTTACAGACTCTAGGGTCATGCTAGTAAGCCTGGAGAAATAACTTGAGAAGCCTCTCTCAGGTCAAAAATGGAAAGAAACTCATCAAGTATGTTTAAATCCTTGAGTTCATAATGATATTGTAGAAGGGAAGTGGTCAGTTTGAGAGGATGATAGGGAACCAGTTCATCATTACTCCTAATGTTGGCAGTAAAGGAAAAGAAGCAATTTATTTTCCCTTTCCTACATGAATCTACCAGTAGCTAACAAAATAGTAGATATGGGAAAGCTGTTCCACTAATATATGAAAAATAAATGATATAATTAGACTATCAGCATTTTATAACTTCCAGTGAACTATTGGATCTAGGCAGTGAACGTCAATGGCTGCTCATATCACAACCAAAAAAAGAATAGACATTATTTGCCTGCTGTTGGAAGAAAAGTACAGCATCTTTCATTTTGCTGAAGGTATCAGTTCAGCATGAGTCTGATCGAACTTGGAATTCGCAGGAAAAACAGAGGACAGAGAAAATACTCAACTGCTGTATGAGTTTGCATCAGTGGATATAGACACAGAGGTCAAATATATCCACAGGTGATGGAACCTGTAGATCAAAAGAGACTGAAAAGAGGATTGAAGGGGAGGGATGAATAGGCCAAGCACAAGGTTTTTAGGGTAGTGAAAGTAATTCTGTATCGTACTATAATGATGGGTACATGTCATGCATTTGTCTAAATCTGTAGAATGGACAACATCCAAGACTGAACCCTAATGTAAACTGTGGACCTTGGGTGATTATGATGGGTCAGTATAGTTTCATCAGATGTAACAAAAGTACCACTCTGGTGGAGGATGCTGATGATGGAGAAGACTGTGCATGTATGGAAGTAGGAGGTATATGGAAAATTTTCAGTACATTCCCTTCAATTTTGCTGCGAACCTAAAGCTGCTCTAAAAAAAAATTAAGTCTTGAGACTGAACAGACATAGGAAACAAAAAACAATAGGTGGTCAAGACTAAACTTCTCTGTGGATGTGCACTCAGCTAATAAAACTAAAAAGTAAGGAAGTGATTACTGTAAAGTCAGAATAGTGGTTACTTTTGAGGAGAGGGAAGGGTCGAGACAGGATCCGTGAAGAGTTTTCTGAGGTGGTTAGTAAATTTCTTTGCTGATTTTGTGAAGGTTACAGGGTGTGTGGGTGAAGGTTACACTAGTTTTTTCTGTATCAGCCTTATTTTATAATAAAAAGGTAAAAATCAAGTTATCTTTAAGCTTCTCAGCAGATAGAGGAAATTAAGTTACCAGCACACATTGGGAAGGTGGAAACTTACGAGTTCTTTGCAAGAGAATGTTTTCATCAGATTAAATTTCAGAAAAAAATTTTCACATGTAGTCACTAAGGGATGTAATGTATTTAAAAAATGCAGTTTTTGTGTGTATGTTAATTTTATATTACTTTCCCATGGTAGTCTCTGTGTCAGATTGGGGCATTATACAGTAGAGGTGGTTCTACAAATGATTGAGCTAATGTTACTCAAAATAGAAATCTTCTGGAAGTTAAGGATAGACCTTAGAGTACCCAGTAAACTCTGTATCCCTTAAGTAGTCTTTCAGTCCTCAGTGTTTTGATTTTTGCTTTTGATAAGAGCATGTAGCAGACCACAGTACCTAGTACTTATTAGGTGTTCAGTAAATGTGGATCAGATGATATTATTTATTACAGAAGAAAAGTTGTGTGCTATTTTTTTTATAAAAATGGTGCTTTTGATTAGAAATCAGCAACGCATGATCTTTTTAGCTACTCTTCCAGTGATAATGGATTTGTCCTTAAACTTCCACACTTTTCAAGTCCCTGTTGAGATGAACACCAATGCATTTGTCAAAAAGCCATACAAATACTTGAAGGATGCAGTTTGGTCTTGGAAGGAGTAAGCTAACTGATCATCAGTTGAGAACGATATCTTTAACCTTAGATCTGTTACATTCTGCAAAGATATCTCACACAAAAGTAAAAAAAGAGTCTTAACCTATTCAGTTCCTGGAAAAGCTACATAATTGTTGATTCCAAATCTGAAAAACCCACATGAACTGTACAATTTCCGTGATGAACTTCAAAGAGTCATTACTGCCCCTCTTCCCTTTAAAGAAAATAAACAACAAGAATTTATCGTGTATACTTATTTATAAATATTTGTATCTCTCCTTTCAGTCTTCATATAAGCTGTGGAATGTAGTTTTAAGTATCAGTTGCGTTTAGACACAGATAACTCAAGGCTCTCATACACATTTCCTAACATACATTAATACTCCTAAACACTGTCTCTGCAGAAGGTACATTACCTGTAAGACCGTTAATGTGCTTTGTGAGGTACAAAGTTCATAGTTCTTTCTTCTCCAGTTGCAACAATGGAAAGACTGCAATATTTATCTTTGGGAAGACTGCAATATTTAGGTTAGTTTTTTTTTTTTTTTTTTTTTTTTTTTTTTTACAATTTTATTTATTTAACAGAGAGAGAGAGCACAAGCAGGGGGAGCAGCAGGCATAGGGAGAGGGAGAAACAGGCTTTTTGCTGAGCAGGGAGCCTGATGCAGGGCTTGATCCCAGGACCCTGAGCTGAAAGCAGCCACATAACTGACTGAGCCACCCAGGCGCCCCCGATATTTAGTTTTTAAGAAAAAAGTTATCGGAGGGCGCCTGGCTGGCTCATTCAATTAAGTGTCCAGCTCTTGATCTCAGCTCAGGTCTTGATCTCAGGGTCATGAGTTCAAGCCCCACATTGGACTCTGTGCTGGGCACAGAGCCTGCTTAAAAAACAAAAAATTATCAAAAACAGTTGACCCTTGAACAACACAGGTTTGAACTGCACAGGTCCACTTACGTGTGGATTTTGAAAATAAATACAGTATAATAAGTGTATTTTGTCTTCCTTGGGCTTTTCTGAGTAATGTTTTCTCTAGCTTACTTTAAGAATATAATATGTAATACATATACAAAACATTTGTAAATTGGCTCTTTATATCATCAGTAATGCTTCTGATCAACAGTAGGCTGTTGGTGTCAAGTTTTTGGGGAGTCAGAAGTTGTGTGTGGATTTTCCATTGCACTGGGGGTCAGTGCCCCTAAACCCTGCATTGTCAAGGGCCAACTGTATTGTCAAGGTGGCATTTCTCCCTAAACTGATCTATGGATTCAACATAGTCTCAACAAAAATTCCAAAGGAGTTTTTTGGTATGTGTGCGCACACATGTGCACACACTTTTTTTTTAGATGACAAATTGAATCTAAAATTTGGGAATGTCTAGAACCTATTAAAATAGTTCAGTCAATTTTATTAAGGTAAAAAAATGCATGATATTTCAACTTGATTTCAAGATTTACTGTAAAGCTAGAATAATTAAAACTATGAGCTTTTAAGTTTAAGGATAGAGACCAGTGGAACAGAGTTCAGAAACAGGTGCACATATAGTTAACTGATTTTAAAGTAGGTATCAAGGGTGAAAATATGCTTTTTTAACCTGCATTGACAGACATTGAAGAAAAATAATGAACTTTAACATCTTGAGGGAATAATAAAAGCCCTCTGTGGAAAATAATTCCTAATAACTAGGGTCAGATTTTTAAGTTAAGATTATTAAAGAACAGTTTAGTCAGTGATAGCAGCAGTAGGAAATGGGGGAATAGTTACAGGCAAGTCTAGGAGGATGGATAGGAGCCAGATCATGCGGGTCTAGTATTTTAAGATAAGGCATTTGAATTTTATCCTGAAAAGTAGTAGCAGTCATTGGATATTTTCAACTAGCAAATTGACCTGGCTAGATTTGTCTTTTAGAAATCCCAATTTGATAGTTGTATAGAAAGTGGTTTGAAGATTATTTAGAATTAGTTCACTTCCTTAAATCTTCTAGTAAATCATCATTATTCTCAGGTGAAGTACAAACTCTTCATTGTGACTTTAATGATCTAATTCCTTTATCTCATTTTAGAAAAATGTTCTCACCGTTTCCTTCCTCGCATACTAAGACCCAATCCTAATAAACTACCTGTAGCTCCCTGAAGATAAATCTATGATGACTCCTTTTTCTGCTTGGAATGGCTGGTTAGATGGAAGTGTCATTCCTTTGAAATGGATTCAGAAAAGTAGGATAGGTTCTTTTTTCTTTTCTTCTTTTCTTTTTTCTTTCTTTTTTTAATGTAGGAAGAGAATGAGGTTGAGTTCAGCTTTGGACATGTTTACAGTTGAGCTTCTTAGAGAAAACTATGGTTGTGAAGTCTGCAGAGCTTTGGATATATGAGCCTGCAGCTCAGCAGAGCAGTCTCACAAGGAGATATAGATTTATAGTCATTATGAAGTTAATAGTTATTAAAGCCATGAACTATAAACATAGGGGAATTTTGTATCAGTACCAGAGACTTAGGTAAAAATAACAAAATACCAGAAACCTTGAAGAATTTCTTCAGGGTCCAGATTGAAAGATGTCCCAATCTGAGCGGTGTGTGATCCCTTTTTGCCTGGGTTTCAGGAAACCCCTCAGACCTAGGCAGATTGACATGGTTCATTACCTACTGAGGTTGTGAAGAATTTACTAAATTTACTAAAGAATTTACTAAAGAAGCAAGTTGAAGAGATTTGCCCAAATAAATAATAATAATCACAGCTCTTCAGAGATGATGGCTGGAAGTGAGGGTGATGAGGAGGAGGAGAAGGTGGGCTAGAGTGAAAGTAGGCCTCATCTGGATTCTGTTAGCACTTCCGGGAAACATACCAGGTACTGAAGGACGCATATATTATGGTAACCATACTTGACATGATTGAGCATGTTAGGCAAAAATCAGAGGTGTAGTTAAAGCTGGCTGTGAATGAGCACAGTGGTGTCAGAGAATAAGCAAACTCAAGATATTAACAGACTTGGTGCTACCAGAAACATGAAAAAAAAAAATACATGAATATGCTATTATTGCTAGCCTCAAATCCTCCCCCTCCTTGCGTGATTTGATTTCCAAATTAAAGTAAAACTGCAAATTGAAAATTTATTTACCTCTCTCTTCTTGATCTGAAAGCCTGGGCCAGGAAGTTTTAGACTGTAACAGAATTGATCTCAACTTTCAATAAAGTACAGACCTTCCTCTGAAATACAGGGAAAAAAAAAAAAAGTAACAGGGCACTCAAAAAGATACTACAGTCCAAAGAATTACCTGTATTAAAGAATCAGAGTTAGTGTCTTCCTGTAATCTCCTGTAAGATAGAGGAGAAAAAAATTATCAGAGTTTAAGAGGATACAAATATACATGCAAATAGAGTAAGTAGTATGAAAGAAAACATTTAAGATCAGTAAAAATGATGATGAAGAGCATGATTGTTTAAAACAGTTTACGCAGTGAGGACTAAAAAAAAAAAAATCAAATCAGTGGAATGGAATTTAACCTTGAGAAATTCTTCTACAACTTGGAGATGCAGAGATGAAAATGATGGAAGAAACGTGGATCTGGAAGATGTGGGATCTGGAGGTTGGTGAGGGGTCATGTGTTACTGCAACAGAAATACATGAGATGTGCGAAGAATCAAAATGTACTATTTCCATTGCTCTTTCCCCAAAAGTTACTTGATATGTTTTAGAATTAAAATTTAGAGCTTGAGAGAGGAAGTCAGATAATTAAATATTTGTGAAGAATGAAACCAGTTAAATATGGAGTTAAATCTAGTAATTGCTGTTAATGCGTTTTTTAAAACTTAATGAGACCATGAGATATTTTGAAAAAGAAGATAAAAAAGTATAAAATAAATATGTAAATATCAGGTGTTATCAGTAAAAATGAGAAACGATGGTGGGATGGTTAGATGAGGAAGAAGGGCCTGCTGGAGTAAAACCATCTTAACATCTACCTTATACATGGGGCTATCAGGAAATACTGCCTGTTCTTGCAGTTGAAAGTTATCTAAATTGAATCAAATATGATTTAAAAACATAAAGATAATTTAAATGGAGTAAAACAGTTTGTATATCCTCCAAATCCCTAGAGATGTAAAGAGAGCATATAAACTCAATCTAGTGGGAAAAGTCCATGAAAAAGGGGAGAGCGGGAGAGTAAGGAAAGAATAAAAATGGACAGCATAAGAAAGAGTGGGATTCAGCAGTTTCGCTGTTAAATATAAATGCAAGATAAAGATTCTATAATCTGAATGTTGAGCAGTAACTGTTTTTAATCATGCTGTCCTATCATGAAACATTTAAGTTGTTATTTATTTATTTTTTTTTAGATTTTATTTATTTATTTGACAGAGAGATACCCTGTGAGAGAGGGAACACAAGCAGGGGGAGTGGGAGAGGAAGAAGCAGGCTCCCAGCGGAGGAGCCCGACATATAGGGCTCGATCCCAGAACGCCACGATCATGCCCTGAGCCGAAGGCAGATGCTTAACGACTGAGCCACCCAGGCGCCCCTAAGTTGTTATTTTTTACTTCTATAAATATTGCTGGAATAAAGAGGAGCCTATGAGTCTGTACCTTTGATTACATACTTAGAATTAATTACTAGAAGTAGGATTTGTATAGCAAGATAGAGATTTTAAGGCCTTTTTTTTTCATGGAATGATTTTGATGATTCCGACTGTCATACATAGTGTATGCCTGCATCTCATCATTTTATTACATTAAGTTTAAGAAAAAAATTTTATCCATTTTGAAATTTTAAAATATGTTTTACTTATATTAATTGTATTTTTTCTTTACTGGTGAAAGCGAGTATTTTCCATAGTGTTAATTATAGTGGATTTTCATTATTTATGGTACTTAATTCTGTGAAGTTGTTGCAAACACTGAGATAGTGAATACAGAATCAGTGCTCTTAGGAAATACAGAATTAGATTCCTGCTAGCCTGTGGTCAAAACATTTTCATCAGCTGATCATTTCGTATTCTTTTTAATGTATGTTTCTGCTTAAAAACACTTTAATATATAATGTTGAGTGTCGAACAGTATGGATGTTTAAATTATAGCACAATCATTCAATGTAGCGTTATATAGGCATCAAAAATAATGTGAAAGAAATGTTTAATAACATGGTGAAAATCTTTATAATGCATTGTTAAATGAAAACAGGTCATTATGATGCAGTAAACGACACAAATTTATAAAAACTCACTTTTGTAAAAAAAAAAAGAGGGCGTTTGGAGCTTTCAAAATAAATTAACCATTTTTCTCAAGGCAAGTTAACCACTTTTGAGGAGAAACAAGGACTTTGGGGCCTTGCTGCATATATTCCCAATGAAGAAGCTCAGTAATTAGGGGGTGCTAAATGCTCTCTATTCTTGGCTTAGTGCAGGTGCCTCCATCATTTCTTGGTTTGGCTCAGCTTTTTCCCTTCCGTCCTTTGGGGGCTATGATGTAGAGCAGATGGATTTTTACCAAATTTTGAATTCTAAACCTTGTTAGTTGGTTTCCTGTTGTGCCTTAACTATTATAAAAATAGAAACCAGTTTTTCCGTTGCTTGATGTTTGGGAATTGCTTGTATTTGTATATATATATGAGCATATTGTACACATGCTTTAATAAAGCACTAGAAAGATGTTCTTTTTATTTCTCTTTCCAAATTTTTATGGGGAACTTACATGTATTTCTTATATAGTCAGGAAAAAATAATTACTTTGGAAGAAAAGTAAATACCAGATTTTGATGAATTGATTTAGATGCCTTTAATGTTTTTCTCTACATTCTACTCCAGATACATACAGTATTAACTTTACTTCTGTCTGGCCTACCTACAGTCTTGAACACAGTGTAGTTCCTTCATGTGAGGCCCAGTTAGATGTATAAGACACTATTGAAGTTTACCCATTTTTAAATTATTTATCTTTTTGAGTTGTAAGAGTTTTATGTATTCTGGGAACACTTTTTTTCATTGCATATATGATTTAGAAATATTTCATTTCAACCTGTAGCTTTTGTTTCATTTTCTTGTCAGCGTGTTTTGAAGCACGAAAGTTTTTGATTTTGATAAAGTGTAATCCGTTAGCTTTTTCTTTGGCTAAAAGTGTTTTTGATGTCTTTAGAAATCATTGCCTAATCCAAAGTCATGAAAATTTACAGCTGTGTTTTCTTCAGAGTTTTATTGTTTTAACTCGCACATCCAGATTTATGCTGCATTTTCTGTAGGGCATCTTACACTCTTATGTCACATTTATTCTCAAGTATTTTTTAATGGTGTTGTGAATGAATTATTTGATTAATTTCAATTTATGAATTCTTTTAAGATGCCACATCTAAATGAGATCATAGAATATTTGTCTTTCTCTGACTTAATTTCACTTAGTATAATGTTCTCAAGGTCCATTCATGTTGTTGCAAATGACAAGATTTCCTATTTTTTTTTTAATAGTTGGATAGTATTCTGTTGTACATATATACACACCACATTTTCTTTATCCATCCATTTGTCCATGGACACTTAGGTTGTTTCCATGTCTTGGCTGCTTTAAATAATGCTTAGTGAACGTGGGTATACAGATAACTCTTTGACATAGTGATTTTGTTTCCTTCAGATATTTACTCAGAAGTGGAATTGCTGGATCATATAGTTCTATTTTTAATTTTTGAGGAACTTCCATACTGTTTTCTTTTTTCTTTCTTTTTTTTTAATACTGTTTTCTATAGTAGGTGTACCAGTTTACATTCCCACCATCAGTGCACAAAGGTTTCCTTTTCTCCACATCCTTGCAGGCATTTGCTATCTCTTCTCCGCTCCCTCCCTCTCCCCCCCTCTTCCTTCCCTCCTTCCTTCCTTCCTTTGTTAATGTGTGCCTAGCCCTGTGGAAAGGTCTGCTGGGGGGCCCCCTGTGGTTGAGCTGATTTATCATTTTCCTTGCCCTGGTGAGGAAGCTTCTGCCTCTTTCCTCGCTGTCCCCATGGCCTGGGGCTAAGCTGTTTTCCCATGTGAAAAGGAGATTTGAGATTCTGTCAATGGAGTCCCATTTGGGTGAATCCAAAGCAGAGGTCACTGAGGGTAAGCACATGGGACATTCATCAAATATACAGGAAGCCCCACTAGGTTCAGGCAACTCTTTAGGCACTGACCATGACCACCATCCAGTGCACAGAGCAAACAACATTGCTGCCCTCCAGAGCTCCATTCTGTTTGGGAGTCAGACAGTCACATAGTGCAGCCAATGTGATATTATCCTGGCTTCTTCTAGATATGGATGAATCTTCCTTTTTTTTTTTTTAATCGAACAATGTTAGATCAGTTTTGGTGTACAGCATAGTGATTTGACAAGTTTATACCTTATGTTATACTTACTACAAGTGTAGCTACCCATCTGTCACCATACAATTCTGTTACAGTACCATTGACTATATTCCTTGTATGCTGTCTCTTACCTTTTTGATGATAGCCATTCTAAGAGGCATGAGGTGATACCTCATTGTGACTTTGATTTGCACTTCCCTGATGACTAGTGATGTTGAACATCATTTCATGTACCTGTTGACCATCTGAATATCTTCTTTGGAAAATGTCTTTTCAGGTGTTCTGCCTAGGTTTTAATTGGATTATTTGTTTGTTTTTTGATACAGAGTTATGTAAGTTCTTTGTTATTTTGGATATTAACCCTTATCAAATACATGATTTACAAATATTTTCTCCCACTCCGTAGGTTACCTTTCCATTTTGTTGATCACTTCTTTTGTTGTGTAGTGCTTTTTAGTTTGATGAGGTCCCACGTGCTTATTTTTTATTTTGTTGCTTGTGCTTTAGGTGTCATATCCAAAGAATCATTGTCAAGAACCTGTCAAGGAGCTTTTTCCCTGTGTTTTTTTTTCTAGGGGTTTTATGTTTTTCAGCTCTAAGATTCAAGGTTTTAATCCATTTCGTGTTAATTTTTGTAAGTGGTATAGGATAGGGGTCTAGTTTCATTCTTTTACATGTGAATGTCTAATTTTCCCTGAACCATTTATTGAAGAAGCTGTCTTTTCTCCACTGAGTATTCTTGGCTTTCTTGTCAAATACTAGTTGATCATATCAATTTCTGTATTTTTGTATTGCTAGTATATAGAAAGGCAACTTATTTCTGTGTGTGTGTATGTGTGTGTGTATTTTAATTCTTTAGTGTTTTCTATATTTAGAATCATGGCACTTAAGAATAATGACCGTTTAACTTCTTCCTTTCCAGTCTAGATGCCTTGTATTCCTGTTTGGTAATACTGACTAGATCCTCTGTTACAGTGTTAAATAGAAGACATCCTTGCTTGATCCTGATCTTTGGGGGAAATCATAATTATAGGTTTTTTTGTAGACACCTTAATCAAGTTGATGAAGTTTCCGTCTGTTCCTAGTTTTTTCACAATTTATACCATGACTGGATATTATATTTTGTTCAATGCTTTTTCTGCATCAATTGAGATGATCGTGTGATTTTGTTTCTTATTTCGTGAACATGATGAAATTACATTAATTGTTTTTAGTTGTTGAACCACTCTTGCATTCTTGGAGTATCCCATTTGGTCTTGGTTTAGAATCCTTTTTAGATGTTACTAGTTTCAGTTTGCTGACAGTCTCTTGAGGACTTCTATGTCTTTATAAACATAAGAGGTATTGGTCTGTAGTTTATTTTTCTTATTCTGTCTTTGTCTGGCCTTTGTATCAGTATAATACTAACCTCAGGGAATGAGGTGGGAAATTCCTCTTCCTCTATTTTCTGGAAGGGTATGGGACAGATATTATTTCTGCTGCAATATTTAGTAGAAGTCAACAGTGAAGTCATCTGGGCCTGGGGATTTCTTTATGGGAAGATTTTAAACTATTAAGTCAATTTCTTTAATTGTTCTAGGTCTTTAAGTTTTTTTTTTTTTATTTCTTCTTGAGTCACTTTTGTCAATTTGTTTCTTTCTAGGAATATTTCCCTTTCGTCTAAGTTGTCTAAGTTGGCATAAAGTTATTCATCATATCTTCTTATAATCCTTTTAATTTCTGCAAGGCCAGTAGTGATGTCCTTCTTATATTCATGATTTCATTCACAAACTTCCCAATTTACGCATTTTCTCTTTTGGGAGGGGGCAGTCTACCTAAAGGATAGTCAGATTTGTGAATCTTCATAGAATCCACATGCAGTGTTAACTGATTTTTTTTTTCTCTACTGTTTTTGTGTTTTAATATTTCATTGATCACTCTAATATTTTTATTTTCTTTCTTATGCTAGCTTTGCACTTAATTTGCTCTTTTTTCCCCGTAGTTTCTTTTTTTTTTTTTTTTTAAAGATTTTATTTATTTATTTGACAGAGATAGAGACAGCCAGCGAGAGAGGGAACACAAGCAGGGGGAGTGGGAGAGGAAGAAGCAGGCTCATAACGGAGGAGCCTGATGTGGGACTCGATCCCAGAACGCTGGGATCACGCCCTGAGCTGAAGGCAGATGCTTAACCGCTGTGCCACCCAGGCGCCCCTTCCCCCTAGTTTCTTAAGCTTGAAGCTTAGTTTATTGATTTGAAATTATCTTCTTTTCTTAAAAGAAAAAAAAAAATCTTCTTTTCTAATACAGGCACTTAAGGAATAAATTTATAGAATTTACCCTAAGCACTGCTTTGGTGGTATCCCATACATTTTTTAATAAGTTTTTTATTTGTTGTATTTTCATTTCCTTTTATCTGAAAATATTTAAAAGAATTTCTTGTGATTTCTTCTTGGACCCGTTGCTTATTGAGAAGACATTAAGGAAGAATTTAGAAAATTCTCATTTGTGAATTTCTCAAATTTTGTTGTTCATTTGTTAATGAATTCTGTAGTTCTCAGCAAATACACTTTATATAATTCAGTCTTTTTTTTAAAGGTTTTATTTTTTTACATGAGAGAGAGTGCACGCATGAGTGCCATAGGATCATGACCTGGGCCAAAAGCAGACGCCTCTGTCTCAGTCTTTTAAAATAACTTGAGATTTATTCTGTGACCTAGTATGTGGTCTATCCTGGAGTAAGTTCCATACGTACTTTAAAGAATGTATGTTATGTTATTAGATGGGAATTTTCTTTAGAGGCTAGGTTAAATTGGTTGATAATAATCAAATTTCCATATCCTTGAGGATTTTCTGTCTAGTTTTGTTTTGTTTTGTTTTGTTTTGTTTTAAGATTTTACTTTTAAGTAATCTCTGTACCCAATGTGGGACTCAAACTTACAACCCTGAGATCAAGAGTTGCATGCTCTAGGGGCTCCTGGGTGGCTCAGTCATTTAAGCGTCTGCCTTTGGCTCGGGTCCTGATCCCAGGGCCTGGGATCCAGCCCTGCCTTAGTCTCCCTGCTCAGCAGGGTGTCGCCTCTCCTTCTCTCTCCGCCCCTCCCCCAACGCCTGTGCTGTCTCTCAAAGGGATAAATAAATAAAATATTTTTTTAAAAAGTTGCATGCTCTGTCAACTAAGCCAGCCAGGCATCTCATTTCTGTCTAGTTGTTCTATACTTCTGTGAAAGTAGGATGTTGAGATCTTGGACTGTTAATGTTGAATTGTCTTTTGCTCTCTTCATTTCTGTCAGGTTTTTCTTCATTTGTTTGAGGCTCTTTTTTTGTGTGTATATGTTTATAGTTGTATCTTCCTGATGATTTGAATCTTTGTTATCATAAAATGTGCTTCTTTACCTCTTAACATATATTAAAGTATATTTGTCTGATAGAGTCACTCCATCTCTCTTAATGGTTACTATTTACTGTGACCTTTTATTCTCAACCAGTTTGTATCTGTGAATAAAATGTCTCTTGTAGGTAGCATATAGTTGAATCTTGCTTTGTTTTACCAAGTCTAACAATCTTTGTCTATATATAGAGAGAGAGGTATTTTTTTGAAGAGGAAAAACTATATATATTTAAGATGTTCAACCTTTTGCCGTGATGGTTTTTTTTTTTTTTTTTTAGAGATTTTATATATTTATTTGACAGTGTGTGCAAGCAGGGGGAGTGGCAGGCAGAGGGAGAGGGAGAAGCAGGTTCCCTGCAGAGCAGAGAGCCCTGGGATCCTGACCTGAGCTGAAGGCAGAGGTATACCTGACTGAGCCACCCAGGCGCCCCCAACCTTTTGCCTTTTGTTTGAAGTGTTTATTCACATTTAGTGTTATTAATGATATGGTTGGGTTTACATCTGACATTTTGATGTTTATTTTTTTATATCTGTTTCTTTTTTGGTTTTTTTTTTTTTTTTTTGGTTCTTTTCTGCCTTCTTTTGTATTAAGTAGATATTTTCTAGTAGATAATTCCTTTATTGATTTTTTTTATTTTTTATTTTTTTTTTTTAAGAGAGAGAGAGAGAGTGGGGAGGGGCAGAGGGAGAAGAAGAGGGAATCTTAAGCAGGCCCCACACCCAGCACAGAGCCCATCTCAGGACTCGATATCACAACCCTGAGATCATGACCTGAGCCGAAATTAAGACTCGGACACTTACCTGACTGAGCCACCCAGGCATCTCAATTTTTGAACTGTATTTTTGAGAGTAAAACAGTTTTAGTGATTATTCTAGGGGTTGCAATATGCATTTTGTTAAAATCGACTTTATGATCATACTGAGTTAATTCCTGTAAAATATAGAAATTTTACTCTAGTGTGTCTCTGTTCCCTCTCTTTTCCTTTTTGCTCTTATTGTCATTTAGATTACATTTCTATTATAACCAATATCATGTTATGATCATTATTAGTATGATCTTACAGGTTTTTTAAGGGTTAAAAAAAAGAGAAAGTATTATATAGTCTTTTTTTTTTTTTTAAGATTTTATTTATTTACTTGAGAGAGAGAGCGTGCCCGGCCTTGCACAAGAGCATGAGTTGGGGGAGGGGCAGAAGGAGAAGCAGACTCCTCTACTGAGCCAAAGCCTGATGTGGGGCTCAATCCCATGACCCTGGGATCATGACCTGAACTGAAGGCAGATGCTCAACCATCTGAGTCACCCAGGCACCCAGCGTCTTTTTGTATTAACCTACATATTTGCTGTTTCTGATACTGCTTAATTCTTCCTGAGGATTTAAGTTACCATTTGCTCATTTCTTTGCTCCGGTATAATTCTATTCTCTCCCCTTGTTCTTTGTATTTCATATCTTTTATTTTTTAAAAATTTCTTGTCCTATTTCTTTTTGAATTTAAAAAATTCCTCCTTAGGGATACAATGTACAGCATAATGACTGTAGTTAATGCTGCTGCATGACATACAGGAAAGTTGTTGAGAATAAATCCCATGAATTCTCATCACAAAGAGAAAAAAATTTTTTATTTTTTGAAGTTTTTTTTTTTTTTTTAAAAAGCATCTTTATATATATATTTTATTTATTCGACAGAGATAGAGACAGCCAGCGAGAGAGGGAACACAGGCAGGGGGAGTGGGAGAGGAAGAAGCAGGCTCATAGTGGAGGAGCCTGACGTGGGGCTCGATCCCATAACGCCGGGATCACGCCCTGAGCCGGAAGCAGACGCTTAACCACTGTGCCACCCAGGCGCCCCTACTTTTTGAAGTTTCTACATGAGATGATGAATATTAGCTGAACCTATGGTGGTAATCATTTTATAATATATGCAAATCAAACCATCATGCTCTATGCCTTAAACTTAATACAGTTGATGTATGTCAGTCATTTCTCAATAAAACTGAAAAAAATCACAAAAAAAGAAAAAATTCATCCTTTTCACTTTGTTTCCTTATTTGTTGTTTGTTTCTTGTGTTATTTCTACTTTAAACTTCATTTCTGTGAGGACTTCAGAGGGGAGGGGGGGTGGGGGAATGGGATAGACCAGTGATGGGTAGTAAGGAGGGCACGTGTTGCATGGTGCACTGGGTGTTATACACAACTAATGAATCATCGAGCCTTACATCGGAAACCGGGGATGTACTGTATGGTGACTAACATAATATAATAAAAAATCATTAAAAATAAATAAATAAATAAACTTCATTTCTGAAGTGATTTATTCTTATATTTCTTATTCTTTCATCAGTTCTGTCACCTCAGTTTTGAGGTTTTTAATTTTAATTTCTGTTATTCTTTTATGGCTAGTGTTATATTGAAGTATTATTTAGGTTATAGGTTATAAATTTTATTTGTTCAACAGCCATATATTTCTGGCATATTTTAATTGTAAGGATATGATTATTTTTGGTTTTATTTTAAATACTAACTTTTTAAATGAGATTTTCCCTTAATATTTTTATTGTCTTATTTTCATGTGTAATTGTTTTTCTTGAACTCAATGAAGAAGGCAGGGTACATCATAACTTTTGTAACTTCGTTTTGTGTGTGTGTGTGTTCTAAAAAATGGTAGCTTGCTTTCTGACATTTCCTGACTTGGGTTCCTTCTCCCACTTTTTTTTGTACCTTATTTTTCCAATCCCTCTTGCACCTATCATTCTCATTTTTCATTCTACTCCCAGTAATTTATCCTCAGTATGGGGCTTTGTCTGGAAGTGAGTCCTGGAATGTCAACTTTGAGAGTTCACAGTGGGTTAAAGTGTACTAGCCCCTTCAGTGCCAACCATGAATTCATTGTATTCACTCATTCTTGGAGTGGCCAGAACCCCTCCTCATCAGCTGATGTTCTCATATTTGTTTGCCCTACTTTCCATTGTTACCTATCTTGTGTGTTCTTCTGTTCTTAGGTCTCCTGAAGGCCCTATTTTTTCTTTCTGATTCCTACTGCAGAAGTACTGATGCCAATCAGGTCTTATGGCTATTGGTAGTTTTCCATACCTTTTTGGATTTTGGATTTTGTGGTAATATTTTTTTACTTAGCTGTTTTGTGAATGTTGTCCATGGATTTTTGATTTTGCTACCTAGTTGTTGTGTTTTCATATGGAGGGCTTGTGGAGATTTTCCAAACCTGTGCTGCTACCACTTTTGTCATCTTCTTAGGTATTATAACAGCTTTACTACGGTGAGGGAAGCTCCCTTCCAAGGTTAGGTTCACATGTCAGAATTCATGACAGTAGTGCTTTGGTATGACCAAAAAAAGATTTATTACCCACACAGGTGGGGGAATTCTGAAACAGGGGTAGAGGACAGCTTTCTGGGAAGAGGTCCAGAAACAGAGAAAGTGAATGCAAGTGCGCAGGTGTTCTATAAAGGACAAGTCCAGTTGGTGCAGAATTTGAAAGAGGCACCCACCAAGCATGGAATATGGAAGAGGTAGCAAGTGGCTCATGTACTTGGGGGTATTGGTGGGATTGAGCCCTGTCAGTCAGTACACTGCTGAAAATGACAGACACAGGAAAGGGATGATACTCAGAGGTTGTCAGCACTAAATCAAAATACCAACAGCGATCTCAGTTTCTTTCCTTTGGTCTTCATAGTAGAGATCCATTTTTTAACTCCTGTTGTTGTGACATACAACTGAAGAACTGAGCTTTGATCTTGCCTGCCATCTTTGTTTTTGCTACCCATGATCAACTCCTTGAAGAAACTTGTTTTCAGGGAGAAACCAAGAGGTTGGCCTACTTAGTTATCCCAGCCAGAGAGGTGAAAGGTGAAGATTATGTACAGTTATCTCCATTTTCAGGAACAAGTCACTATTGGTTGGATGAATCAATAAAATGACCAAAGAATATGTTAAGAATGAGTGATAGCCTTCTTAATTCTGCTTTTTATTCAGCTCTGTTAATTACATGTATCATTTACGATATTTCATTTTATCAAGCATTTACTGAGTGTCTAATCATTCCATTTAATTTGTGCACACAGTGTTGCATGAGATCTTGGGAATATAAATAAGCCAGAGTCTAGGATTTACTTGATTCTAATATGATACTGATTTTAAGAACTTTTTATTGATTTACAAATACAGGAAATGTACACCTCAGTTGTAAATATTACCCCATCTCAGAAATATTAAAATATTGAAAAATATATCCTAAAATTGAGGAATTATTTATGAAATGTTTGTTAAGTACCAAGCATAATGCTAAATGGTTTTGCATCTATTACCATTTAGCCTTTACAGTAACTCAATGGGGATAGATTATTATCTTTCATTTATAAATAAAGAAAATAAAGCTTGAAGAAATGATGTAAGTAGTTTAAGTGTTAGAGGGACATTGAACTCAGGTCTATCTGATTTCTTACCGATACATAAATGTTTTTAGTCAGTATGTAAAGTGAGTGTATCTTCTAGGGAGGGATTTTGTTTTTCCTGATTGTTTTCCTCTGTTTACTTCGAAGAGTGAATTTTAACTTTTTATTTAATAATATGCAAAGGACTTAGAAGGCTTTTTTTCTTCCCAAAGTTTTTCAAAGATTCGATTATAGAATTTAGTTCTTTAGGATGGTTAATGAAATGCTAAGTCATATATTACTATTCTTCCGTTTTCAGTTGTGTTACTTCTTTCTTGGCAGCTTCTCAGAATTCTCTTACCATACTGAATTTTGGTAGATTTTAGTGTGAAATATGTAGACCTATTTAAATTCGGACCTAAACGATATCATTCCTATAAATAACATAACCTCTTTGGTAAACTTACTGTTCATTTAAAAAGTAGAAGAAGCCACCTCAGAAGTTGACATTGTGACAGTTCTTTTGGGGAAATGAGAAGGAAAAGTAATCTTCTAGGGGAAAAGAAGAAAAATGAGAGGAGAAAATTGTGGCGATGTGGGCTGGCAGGGTAGGGATGAATTTCTAAAATAGAAAATTTGTTTGGTAAACTGGTCATGCTAATCTTGTATTCAGTTTTTTAAAAATCCGGCCTGAATTTGAAACACCTTAGGCTAGGACCATTCCATGTACAATAACAGATGTTAACTCTGCTTAGATAAAAATGATCTTACTGCTCTTGAATTTAATTTAGTATGCTGGTGGTCTCTTCAGTAATGTCCAGGACCTAAAAACTGGTTTTCCCTAAAATATGTGTTGTTCTTTATTTCTCTTCAGTTGCTTATACTGTCCATTCCTCCCTCCCAGTCTATTTATGAAAATATTATATTTGATATTAGGTAAATATCAAAGAATTTTTTTGAATATTATTTTGAAGCAGAGCATGATTTGTTCATTATTCAGGAATATTTACTAATAACTCTCCAAGACACTGCAGAGTACTGTGGTTGAACACTAATCAGTAATCACATAGCAGAAGGCAAGCAGAAGTGATCCTTTACTAGAGCTAGACTGGGGTTTGCAGAAAGAGCTCCACCAGAACACCTTTTTTAGCCTCAAGTATATGTTTTTATTTTCAGTTACCAAAACCATAGGAAACGGTGGAAGAAACAGGCTCAAATTCTTTGTTTTGACACATCAAGAAGGGGAAAACCTATTGCAGATTTAAAACTACTTCACAGTGCCAACTTTAAACCTTGGGATTTTTCTTTTTGTCCATCTATCTTCTAACAACATGAATTTTGTGGAAGGATAGAAGATGTGAGTCCAGAGATCGGAATTGAAGCAGTGCTAATACTTGAGCCTTCTCTCTGCTAGTTTGTAATAAACCTGGGGCCTGTTGCCAAGTACTTGGTTGGGAGTTTTGAACACTATGAAAATATATTCAAATTTATTATGTGACTTATTTTTCGTAGGTGTATTTGACCTTAAGATATGTGTTACTTGGGATTTTTGTGTGTTATTGTGGAAACAAGATGTTTTAATGGGCAAAATAATGTTTTGATAAAAGAAAATTTAGATATGTTTGAGTTTTTCTGTTTTTGTTAATAGGCAGGCAGTGGTTAAAGGTTCTCTTCCACATCCTTTTGCCTTGACATTATTTGAGGACACATTGTACTGGACTGACTGGAATACACACTCTATTTTGGCTTGCAACAAGTACACTGGCGAGGGTCTGCGTGAAATCCATTCTAACATCTTCTCTCCCATGGATATACATGCCTTCAGCCAACAGAGGCAGCCAAATGGTAAGTGATCTTGATTTTTAAATTGCAAGTTGGAATAGCTTTAGCACTCAGATGTCTGGCTTTAGTGAAGGCAGGAGCAGAGAGGACATATCCAAAGGTAGTGGGAAGGAATAAAACATAAGGAAAATGTCAAAATGTAATTCAGGTTGAGTGGCAGCCTAAACCATAGCTTGTTATCTATCACTGCTGGCCACCTCAGCCCTTTGTTTGGGTCTGGGGTTATGGTGGTTTAGAAGAGAGACATGAGATAAGAAATTGAGATACTAAGCTTATACACAAATGCATTTCTTCTTTATATTATTTCTCTCAAGTGTGTTTTTAAAAGCAAACAAGCACTTTTCTTAAATGGAAAACTCTGTGAATCTAACTGGTGAATTTAAGTACCTTAGGTTGTCCGATAAAATACCTGCTTAAACTTGTCTTTGCACACTTCCCCCCTGCCCTTTTTCTTAGTTTTGCTTCTATTTTTGGTCAACCTTTGCAGTGACTTGGGCTTCGGCTGCTGGCAACAATTTCTTTTAAGAGAGGAGTAGAATTAGGTTTAAAAGGAATATGAGAATGTTAAGTGTTTGGCACTTGTATATAAATAAATGTCTGGCATGTGTCTGAGTATATTTCAGATTGTATTCCATAGCCAAAAATAAAGGATATTTGGATTCTGCATTGCTTTGTATCCATTTAGGGGGAGATAGTTAAATAATGAATATATTTTTTGGAATCTGATGATCATGAGTCCATAAAAATGTTTTTAAATGTATGTGTTGCCCTTTTGTAAAAATATTTTATGAATTTTTTATTCTCATGGTTAGTCCTTAGGAGAGAATTTCTCTGTTTTTTGGTGTTTTTTTTTTTTTTTTGTTTTTGTTTAATGGCACTGTTGATCCTTTATGTTTTACTAGTTTCAAATTTGCAGTTATCATTGTTTTATCTTTCATATTTTGTTGGTCTCCATCTTATGTTGATTTTTTAATGAATATTATTTAAATCCATCCCTTTCCATAGTTTTGGCAAAGGTGCTAATTAATCTCTGCTTCTCAGTTTTTCCTTGTTGAATCTGTTATTCCTATCTTTTCAATGTTAATCTTTCCAAAGTGGATTTTTCAACATTTAATTACTTTTCTTGGCTTTCAGTGCCCTCCACCACAATTTGTTCCCATTCTCTGTGCTCACTCAGCTGTAACTCCGATTAGTCAACAGAAACTTTAATAGTTAGACTGTTTGCCTTATTATCTCACCCAATGTACAGCCTCTGAGTTTTTTTTCATACAGTTTTACCACATTTGAAATGTCCTCCTATCTATTTTCCTATCCTTCAAGGGTCCTGTCATGTCCTCTGTCTTCTTTAATCCTAATTTACTTTCCATTTTACTCTGTACTTATGGTCTATCATGTGCAAGATAGCATTTAATTTCGTTGTTTTGTATTGTTTTCTAGTTTGTTAATTTTGGCATACTGACTAGATTGTAAGCTCTTTTAGGGCAGGGACCTCCTGCTTTATTTCTTGTGTATCCCTCTTTGGGTACAAAATGCTAAGTCAGTTCTCAGTGATTAATTCCTTTCCTTGCAAATGGTTTGGTAGTCAAGCACCTGGATGACATTTGGTAATAATTTGGTTTATCACAGTTGCTCATGTTATGGTTGTTAACCTTTGTGTACCTAGAGTGAGGGAGGGCATCTATAATCATTGGTATTAATCAGTGTGATTTATATTTGACAGCTACAAATCCATGTGGAATTGATAATGGTGGTTGTTCCCACTTGTGTTTGATGTCTCCAGTCAAACCTTTTTATCAGTGTGCTTGCCCAACTGGGGTCAAACTCCTGGAGAATGGAAAAACCTGCAAAGATGGTAAGAAAGATGGTCTCCAAGAAGGAAGAATTTCAGATACAATTGAAATTCTTTATGATTTATTTTATTTCTCTATAATAAGCTCTGTAGGTTACAGTCTTTGGGAGACTAGCTGCTTAATCTTTGTCTTCACAATCAGTTATATAACAGGGTTGTTTTGTGTTTTAGGGCATCTCTTTAATACTGTTTTGTAAGTTATTTTAGCATTTTAACTAAATTTTTAACATGCTATTTTTGAAAAAAATTAGGTGCTATCTCTTTTTTTATGAAATGTCAGTCATTGATATCGCAATTGATTGTTGTGAAAATGAGTATTTTCTTAAAGAATGTATTTTTAACAGTAGGTAGCATTTGTAAATAAAGGACCTCCGTGCAAGGAAGCAGTTTACTGAACTTTCGACTATAATGACTTATCATGGGGTAGATATAGTTCTAAAAAATTGTTGAATGATATTTTTAATTGCCTTTCAACAACAGAGAAGTGCTTTCAGAAGAAGAAAAAAAATCCATATTCTGTTTCTAAAGCAACCTCTTTCTATACTTAACCACTGTCTCTTCTTACTCTCTTAATTCCCTATCGAAAGAGGGCATATTGGAGAAATACGTTGCTTTAGGACGTTTCAAGGGACTTCTGGTTTGGGAGAACACCAGTTCTTCTCTTTTTCTTCTTAATGAGAATGTTATTCTTCATTCTTACCCCTGTGGATCACTGTCTGGTTTTCTAGCCACCAGCAAGACCTGATAAGAAAATTGTTACATTTAGCAGTGGCTTCTTTATCTAACTCTGAAAAGCAGAAGCCTTTATTTCAGAGTGGGTTAGGGAGTTCCTGGCAAGGGGGTCAGGGAGTCAGAGAGATGGAATTGAGTTGGTGTACAGGATATTTGTCATGACTTGGCATTGATAAATTATCCTCATAGTCAAAGGTGAAGCTGGCTGACTCTTGTGAGGCGGTTTCCATGGCAAACAATAATTTGGTTTCAGTTTAAAACAAAAGGTTTTTGTAATGTTGCTTTTTTGTTTAAAAATGTAGCTTGAGTTTAAAACAGAAGATTTATTTTAGCAATAGTGGTCTGTCTACTCCCTCATAGCAGTGCAAATGTACATGTTTAACTAGTATTTTGAATTTTAGATGTGCATTTGGCATGTAGTAGCTTCAAGTTAACTATTCTGTTTTGATCACCTTGCTCAAATTAACAGCTTCACTTTCTTTGACTTCCTTGTTTGCAGAGTTTTGGGGCTGGCTCCTTTTGGTAGTTAGCAGAGGTAGTGAATGGTACAAAGTTACTCCTATTTGGTGCCTGCTGTGGCATTTAGGGCTGTATTTTCTCTAAGATCGAGTTCATTTATAATTAGCCCTTAAGTCAAAAAGCTGTTGTTGAAAGTTTTACTCCTCTTCTCAGTTTTTTCAACTATAATTCCAGATTGATGTGAAGCTAAATGCCAGTATTTTCTTTTAGACTCACTTCTTTGGGAATCTTTTTTTTACTCTTTCAGATGTCATCTTGCTTACTATCTTTTATACTTAGATGATTTTATTGATGCTTTACTTGAACATTAAAAAATTAAAACAGAAGATTGAGCTTAATGTCTTCATTCTCAGCTGTGTTTTTATTGAATACTACTTTGAGTTAAAAACATTTCATAAATGGGGCGCCTGGGTGGCGCAGTCGTTAAGCGTCTGCCTTCGGCTCAGGGCGTGATCCCGGCGTTCCGGGATCGAGCCCCACATCAGGCTCCTCCACTAGAAGCCTGCTTCTTCCTCTCCCACTCCCCCTGCTTGTGTTCCCTCTCTCGCCGGCTGTCTCTCTCTAATAAATAAATAAATAAATCTTAAAAAAAAAAAAATTTCGTAAATAAATCTAATCTAAAACTCAGTGAAATAAAAATTTGAAAGTGTTTCTTTTCTAATGTTAGTAATAATATATTAGCTAACATTGATCAAATACTTACATGTTCAGTACATTCCTGAATATTACATGGATCTTATTTAATCCTCACAGCAACCCTGTGGGATATAGATGAAGAAATTAGGTTTAGAGAGATGAAGTTTTGCCTAAGTTTGAATAGGAATTTGAATCCAACAGCTCTGTCAGATCCACAACTCTTACTCTTAACCAGTGTTTTTTCTGATTCACTTTCTTTGCTGCTGCTTTTTCCTTCACCATAGCCCTCTTTGTCATTAATTATGTCAGGTATTGCCTTATAGTTGTCTTAGTTAAGACAGCTTAACTGAAATATAATTTACGTACTATAAATTTCAGTCATTTCAAGTGTACAGTTCAGTGGTTTTTAACTAATTTACAGTTGCGAAACCATCACAATCCAATTTTGGAACATTCTCATCAGACACAAAAGATCTTTGTCTTGGATTCATTTACCTTTGTAAACATACTTCTCAAACAAAGGACCTATATCCTATGTCTCCTTCTTCCTTTAATATTCAGCTACTCAACTTCTTAGTCGTTATGTAGTCACTCTTCATTATACCTTTAAGTAGCTGTTATTAATTCCAGGGGCTATATAACAAATGAACCAGAGAAGGAATCAAAACTTGATTTGGAGAGCTGAGCCATTATAGAGCTTGACCTCATAGTCAAGCTATTCCTAGGTCACTATGTTACTTTCCATTTCCACCCTAAATGGACCCTGAGTATCCTTTTTTACTCCTTTACTTTTCAATTCCCGAAGAAGTTCTGCATTCTTTATTTAGAGTGACTAAATTTTGACTGTGGGTTTCAATTTTTTCTTCATTTATCTCACTTTATTGTTCTAGGTGCCACTGAATTACTGCTTTTAGCACGAAGGACAGACTTGAGACGCATTTCTTTGGATACACCAGATTTCACAGACATTGTTTTACAGTTAGAAGACATCCGTCATGCCATTGCCATAGATTATGATCCTGTGGAAGGCTATATCTACTGGACTGACGATGAAGTGAGGGCCATACGCCGCTCATTCATAGATGGATCTGGCAGTCAGTTTGTGGTCACTGCTCAAATTGCGCATCCTGATGGTATTGCTGTTGACTGGGTTGCCCGAAATCTTTATTGGACAGACACTGGCACTGATCGGATAGAAGTGACAAGGCTCAATGGGACCATGAGGAAGATCTTGATTTCAGAGGACTTAGAGGAACCCCGAGCCATTGTGTTAGATCCCATGGTTGGGTAAGAAGCTCTGCTGATAGAAAATTTTGCTTGGTGTTTCTGTTTTCTATAGGTTCCTAAAAACATTGACAAAAACAATATGAAGTGTGTGTTGGTTTTCAATAAACAGCTCTTCAGTGGCTGTTCATTTTTCGAACATAGTGATTGGAATAAAATCTCAAGTTAAAGAATTGCTAAAGAATTTTTTTTTCCTTGAATGTTTTAATACTTTTTCTTTCTAAATTAAGTCAATGCTTGCTGACTTTGGGTGTTGGCTACAGATTTTGCTGAGGTTGCATCATGACCATGAAAAATGTGGAAAGAAATTGTTTTCAGAATTCTTTCTCTTCCCCTAGAAGATTTAATTTCATCCCATTTTCGAAACTTCTAGAATGATATGGTAAAGGATATATCTTACTTTGTATATCCCAAGATATGTGAATGACTTGAATTTTTTTTTCTTTTTTTTTGGTCATAACACCCTGACCACAATCCAGGGAAACACAGCTTTCTGTATGCTCACCAATGTTATTTGTTACTATGAGATTCATTCTAAGGGTGAACATAGTGACAAATTATTACACTTCAGTGTATATCAGTGCCTTGGAGCCGCTCAAACTCCTAGGAACCACAGCAGTTACTTAGCACTACAGAAAGAGTTAGTTATTTTGGGAATTCAATTTGTCATCTGAATATTACTATTGGGATAGCCTTTTTGTGTTAGAGATGACAAGCCAGCAAGAAAAAAAGATGACTGGGGTGTCTGGCTGGCTCAGTACGAAAAGCATGCAACTTTTGATCTTGGGGTCGTGAGTTCAAGCCCCGTTTTGGGTGTAGAGATTACTTAAATAAAAAGTTTAGGGAAAAAAAGATGACTGTTAGTGGGAAGGAGTACAAAATATTTTGAAAAAACCTAACTAAAAATGGAATCTCATTATTGGAAGGCATTTTTTAAAAAGATTTTATTTATTTGAGAGAGAGAAACAGAGAGAGCTAGCATGAGCAGGGGGAGGGACAGAAGGAGAAGGGGAAACAGACTCCCTGCTTAGCAGGGAGCCTCATATGGGGCTCAGTGTGGAGCTCAATGTGGGGCTCGATCCCAGGACCTGGAGATCGTGGCCCGAGCCGAAGGCAGATGCTTAACAACTGAGCCACCCTCCTGGAAGGCGTTTTTATTTTCAGTTCTAGAAAACACTATTTGATCTGAAAATTTCCTCAAGCATGTATATACTGCTGTTATGTCTTAAACATAGATTTTGAGTATGTTTAAGTCCTATTTTTTTTTTCCTTCTATGCTGTTAACTGATTCCAGTGTGATATGAGGGGTGGACCTCACCTTTAGAATATCTGAAAGTTACCATTTATTATCTGCTTTTAGCTCATTTTCTGTATACTTCTGTAGGTACATGTATTGGACTGACTGGGGAGAAATCCCGAAAATTGAGCGAGCAGCTCTGGATGGTTCTGACCGAGTAGTGTTGGTTAACACTTCTCTTGGTTGGCCGAATGGTTTAGCCTTGGATTATGATGAAGGCAAAATATACTGGGGAGATGCCAAAACAGACAAAATTGAGGTTTGTTCTTGCTTTTTCATTTTAAAACCAGTTTTATAATGGTTTTTAAGTTGATGTTAATTTGATGCAAATATTCTTGCCTCTTGTCTGGGGTGCCAGAGTATCTTTTACGGAAATTTTATTCAACTTTCAGGATGCTAGGGATTATGTATTCTTTTCAACTGAACCCTAAGATTTCTGAGCTATACTGGCATGAGAAATGGATATTCCTCTATTTCTAGTCCTAAAAGCTTATGCGAGTGATTTTCCTCATTATGGATAAAGCCACTGTATGAATTTCCTAGAGGGACAGTTTCTTCACAAATCAAGTATTATATAAGACCTATATTAATTACTTATACTGATAGTTCTGTCAGGAGAACAAAGCCCATATGTGTATATATAACTTTTGTTGTTACTGGTGTTGGAGGCAGGTGGTAGCATATATTAAGTATTAAGGTGGTTACATGCAAACAATTTTTAAATTGATTTATGAGCTGTATAGGAGAAAGATTAATTAACCAAAGCTTGGGGGGAAATATTTACTGTATGGTAGAATTAAGTTGTAGCAATCAGAATAGAATTGTGGTGGAAACAACCAGTGGTGAATCACAATAAATCAGTGGTTTATCACAATGTTTTGTAGATGACATATACCTTGATGTTGAATGTGAACCCTAAATTTCACAACTTAGAGTTAGGCTGTGCTAGAGGTCTTATGGATCACGTACTTAAAACAATTTATTTAACAATATTTCTTTGGGGGATGCATGAGTTCTCATATAAGGAATAGCTTAGAATGGCTATTCAGAGCCACAGCACATATCTCCTAACAGATAGATAATTTGGTCTCCAAAGCCATTATTTTAGAAAGGTAGCTCTTAGGAGTGCCGGGGACTCTGAGGGAATCGTGAATTAAAGGGCCTTCTTTTCAGAATGGAAACTTGGAATAGAAAAATCCATTAGTATTCCACAAGGCTCAAATACTGAAAACTGCATTTCTTATTCTTGCAGCTGGTTTGCATTAATAGAAAATTTTGCATAGACTTGACTATATAAATTTTCTCCCTCTTAGTGTTTCACTGTCCCCCTCCTTAAATCCAAATTAGTGTTTGAATCTTTAACAGCTTAGAGTGCAGCGCTAATGAGACCAAAGTTATGGGTTCATTTTTTTTTTAGACAGGCTATTAGCTTCCTACTTGGGCCAGCCTGAGTACAAATTGCACAGCCATTCCCAAGCAGTTCACAAATGTGTACTGTTGACCAGCTGTGGACCATACGTGAGGGTATATGTATTACCACTCTTAGAAAAACAGTTTAAAGCTCATGTGTCCATAAGAATGTTTGTACATAAGGGAAGATTTATCATTTTGTAGGGATTTTTAAAATTCTATATTTGGTATCTTTTTAAGCTTACTATGACTGATTGATTAGATTGTAAATAAGACATTTGTTTCTTACTGGGAATATTTCATGTCTTATTTTTCACACTTCAGGTCACTTTCAGTATAGAAATTTATTCAAAATCAAATAGTTTAGGAGGGATTTAGGTAGAGAAGTGCGAACTTTTGGAGGTTCTGAGTGACAGTGTTTGAGAATAAGAATGAATCATTATCTAACAACATATAATATTGATGAAACAGGATTTATTTTCTTGGTTTGCAGTAAGTGCAGTAGATCTTAAAATTAGCATTCATTCCAGCCTGTTCTTTCTTCTTGAGCGATATACACATGTATATGCAGTGGTGTCATTTCTTCCCTCACTTCCTTCTTTCCTTCTTCCTCGAGTGGTACCAGCATCCTTAAAAGCCTGCCTTTCACATCTATTTCTCTTCTTCCAGGTTTACTCTCTGTCCGCTTTTTGACAGATTATTTGGGGTTGGTGGTACATCTATCTCTGCCAGATTATACATACAAAAACCTCCCCTTGTTCTTTCCCCTGGAGATTCTTTTGAAGTTCCTCTAATTGAGCATCAGTGCTTTTGTCATTTTCTTTTCATAGACACATCTGGGAAGTAAAGAGAGCAGGTATTGTTATTTATTCTTCTTAATTTATGATGATATGTAAAATTTCTGGTATATGGCATGTTAAGGAAAGAGCACAGCTCTTCATCTAAAATAATCTTGCATAACTGGGGGGAGAAAAACTGTTAGTTTCTCTTTCTGAGACTAATGGTAGCTATAGGAGCAACTGCCACAACCAGCTTTCCATCTCACTTTACTTGATAGTAGATTGAATATAGTGAGCTTGAAAACTTTGGGAAAAATATATAATTTTTTAAATGCTTCTTTTTCTGAAGAGATTATTTGTTAGCTTTTGGTATGTAGCAGGGGATCCTAACTACTGATCTTACCCTGGTCTAGGTGATGTGCTCTCTTCTGGTCCATACTCTTAAGAAATCCTCCTAGTAGATTTTTTCAGTCACCTGAAACTAATGTAACATTGTGTATCAACTACAGTTTGTTTTTTTTTTTAAAGAAAGTTTCCCAGCTTTTTGTCATGTCTAAGAATGAAAGCTGCTTTCTCCTGGGACTCTAAGAAAATATTAAATAATAGTTGTATAGCCCTGTTCTCTTCTGGAAGACTTTGAGTTTACTTGGGATCACACTGCCCTAAATGTGTTTATGGTACATTTGAAAAGAAAAGATCGTGATTTGGTAAATTTTTATGTAGCAACTGTAAGGCATAGGAAGCTCTTCGTTTTGTGGGAAGAGCTCAGAATGTTCACCCATCTGTGCTCTCTGTGCTGTCAGTGGAGATTCCTTAGATCAGGTTCTCACTTCCTTTTTTGTAAGTGGTGATATAACCAGATGCTGGGTATATTGGAGAGCTGCAGGTTTCAAAGATTGGGTTTTTATCATGCAGAGTGGCAGAAAGAACAAGTAGGTTATCTGAGGTTTATAACCAGCTTCTGCAAAGAGCGACGGGAGACAGGGAGTTGCTAATGATGCCACATTTTTTAAAAGATAGTTATAATATTGGCTGATGCTTTAATATAAGAATGTGTTTAGGGGTGCCTGGGTGGCACAGTTGGTTGGGTGTCCTACTCTTGGTTTTGGCTTGGGTTGTGGTCTCAGGGTCATGGAATAGAGGAGCTCCGTGTCGGGCTCTATGCTGAGCAGGGAGTCTGCTTGGGACTCTTTCTCCCTCTCCCTTGTGCTCGCACTCGAGCGCGAGCGCTCTCTCTCTCTCTCTCTCTCTCTCTCTCTCAAATAAATAAATAAATCTTAAAGAGAAAAAGAATGGGTCTGTGAGGATATATCTGATTTCCCTACTTGTCAGCTGATAGTGACCACTTATCTGTAGGTGTTATATAAAAGGTACCTGCTGGTACTTGTTTATGCTTCTTATTCATTATGCTAAAATCATTTCATCACCTTTTACAAACAAGCTTCTTGTTTACTTGTCTGCACTGAGCTCCCCTGCAAACCCCCCCCCCCACCCCTGTGCCCACCCAAGTTTTTACTGTAGTGTTCTGGGGCTTCCTTATGTAATACTAAAGCATTAGCAGAAAGGATCATTTCTGTTTTTCTGATAGGACAATCATCAAATAAGCCTTTATTTCTATTTTATAAGACCCTTCAGTGGGCAAAAGCACATTGTGTCTTAACAACATTCATATTTTTCTTGGTCAGGTTTCGCTGCCAAAAAGATCTATTGCATTGAGGGTATGCACTACGCTTTTCAGTAGCAAAGACATATCATTGATAATTTAGAAGTTTAAAGCATTTTCTTGCCATTATATAAAGTTAAGAATGTTACTATTAGCTTGGGTTTTTTTGTTTCGTTTTGTTTTGAGGATGCTTTTCTCATATACAACTTACCTGATTGACAAAATTAATCACTGTGTTTTGAATCACTGGTTTTATTGAAAATGACATCAAATTTTTCTCACAGTTTATTTTTTTATTAAATGCTTTTTATATCCTTTTTCCTTCTTTGGTTTTTGAGCTTCTGACAAACGCAATAATACCTACTAGTTACAGATAAAAAGAGGTTTCTTACCTACTTTAAGGGTATGTAAATTTTTTAGTCTCTTACTATAAATTTTCCTGCTTTAGAGAATATAATGTCCAGAGGTAGTTTTGTCCAAGTTTAATTATACCTGGCACAACTTTGGGAAACAGATTATTAGGGCTTTAAGTATAAAGAAATTTTGAATAAAGAGGGTATTATTGTGTAGGATGTGTGCTGAAAACTTAACAGTTGGTGAATGATCTATTTCATATTCTAAGCCTAAAATTGTAGGACTACATTTTCCCCTCATGACAACTTCCTCTGTTTTATCAATATCCTAATTTGTTTTCCAAGTATTCAGATTTCTTTGTAATTTCTTTGTCTGGCTTCTTTAGCTTGTGTATTGTGAAAGTCTGTTAAAGTACACAAGGGCCCATTTACGATGATTTTTTTTAATCGTTTCTAAGATTAATTCTTCCTTAAGAAATTGTAATAATATAATCATCTGCTGTTGAGATAAAGCTCTTTTGATTATATGACAAGTACCAACAAGTACTTCCTTTTGAATCTTTGCCAGTTTATAATATTCAGTGCTCCTTAAAATTGATTTTATTTTCAGTTTTAGAGAAATATTCAAGATAATGAGCCTACGTACCTGAATCTTTGCCCATTTCTGCTACTTTACAACACTATACGAATGTATGTGAATGTATATTTTCCCCCATTTGTTCCTGGCATGTTATAACTGAAGAATGATATTGATAAACACCATCATCAGATTCCTCAGCTCAACAGAAGACCTGGATTAGGGGCTTATATTCATTGAGTTGTAAACATGATGCCATTCTTTTATATCATCTTGCATCTGTTTGGGGTGTCTTTTATGATAACATATTTTTGAATTCCTATTTGAAAGTTACCTTTTGATGTACAATTCAAGCAACATTATTTAACTTGTTATAATCTGCAGAGTACATCATCTAATTATATGCCCTGTTGTCTCATTATCCACTCTACTTTGTCTGACTCTAAAAAAATTATTGCACATATATAATGAGGGAAACCTTGATGATGAGGTAATCATGCTTTCCTGAAATGCCACAACAAACCCTTAGAGCCTCACCAAACAAGATACTTTGCCTCACTTAGGAGTTAGTATAGTTTTATCTTTGTAAATTAGAAAAATCTCATGCGTGTTATTTTAGTGACCAAGTTTGAACTTGCTCTTGGATCGTTTTTAAAATGTTCTGTTGTTACCCTTCTTCTCTTGTTTTAGTATAAAACCATTTAATATGTGTGGAAATATTTTTAGTTTCAATCTTCCTTTCTTGTTCCTTTGGTTTTTGTATTCCTGAAGTAAAAGAGTGCTGATTTTAATGTCCTACTTTCTTAAGAAGAGAAGTTAGCTTCTTTACAGTTGGTAACGGTATTTTAGTTATGAGTGGTAATCTCTAGATCTTTATTGAAACATTTTGTAATAGCATACCCTAACCTTAATTCTTGTTTGATTTTCCATTTAACTGAGTGACCTTAGATAATTCACATAATAATCTGGTCTTTGTATCTTGACCAGTACGATCATTTAAACCAGATGATGTTTAGGTTTCTTCCCATTATAGCATTTTCTGGTGGTTTTTTTTTTTTTTTTTTTTTTTTTTACTAAATGCGTTATTTTGGATTAAGAACAGATAATACATTTGCCTTGGGAGAGTTGCTTAAAGGAAATTTATATTCAGATGACATGAATATTTTCTTTTTTCTTTAAATTTTTCCTTATACTGTGCATTGTGAATCCCTATTAACTAAAGAAAACTTTCTTGTTGGGGTTTCAAAATCTTTAGTAACTCAATTTTACTGAAAGCAACTTCTCCTTGTAATATTTGTTTATGTTTTTGTATTGACCTGTATACAAGCTATTCCATTATTAACGTGCTTGGGAGGTTTAAATAAACGTTTAAAGATGTTGTTTGAAATTAGCCAAACATGTAAATGTTTTTTTACTAATGGAGTCCATGTAAAACATTAATTTTCAGGAGGTTATTTCTCTGTAGGTGGGAAACTATTATACTTTTACAGGGGTCATAGCCATTTTATTTTTACTGTTTTTTAGAGGGTTTGGAGAGGGTAGGCAGTCAAATAATGGCAAAGACCACAATTTTAGGACTTCTTGGGAGGGAATTTGCAAAACATTGAGCAGTTAAAAGTGACAAGTGTTTTAACTTTGTACTTAAATTTAAAATTATCACCAGCTATTTAAAGATTCTGTATAATAGTTATTCCTTAAGTTACCCATAATGAAGAAAGGCTTCTTCTTCAGTTTTTTTGCACTTTAAGTGTAGTTTACAATTTAAAAATTTAGACCTTCTAAGAATACTACAATGCAGGCCCTATTTTTTTGTTGAACTCATAGATTTACCAAACCGTTCATTCACTGAACTATAATGTTTTTTGTTAGATTTGATCTGAAATAACTAAATCTTGGAGAATGATTAGAATTCCTTTGGTTGTAGTGAGATTTTCAGCAGACTGGTATTTGTTTAGTATTTCATTTATAATTACGAGCTTCTGAAATTTTCTGGCTTCTAGAGTTTCTAAGTAGGAATGAAGTTAGAGGCTTTATGCAATTAATATCACCCCTATTCAGAGTTTTTTGTTTTTGTTGTTCATTTATTTTTTATTTTGGCTTGACTAATGACTTGGCTTTATATTTGGTTAAGATTTATAATACTGCTTTCGTGTTTTAGCTACAGTGTTATTCTTAAAATATGAAAAAAAACCCTCCTGTGCCATAGTAGATTTTATTAGTCTCAAGATAGTAGGTAAACAGTGTTTCATGGGTTTTCAAAATTGTTTTTGCATAAAAAAGCTGCTTTTAGTTCTCATAAAATTAGCTATAGTTTCTAGATAAAATGCTCACAGAAACATTTGTTCTTTCTGTTCCCCGTTTCTCTTCGTAAAATTCAGCGTTCTTTGGCGCTTTTTGCTTAGTTTAGTTCTTTTATTTTGCCTAAGGTCATAGAACTTTCTTTCTTTTTTTTTTTTTTTAAAGATTTTATTTATTTATTTGACAGAGATAGAGACAGCCAGCGAGAGAGGGAACACAAGCAGGGGGAGTGGGAGAGGAAGAGGCAGGCTCACAGCAGAGGAGCCTGATGTGGGGCTCGATCCCATAACGCCGGGATCACGCCCTGAGCCGAAGGCAGATGCTTAACCGCTGTGCCACCCAGGCGCCCCTAGAACTTTCTATTTAAGAAAAAAAAAAAAAGAGCGAATTCCACCTTCCTGATTCCTAATACAGTACTTTATATATTGTGCTATGTTGCCCTTTATTTAGACTATTCATTTTGAGTTAATTTCAGACTTAAACAAAAAATTTGCAATAATAGAATCCCAGTTTCATTTTACATACTCATAGTACAATGATCAACATCAGGAAATTAACATTGATACGTTTCCATTATTCCTATTATATTTATTAATTGGAATTTTCCTGTAAGGAAGAGCTGTTCCCTAGCCTCTATTCTGTTTTTCATATGTATATTAATATAGAACCATGGATATTTATTCTATAAAATTATAGAATATTATAAGGTTATATTCCATTATTATCATTGTATGGTTGAAAAATTATCCCAGAATTGGCATTAGTAGCCCTTTCAACTTGATTCCTGTGACCTTTTCATGAGCCTCCATCTCTTTTATTTAATTGTGGTAAAAAAACAAACACATAACATAAAACCTACCATCATAACCATTTTGAAACCGAGTCAAGTAGTGTTAATTATATGCACGTTACTGTACAACACAATCTCTAGAACTTTTTCATCTTGCAAAACTGAAATTCTGTCAAACAGCTTCCTTTTCCCCTCTGCTCACGCAACCACCATTTTACTTTGTTTCTAAGAGTTTGACTTCTTTAGATACCTAAAGTGGAATCATAAAGTGGAATAAGTGGAATCATACAGTTTTATCTTTTTGTTGCTGGCTTATTTCACTTAGCGTAACATTCTCATAGTGCCTCCATTTTGTAGCACATAACAAGGTTCTCTTCTTAAAGGCTGAATAATATTTTCTTTTATGTATGCACCACATTTTCTTCATCCGTTCAGTCATTAGTGGATATTTAGGTTAGTTCCACCTTTTGGTTATTATGAATAATGCTGCAGTGAACATGGATGCGCAGATAAATATCCCTTTGAGATCCTGTGTTCAGTTCTTTTAGATACATACCCAGAAGTGGGATTGCTGGATCATGTGATGATTCTATTTTTAATTTTTCAAGGAACCTCCATTATTTTAAAGCACTTTCTGAAACAATATATTCAGCTTTATCTTACATTTCTCTTACCTCAGCCCTGGAATCAACTATTACTCTAAGGAGCCATAGTTCTGTTTAATGAAGAATAGTATATATCTTTTAAAGATTTTATTTCTTTGAGAGAGAGAGAGAGCGTACGCGCACAAGCAGTGGGGAGAGGCGGCGGGAAAGGGAGAAGCAGGCTCCCCACTGAGCAGGGAGCCTGATGCGGGGCTCTATCCAGGACCTGGAGATCATGACCTGAGCCGAAGGCAGACACTCAGCCATCTGAGCCACCCAGGCGCTCCTGAAGAATAGTATTTGAAAACCAGTATCTGGGGGGTGCCTGGCTGGCTCAGTCGGAGGAGCATGCAACTCTTGATCTCAAGGTTGTGAGTTCAAGCCCCACGCTGGGTGGAAAGATTACTTAAAAAACAAAAAACAAACCTACTTTAAAAAATAATAAATAAAAACTATCTGAACGTAAGGCATACTCACTGGTACTGGAGTATGTTGCCTTTCAATAATAAGGTGTTTATTATTATTTCTACTCAGACTCCAAATAGAACTTATTTTAGTTGTGCTTGAAGAGAATGAAAGGAAAGAGAGCACTTTTCCCTTGTTAACATACTTAGTTTCCTGTATTAGAGTTTTTTGAAGGCCCTAGGACAGTGGGACTCTAAGAAGTGTCTCATGAAGCAGTTGAGTATAATTGACCAAGGTGGTGGTGTATTCATCGTAATGATGCCTTGAACTGAAAATCTGTTTTAATTTTCTAGTTTTCCTGAGTAATTTTGGTTTTAGAAAGCTTTGGTCACAATAGCAATTCTTAGCTCTCTCTGTTAAAAGAGCATAGTAACTGCAGTTGTTTAATGCTCTAAGCATGACTCCTTGAAAAAATAAAACTACCCAATGAAACTATGATATTTTCTCTTTTCACATTAAAAATCACTTGTATTTACTGAGACATAATAAGTCTTGACCTAAGTTAAAAGGCTTTAAATGCGGGACTGTGATTTGCCCTTACGTTCTTTTACACAGGTGCATGGCATCTCTTTACTTCCCCTGCTAGTTCCAAAGCATTTCTCTTTACTTGTCACCCCAGTGAGCTCCTTCATGATTGAACTGTCTTTCTTTGGATATATAGTCCATTTTTAAAAATACCATTTGTGCGAAATTATATTTTATACCCTATTATCAGCCTCCAATGAGATCTTTTGTCTCTTTATATATAAATATTAATTCACTACTTGTTTTGGATATTGGCTGGAACATTAGAAGAGGAATGGTTCATTGTGAGCATAATTTAAGCTTTTCTTTTAGGATGACTTAGTATTCCCACTCTAGCTCATTTTATGATAGGTGCCTGGTTGTCCTGTTGTCATCTATTTTTTTAACGTGTCTAGTCAAGTGAGGTTGTATAGCAACAACTTTGGTAGTAGACTGGCTACATTCCAAAATTTCATGGGTAATCTTGCATTGACATTTCATAAGCTGATGAAACTGCTCAAAAAACCAGATGTGGTATCTATGGAAGGTTTGCTGTTACCTCCTTCCTATGGAGATACTCTGGTTAACCCACATCTGTTTCCTGTTGTAGCCTATATTCTCAGTGTGGTTTGTAATATTTGGGAATGCCTCAGAATAGTTAAATCCCTACCACAATGTGGTTGAAGCAGTTGAAACCACTGGAGACTCTGGTTCAGATTTGGAGGTAGATTTTAGAAGTGACAGAAGCCCAATTTCAGTTTAACTAATTAAACCACTCTGAGGTAATACAGCAAAGCACACCCTCAAAAGCTGCCAGAAGATTTAATTAGTGTTGGCTCAACTTTTAAAGCATAAGGGTAATCTTTTGGAATCGCTTAAAATGGTTCATTTGTTCTGGGTTCAGAATGTACAAGCAAGCTTTAACCAGGATTTGTGTTGTTATTTTAAACATAAGGGGCTTAAAACCATATTTACAAACCTAGTAACCTGTCCAAAACTGTTACTTGTTGGGTTTGGGAAATGTAATAGTGCTTTTCTTAGAGACAAAGCAGCATGTTCTTTTTCACTGTGTTGCTTCTGCCAGTAGAGATTGTGTGGCTGGTAAAAGAGAAATATTTAGGGGAAAAGCCATTTTCTAATAGAAGTGTCACCTCTGCAAAAGTAATGGAAGGAAACGGAGTTCAGAAAGTAATCATTGGACTCTGTATAAAAGGGAAATATATGGTTCTTTAGATGTAAAGTCTCCCAATCAGATTTTTTAAGCTGTTGATCCCTTAATCTCTTCAGAGGATTCTAATTGCTTTCCACATCATACCAACAAAAGTGATAACCGCATTTGTTAATGACAGCTATTATTATTATTATTATTATTATTAAAGTGCCCTTGGACTTGCACCTTATCTTTCCTTGTGTTTTTTTTTTTTTAATCATGAAAAATTTCAGACATGCGGTAAAGCAGAATAAAGATTCTCACGAACCATCAGCTTTAACCATTATTATTAGTACACGGTCACTCTAGAATACTGTCTTAGTGGGAGAGCCAAGGAGATGGTAGGTATGGATTATCTTATTAATATAACTGTGATTGTAACACTTAAATGTTGGGATAACCTAAAAGAAATGAAAGAATCAAGTCTTTGTCCTTGTTCTTATAAGTCTCAGCTAGTGTTGAAATTTAAACTTTCAAATGTGATAAAAGCTGAAAAACATTATTTTATCAATTTTTTTCCCATCAGAAATCATTTTTTAAAAATAATTTTAAACCCATATTAGAATTACGTATAGTATAGCTGAAGAGGGAGGAAAGACCATATGGAAGACACTTAATTGTTTGTGGCTTTACTAAGCTTGAGGGGCATAGGGCAGCCCTGTCACAGGCAGGTGTGTGAATGGACAGAGATGTAATCTAAAAAAGCAGTACATTAATTTTGTTGTAGGCTGTATAGTCACCACCATGAAATTCTAATCCTGCACAGTCCGTTAGGGTAGCCAGTGACCACTTACAGCCGTGGAGCGCTCAGAAAGTGGCTACTCTAACGAGAGATGCTTGAAGTCTAACATGCATACTAAGAAGGCGTAGTATGAAAAAAACGATAAAAGTCTCATTAAGAAATTTTTAAGTACTGGTTACATGTTGAAATAAAGATATTTTGGATATTTTGGATTAGATAAAATACAGTATATACAGTATTAGTATTAATTTTACCTGTTCCTTTTTACTTTTTAAAATCTGGCTACTAGAAAATGTAAAATTACACACATGACTCACATTTGGGGCTTAAATATTTCTCTTGGGCAGCACTGTTCTAGACTTGACCCTGCTGTAAAAACTGCAACAGATAAAAACAGGAAGATAGGGAATTAAGGGAAACAGTGTGCTTATAAAATTACATTAAAAAATCTTTAGCACATCTGAATTACATTGTTTAATTGGAAGTAAATGTGATATATCTAGCTTTAATGTGCACTTTATTTTCTTTCTCCCACCATGCCCCTCCCCACCCCAAGGGAAAAAAAAAAGAGTTCTAGTTTTTGCTTTTGAAGTGAAAGAAGGAGGATTAGCTAGAAGGGCCTCTAATGCTCTAGTAGGTAAAGCTATCAAATCCTTAGTAGGGGCTTTTAGGTAACTGTGTTTGAGTTCCTGGCCACTCTGCTAATCTAAACATCTTTGTAAGAACTTTTTTACCATTTGTTGTTGTTCGACAGATGTTGCTAAAAACCTTGGATTTTTCATATGTCCTTTGGTCTTTTTTCTTTTTCCTGAGACCCTGGTCTTGCACTTAGAGCAGCATTAACACTGATCCAAACACCAGTTTTGACAAGGGCCTAGACCAAAGCATTTCTAATCTATAATCCTTTATATGTAATTCTGAAATGAAAAAGCTCTCAAAACCAAGTTATTTCTGCTAATTCATTTGGTGGAAAACCTGACTCGAAGCACTATAAGACTATGTGGAGTCTTCATGCGTCCCCCTTGGTGGGACTATGTATATGTTTTACTGCACAAAATATGAACGTGTTTGGCAACAAAGTGCTGCCCTGGACCCAGGCAGAGGTGATGTACTAAATGTGCATTGTGTTCACCTTTCTAAATACCACAAAAAACCTGAATTCTCGGAAATATGGCTGGCCTTAAGACTTTCAGATAAGAGATTTTGGACCTCCATTACCATCCCACAGTAAATGAAAATATGTTATTAACCATAATTCTGTATTGAAGATGTTTATTTTTAGCACAATCAGAACACGGTGATAGAGGTAAATGAGGTCTTCCTGAAATAGAATTTTGTCATGTCACCCTCCTTTAAGTGCTCTCAGAAGTATTTTGTTTTCTGTAGTTCTCATCCTGGAATTTTTATACCTGCCATACGATGGTATCTGCCTAATGCTGTCTCCTTTGAGTCCCTTTTGTGTTCTTTCTGCCTCAGTGCATTTCTTTCAAAGTCAGTCACACAAGGCATCTTTGTGTCTTAACATGTGTTATTTCTCTTATATTCTGAAAAATCCTTTTCTCTCTTTGTCAAAATTCTTCTAATTCTTCAAGATGGATTTGAGCTCCTACTATTTCCTACACTTTTTCCTGATAAGCTACAGGCCAGAGAAGGGTATACATGTATGATTTTAATGTAAATATAGTTTACCTCCTCAACTAAATTGTAACCCCTTTGCTACAAGAGGCCCTCTTACAAACTTCTGAGCATTCATCATGATGTCTTTCATGGTGATTTGCATTCATTAGATGTGTTTGTCAATATTTGATTTTGGGCTGGGGGAGTAGAGTGAGGATCTGGTACAGCAGCAAAAGTATATGTGATCTAATTACCAAACCGTTTGCTCCTTTTTACTTACCGTTTTAGTTAACGTACATCTAAGTAGCATAAGCGAACAATACAGTTGGGGTTGGAAATGAGAATAAGGCTGCAGCCCTGTAGTTTTCCACCAGTTGCCAGGACATAGAGAGGGTCTGCATTGTTTTTATTCTTCAGTTTAACAGTGTGTGGTTGTTTTGGTCTTTTATTTCCACATATTCTTTTATATTAATGTATCCGTTTTTATTTTGAAGAACTACACTTTAATAAATTAATTCATTACAGCCATTTAAACACAGCTATATTTACCTTAAGGGACTAAAAAATAATTTCAAAGGGCAAGAACTAACATTTGTTGAGCATCTACATATCCAATACTGTGCTCTATACTTAATATTATTTTCTTTAATTCTTAAATAATTCAATGATATAAGTTCTCTTTCTGTTTTAGTTGTGAGAAGTTGCCTAAGAGTACCTAGTGAATGATAGAGCTTATATTTGAAATCTCAGTCTGTCTAGTAGTGCCAAAACATGGATGATTGGAGATTTGTAGAGAGCGGAAGCATAGAGAGTAACTGCTAACTAGAAGATGCTTAATTGTGTAAACTAAAAGGATCTTTTGGAATTGTGCTTTTGTTATTTTTCTCACTATGATTTTCAGTTTCATTCTTTGCCCATTATCCAAATTCATACTAAAGCTGCCATCTTTTAAGTTGTTCTTTATCAAATGATAAATGAATGAGTGGTAAGAGTGGAATGAGTGGTAAGAGGTGGAGGCAGCTGTTACAGATCACATTCAAAGAATATGGCAGTAAAAACAGAATCATTCAACTTTTAAACTGTGTCTTTCTAAGTTGGGAGAAATTGTGTTGTGATAAAGGCAGAAGAAAAGGACCCTATGGAGAGGGAGATATTGAAGATCCTGGGAAGGAAGGAAATAGTATTGAGAGGAAGTTCTTATAAGGGGGTTAGAGGAAGATGCTGGAGGTCAAGAAATAATCTCTGTATTAGGATGCTGGTAAAAGTACAGAGTTTTTAAAAATAAACTTTCCCTACCTAAAATAAAGATGTTTCTGTTATATGTGTAATAAAGGAAAGATTTTTACTCTGATCACAGTTTCCAGGCAATAATACAATGGGGCCAGAAATTCTCTCTTGGAGCTCTGCTTTTAGGAGGGATCATTCTCCAAAAATAAGGAGTAGTGTCGATTTTTTTTTTTTACATGGATTTAAAATTTGGGCAAGAATACCTTTCATTCATTCACATGGTCAAGCTGTAGGATCTAAGGATAAGAACTATTACATAAATTTTCAGTTCTATTTTTAGGAAGGTTTCCTGAGTGTCTTCGGAAATTATCTCCTTTTAAAAATTATGTAACCAATATTTATTGAGTTCTTTGTCAGACTAATAGTAGAAATGGTTGACACATAAATGGATGAATTAGGTTCCTGCTATTCTAGAAGTCACATTCTAGTCAGAATTGACCCTTTTTCTCTGCTTAGTCCTCTTACTCTTAAATACCAAAGTAATTTTAAGATATAACATAGACATAAAGCATGTCCAGGAAAGATCTGTTGCAAGAAGATATGAATGTAAAAAATCTAGACCCATGTCTCAAATTAATGAGAAATTATTAACTTTAAACAGTATTTAATGTAGGAATTGGAAGTGTTTATTAATTCTTTTAAACTATGTTTTTTACTTATAAAAAACATTGTTTAAATACAGATTTATACACCTGTCTTAATGGAAGGCCTGTTGTATCTGATGTGAACAGATAAACATTCAGTTAATATAATCTCTTCTATTAGATATAACTGAAATATTTATTGATATATGCAAGTGAAAATACAAGGATATAGCACAGTTTTGCTCACTCAATTTTGAAGTACTTTGTTTTCAAGGTTTGGCTGTTCTTGGAAGGTCAGCAAGAATTTTAAAATTTTAGAGAGGAGAGATAAAGATAACATCTGTTTGTCATTCCATTTAGGCAATCACAGTATTGATTTACATGGACTATTTTCCTACTAATTTTATGGATAAAAAAATTCATACTTGCATAAAAGATTATGATACTGTTTTTAGGCGGGTAGGGGGGCAGACATTGTTTGCACGTGTTTGTTTTTAGTAGCCGAATAACATTTCTGAAAGCTAGTTTACCTGGCACACAGGCCACTTTAATGGTAAAAATGGTCTCAGTTGGGGACTTACAAGTTCGTGCTTTAGAAGACTTACTCCATCTTTTAGAACAGAATGTTAGTACATGTTGCTGGAATGTCAGGGACAGAAAAGATGCCTTTGCCACTTCTAGGGAAATCGCTGACCTTTATAATGAGAGTGTCAGAATGAATTTAATAATGTTGCTACATAGGGTAATTGGAAAGAGTAGGTAATCCTAGTTACTTGAAACTTAGTTGCAGAGAGTGTTATAAACTCCAGATACATTTACAATTATAGTCTAAGGAGACTGAGAGATGTATTGAGAGCCCTTTTATCTGTGGGCTTTCAAAAAAATTTTAAATAAAAACAATGAAATAAGCAATGCAGTAAGTGGAAGTAGTCCTAAAAAAGATAATAACTATGTTTCCAAGCTGTGTGATCTTATATGAATCTCAATTTCCTTCCATGTGAAAAAGACAAAACTCTCAGGAAAAATAAAATATGTTATAAAACAAAATATGTAATAAAATAATGTGTATGAAGGTACATTATAATATAAAAACAAGTGTACGAGCAAACTTCAGGTAAGGATATCGTATTTTTAATTTTTACATAGTCACTTAATAGATGAGATACATACTAAGCTAATATTGCCAGAATTTTTAGAAGGAAGGGTAATAAGAGATTGGAAAAATAGAGATAAAATATGAGCTTACACTGAGTATTTGAAATCATTCTTGTTAAGTTAGCATGTTATCCTTTTGTGAAAGAAAGCGCTATAATAGGAATAACCAAGATGACACTTCAGTGTTGATACAACAGGCAGTTGGATTTGTTATTTTTTATATACATTTGAAGAATAAGTACACATCTTTACCTCTTGTCTTTAAACTTAAACTTGAAGGTTATGAATACTGATGGCACTGGGAGACGAGTACTAGTGGAAGACAAAATTCCTCACATATTTGGGTTTACTTTGTTGGGTGACTATGTTTACTGGACTGACTGGCAGAGACGTAGCATCGAAAGAGTACACAAACGAAGCGCAGAGAGGGAAATCATCATAGATCAGCTTCCTGACCTCATGGGCCTAAAGGCCACAAATGTTCATCGAATCATTGGTAAGTAATTCCAGAATTTTCTGAGATGGAAATCAGGAATGGGAAAAATTCAGAGGTAGTGGCTTGTAAAGCAGCAGTGTAAATTGTTGATGTTTTATGGGTATATAGAAATCATCTGTTAATTCTTTTTTAACCAGGAATAGGCCTTTTAAATGTAGGCTTACTCAAAATGTAGTACATAGGTCCATTTCTGACTTGGGCCAGTGCACTACTCCTTAGGCAGTCTGGTGGCATCCTGCTCCCAGGAGGTCACCATATTGATGCTAACTTCGTGTGGACAGCCGACTAACATAGTGCAGGCACTACGACTCAGAACTCCTGGGCTCAAGTGTTCCTCCTGCCTCAGCCTCCCGAGTAGGTGGGACTACAGGCCTGCACCACCGCGCCTGGCTTTTTATTCCCTATTAATCTTCATAGTGTTTATTTATGATATTAGAATCGAAAGTATATTTGGGAGCAGATTTAATCATATGTCTTTGTGACCTACAAGACTTAGTCATTTTCAAGTGAAAATATGTTGATTGTGTTGGTGTGTTTGTCCTTCTGTGCCCTTTTATAATTAATGCTTCTTTTAGGTTCCAACCCCTGCGCTGAGGAAAATGGGGGATGTAGCCATCTTTGCCTCTATAGGCCTCAGGGCCTCCGCTGTGCCTGCCCCATTGGCTTTGAACTCATCAGTGACATGAAGACCTGCATTGTCCCAGAGGCTTTCCTTTTGTTTTCACGGAGAGCAGATATCAGGCGAATTTCTTTGGAAACTAACAATAATAATGTGGCCATTCCTCTCACTGGTGTCAAAGAAGCTTCTGCTTTGGATTTTGATGTAACAGACAACCGCATTTACTGGACTGATATATCACTCAAGGTTAGCCAAAAGAATTGGAATGTTTAAACTGAAGACTAGAAGGGAGTGCTTTAAAATGTCCAAGTCTTCATGCTGTGATGATCACTCTTCCTCATTGCTTAGTAGGCAGAATTCAACAAAAGCTCTTAATTTTTAAAGGAAGTCAAGGGGGAGGTCCATTCAGTATTTAATTAAGTGCTTTTTTTTTTAAATACAAGATACTTTGCTTGAGTGTTCTTAAATCTGCAGGACATAATCTTCCTCTCCTTTGTTCCATTTGAGGATAATGAGTGACATTTTCTGCAAGTAAAGAGTAAGCAGTTATATAAATGGCGTATGGAAGCCTGGCTCTTAATTTATTTTAAACAAAATTTTGCAGTCTGGCTGAAGTAGAAAACTCTAATTATGAGTTAGAGTATACCTTTATTTTCTTTTTCCTAAAATAAATATTGAAAAGCATACTGAGTCAATAAGGAGGAGCTCCTGACCAGAAAATCTGGAGAATAATCTTTCCTTCTTCTAGATAGTTTTGGACTTATTTCAGATAACTTGTGTACAATTTGTCTAATATGGAAAAATCATGGGGTATTGGAGCCAGAGTTGAATTTTAATGGCGTTCAGTAAAATCTATTAATTGAGTGAATGAATGAAGTAAATAAATATATTTTGACTTGTACTCTATGGCCTTCTAAGTTTTCTCATCTTGAAAATAGAGATAATGCCTATCTTGCAGGGCTATTTCGAGGATTAAATGAAAATATATGTGTACAAAGTACTTAAGGTAGGGCTTGCCAAGAAGTAGCAGCTATTATTAATAGCTTGAATTATGATTTTAAATTTCGAGGGATTCAGAATTACAGTGGTAATAATATGATAAGGGTTATATACATTTTATAATGTATAAGGTTGTTGAGATCTTTTCAGATTAACAGAATGCCATGACATACTCTCAAGAACCTTCAGGAAGCTGACAACCAGTTATGAGTCTACAACATTCTGGTCATATCTTTTTCACTTGATTACTAATACATTACTAATAGATTTTAAAAGCAGAGTCATTCTGCTGTCTTACTAGAATAAATTTTTGGTCCTAAGAACTATAAAATTTTCTCCCTGGCTTGAGAGTAAAACTTGAGGTCACAGTTGCATTTGTTAGAGATTGACATCAGGTTTTTCCTGTGCTTGTAAAATATGTGAATTGTATTAAGAAACTATGCCTCTGGCTCTTCTGGATCCTCCCACCCAATAAAAACCAAAACAAACATGCTTTCTGGATAGTGTTTTGTACTTAAGCCATGTGATTTTGTTGTTAATCTTATTTTTGCAGACCATCAGCAGAGCCTTTATGAATGGCAGTGCGCTGGAACACGTGGTAGAATTCGGCTTAGATTATCCAGAAGGCATGGCAGTAGACTGGCTGGGGAAGAACTTGTACTGGGCAGACACAGGAACGAATCGAATTGAGGTGTCAAAGTTGGATGGGCAGCACCGACAAGTTTTGGTGTGGAAAGACTTAGATAGTCCCAGAGCTCTTGCACTGGACCCTGCTGAAGGGTAAACAGCTTTTATGTATGCATTCTTTGCAACTGTGTTGCACATAGCCTAATTATGGATTGTATTTTTGATGTCTTAAGTAGTGCTTATTATAAGGAATCTGATAACTAAACCATAGGCAGGCTTTATTTTAAAATCCAATAGTTGAGGGGTGCCTGGGTGGTTCAGTCGGTTAAGCATCCAGCTCTTGATTTCAGCTCAGGTCATGATCTCAGGATCGTTAGATCAAGCCCCACTTTGGGCTCCATGCTCAGCGTGGCGTCAGCTTGAGAGTCTCTCTCTCCCTCCCACTGCTTGCACTTGCATGCTCTCTCTCCCTCTCAAATAAATAAACAAAATCTTTGAAACCCATTAGTTGCCCTCAGGGCTCAGCACTCTACTGCAAATCTCTTCCTTGTAGTAAAAATAAGTTCCTGAACTTTCAAAAAAAACCAAACAAACAAACAAAAACAAAACCCATTAGTTGAGATTTCACTGATTTCTAATAAATTATTTGCTAAATTTTGCTTTTGTTGTTATTAACATTAGGTAGAGAAAGACTAGTGAAATGGATTATTATTTAAATATTACCAGTCCTACTTATATGCTAATAAACAGCCTTTTTAAAGGTATCAAGTTTGCATTTGCTTGCATCCTGGTCTCAAGTTAAACCAGATTACAAAACCCACTGAAATAATGCCATGTACTAAGAAATAGTTGCATTTTAAAAAGCTCCACTTTAGAATAGTCATTAATTTAGAATGGACAGTTAGTTTGATCACTGTTATAAGCTTAGAGAACTTTGATATTAAATAGTAAACTTTTCAATAAATGGAAGTTTATTTACAACACAACACATTTTTCAAGGATAGGTGATCCTGTTACATGATTTAGCAAGTTTTAAAAAGCCAACAGCTAAGAAATCTGGAATTTGAAGAATAATTCCACTTTTAAAAAGCAGAAGTTAACAGTGTGAACATAAAAGCATATTTACCATATCTGTAATTAAAAATAGTTTCCTTGAAATCACATTAATTGCATTATTAGCTAGTTACCATCTGGTTAGAAGGCCATAGCAAAGAAAGTTCTCTGTGCTGACGTGGTCTGGTTGGATTATGGTGATCTTTACTCTGAGCATTAGTTACCAGACAGATTTAATAGTTGGGACTAAGGACTGTAGTTTAATGTGGCTGCTGGCAACTGTGACATTTCTCTCACAGTTGTTTCTCCTTGCTTCTTGTGTGCGTGTCCCTGTCAGCTGACGAGTGCAAATACAAACAAAGCCCAGGACTAACTTTAATTTTCAGAAAAGCATGTTCATGCGTTGTTACCAGGTCAGCCATCAGCTGACAGGCTGAGGAGTGAATGTCTGTCCTCAGGTATTTGATGAGAGTTGGCATGTGGAGTGCTTTCCTAGTCCCACTATTCAGAATGTCTCAGAACTAGCACCTTACTAGTTTAGTTGCAAAAGCATTTAGCTAAAGATTAGGTTCTAGTTCTCACTCTGCCATGTGACTGAGTTGAAGAAATTAAATCATTCACATTTCTTTTATTGCTTTAGCCTCTTTACATCTGTAAAAAGCCTATACTGTGGGGCTGCTCTAAGGTTAATGTGAAAAACTTGAAAAAAAATAAAAGCAAGAGAGTATTCTAAAATTTCACAGGGATTATTGTAATCACTGCCCAGCTGACACGATAAAAGGTGATTCATCACTCTTGTACGTATAGTATGTTCCCTTGCACTGTGTGACCAAATACATTTCAGACTTTGCTTTTTAACTTCATTTAAAGGCTATTAATTTTTACCTTTGATGTACTGTTGCAACTTGTTTTGGGGGAGAGTTGATTATATAAGTCAAAAAATAAGTCTAAAAATTTAAAAACTCAAGTTACTTGTATTCAGAAATATATAAAAAGATATAAAAATATTTTATGCAGAAGTGAATCAGATTCTGAGACCAGAGCTTTAATTTTTTGGTATCTTCTTGAATATTAGTTTTATAAATGCAAGAGCTGCAGTAAGGAAATTTATTTTCAATTTCTGGGTTTTGGATGGAACAAATTCATTGGAAAGACTAAAGAAAGCTGACTCACTTCCTTTTTAGGATATGAGAAAAAATATTTAGTTGAGGGTGCCAAAATAATTGAAAAAATTATAACCATGATTTCGTTTTAATAAATTCTTTGACTCAATGTGTATTTTCTTTATTTAGTTACTGTGCACAAATATGGCCCTTTCTCCCAAATAACCAAAAGTGAAATGTTAAATATCTATTGTTTTGAATTAAGATTTATGTATTGGACTGAATGGGGTGGAAAACCTAAGATAGACCGAGCTGCCATGGATGGAAGTGAACGTACTACATTAGTTCCAAATGTGGGACGGGCAAATGGCTTAACTATTGATTATGCTAAAAGGAGGCTTTATTGGACAGACCTGGACACCAACTTAATAGAATCTTCAAATATGCTTGGTAAGCTGTACTTCTTTTTATTCAGACAGATAGTATGTTATTCTCTCTATGTAGAAATCAGTGGCTGCTGTTTACCATTGGTTAGGTACTATTAATAGAACTTCATGTGAATGTCTAGATTCTTCCTCTTCCTCTGACTGGCATTGTATCCTGTTTATTATTATTAATAGTGGCCCAGGTATGTGGATTCACATGTCTTTATTTTGTGGAAATTTCATTGTTGCTGGGCTTGTAATGGAATTTATAACTCCCTAGATGTTCCTGAAGTGACTTTTTGTACTAGTAAAATACACTATATTCATTTCTATCTTTTTATTGAAGGAAGAAGAAAAGTTCAACTTATAGTCCCTTATGGAGATAAAATAAGATTGCAGTGTAAATAGACCATTTGTAGGAGTTTAAACAAACTCAGTGATTTATAGCAAGAATATGTTTGAGGCATGGGGTCAGACTGCAGATGGATTGATTTCAGAGGACTGGTCTGGTTTTAAAATTGCTTTTAAATAAATTGTTCTATTTTAAATTGCTTACAAATGTAATATTTTATATGTTACAACTGTTTTTTTCTTTTGGCCAATAAGACTTATACACTCACATATTTCATACCTCTGCTTCTCCCGTCTCTTCTGCCTTTCTGAAAATAGGACTCAACCGTGAAGTTATAGCAGATGACTTGCCTCATCCTTTTGGCTTAACTCAGTACCAAGATTACATCTACTGGACGGACTGGAGCCGACGCAGCATTGAACGTGCCAACAAAACCAGTGGCCAAAACCGCACCATCATTCAGGGCCATTTGGATTATGTGATGGACATCCTCGTCTTTCACTCCTCTCGGCAGGCGGGGTGGAATGAGTGTGCTTCCAGCAATGGGCACTGCTCCCACCTCTGCTTGGCTGTGCCAGTTGGAGGTTTTGTTTGTGGATGCCCTGCCCACTACTCACTTAATGCTGACAACAGGACTTGTAGTGGTAAGCTGCATTTCCCCCCAAAGCAAACTAGAGTTCGAGAAGAAAGAACACTTTGTAGTTCATGTTCTTTCTAGAGTAAAAAGTTGTCAAAGTCCAGAGTTGATCATTTGTTTAACAAAAGAGAAAGACTAAAGATGGAAAAAATGCAAGTTTTTGTAACTATTTAGTGATAGCTAATTACTGTTATGGAAAAATTGATATTATAGAAAAATTAAGTCTTTTACTTTTGAGCACTAAATATTTAATGCACAGTTGCATAGCTTCATTGAGAAAGACAGTCACACATGCATTACTATACATAATTTATATTTATTCATTTTTCTAAAGGAAGAGCAGTAAAAACAGTACAACAAAGAGAATCTTCAAAATTAAATCTCCTTGTCCTTTGAAGTTCATAGAATAGACTAAAGGTAAAAAATTTAAGTGTATAAGAGGCTAAGTGGAAAAGGCAGATGAGTAAATTAAGCCTGGTATGAAACAGTTGTAAATATATGGGGAACTAGAGAGCACATGCTCTGAACATAGTGGGTGGTCTCTATTTAATTCCAGTCGATATTACCAGATCTCATCCAGTCATGAATCCAGATTTTTTTTTTTTTGGCTGCAATATCTTCTGATATTTAAATATTAGCAATACATGGGGCGCCTGGGTGGCACAGCGGTTAAGCGTCTGCCTTCGGCTCAGGGCGTGATCCCAGCGTTATGGGATCGAGCCCCACATCAGGCTCCTCCTCTATGAGCCTGCTTCTTCCTCTCCCACTCCCCCTGCTTGTGTTCCCTCTCTCGCTGGCTCTCTCTGTCTCTGTCAAATAAATAAGTAAAATCTTTAAAAAAAAATATTAGCAATACATATTACATATTAAATATACATAACCACACACACACAGACTGTGCTAATAACAGCAAAACACAGTGTGTAACAAACATTGCTGGCTTGGGGAAACCTGGTTTAAACTCAAGTATATGTGAAGGCCCATGTCTTGTTGAATAAACAAGAACTAATTGGTAGAGATGATAAAGAAATAGAGAATTTGGTCAGAAAAAGCAAATTCATGGCAGAGAATTATAGGATATAGTTCACTAGGGTAAATGGTAACAAAACTGCTATAGTATATTAGATTAACTATTAATTATTGAATTAGTAATATATAACATAATATATAATAAATATATAATATAGAAAACATTACATATAAATAATATAAAGTAAACATTTTAATATGCAAATATATAAACATTTAAATATAACATTTATATATTATATAATTATATGATAGTAAATCATATAACAATAATATGATATAAAATAACTGTTAACTATTCAGTTAACTGTTGAAATTATTCTGTGCCTGAAAGTATAGGAAGTCACATAGGAAAGGATGTAGTGTGTTCTGACACAAGCCTTCAGTTGTAAACAAGAAAGACTGTAAGTTTATAGTTTAATGATTTGGAGTCTTTGCCACATATTAGTTTTGTGTTTTACTAAATCAAGTCACATAATTTTTTTTAAAGATTTTTGTTTATTTGAGAGAGAGAGCATGAGCCAGGTGTGGGGGGCCGGGCAGAGGGAGAGAGAGAAGCAGATTCCCTTCTGAGCGGGAGCCTGAGGCAGGGCTTGATCCCAGGACCCTGAGATCATGACCTGAGCCAAAGGCAGATGCCTAACCAACTGAGCCACCCGGGCACCCCGAGTCACAAATTTTTTAAGCCTTAAATTTCTCATTTGTAAAATGGGAAGAATAATAACTACCGTGTAAGGTTGCTGTGAAAATTAAGATATAACATGATTTGATTGCTGTGTAGACTGTATTTGAAGAGGAAAAGGCGTAGTAGCAGGGAAGTCAACTAGACTGGTGTGGTAATCAGGTAGACTTGCTTGGGATGGTGGCGGTGGTGATGGAGAAAAGCTTTGGATTAAAGGTATGTTTTGAAGCTAGAGTGGACAGAACTTGTTAATGGTTTGGATGTGAGGAAGAAGAGGGAGGGAGCAAAGATGACTTTTAGATTTTTGGTTTCAGTAGTTAAGTAGATAGGAGATGAGAAGACTAGAGAGGAAGACTAGTTTTCAGAATGAAATAAAAAGTTTGATTTTTGGCATGTTTATATTGATTTTCCTATGGGACATTGAAATAGATACATTAAATATAAGTAGTTGGATAGAAGAGGGGAGACATGAAGTTAGAGATAAATAAATTTTGGAATTGCTAGTGTGTTTTTAAAATGGGTGAGATTACTTAGAGAGAAGGTTTGGAGCTGGGGTCAGCAAACTTTCTGTAAAGGGCCAGAGAGTAAATATTTAGGCTTCGTGAATCATACAGTTTGTCACACCTGTTCAACTCTGTCCACTGTAGCATGAAAGCAGCCATTATCCAGACATTTCTAAAATGTGTCTGAATTCTGATAAACTTAATCCAAAACAGGCAGCAGGCCAAGATACAGCTATGGGCCATAGTTTGCCAACTCCTGATGCAGAGACAGGGAAGGATCTGGTAACCTAAAGAACTCTGTTTGAGGAGGGAAAGCAGCAGCCAGATAGGTAAAAGGAAAAGCAGGAGAAAATAGTGGCATCAGAAATAAGATTGTCCCCCAAAAGCACTGTGTTGAATGCTGCTGAGAGATTGAGTTAGGTGAATCCTAAAATAGTATCCACTGGATTTTTTAATAAGGTGGTTATTAGTAACCCTACAGGGAGTAATTGCAGGGAAATAATGGTGAAAGATTAGAGTTGGTCAGAATGTGAATGGAGAAAGGGAAAAGGAAAGGGGGGTAGTATCTTTTTCAAGAAGTTTGACATTGAATGGAAGGAGAAAATAAAGGTAATGACTGATGGAGGATGGAGACGAGGGGACTATGGAAAGACCTTTGAGATCATTATTTTAGCTGCTCATATCTGTGCATATTAGTCAGTGAAGGCAATGAGAAGTCAGTGCTACGTGTCCCTAGTATCCATTTGTCTTTGGCTGCCTTTTGGTGATAGATCACTAGTGTTTCAAGAGGCTTTCTGTTGTGTGCTCTTTCTATAATGAGTACTATTGAATATTTGTGTAGAGATATATTAGACTCCAAGGCCGATTACGAGAGAAATTTAACACACTACATACCGTCAGAAAGTTTTCCAGCATTGTGTGTGATGTACTCCTTGGCCTGTGTTTCTTTTTTTTTTCTTCAAGATTTTGTTTATTTGAGAGAGAGAGTGAGAACGAGCAGGGGGGAGGAGAGAGGGAGAAGCAGACTCCCCGCCAAGCAGGGACGCCAATGTGGGGCTCCATCCCAGGACCCTGGGATCATGACCTGAGCCAAAGGCAGATGCTTAACTGCTGAGCCACCCAGGTCCCCCTGACCTGTGTTTCAAAAGCAAACTCAGATTGTGTTGTTTCTCTGCTCAAAGCGTTGCAATGGCTCCCCATTTCACATGGAGTAAAAACCTAGTTCTTACAATGGCCTACGAGTTCTGCATGATCCATACCCTACACTTTGCATTCCTCCCCTTTTGCTTCTCTAACCTCAGCTTCTACTCTTCTCTCCCTTGTTCTCTTCATGCCGGCAACGCTAGCCTCATTGTTATTTTCAGATATGCCCGTTACTTCCGTCTCAGGACTGTTGTACTGCTTCTTGCCTTTGGAATGTTTTTCCTGCGAATATTTACATGGATATACTTCACCTCCAAGTCTTTGCTTAATTGTGACCTATACAGTAAGACCTGGTCTACCCTATTTAAAGTAAATCATCCTTTCATCCTGTCTAGCATTGCCAGTGTTCTTTACCTGCACTTTTTTTCCCCTGTAACACTTACCACTCATTGATATCCTATATAATTTATGTACTCTAATTATTATATACTTTAACTTCTTTATTATGTTAATTGCTTTTGTCTATTTACTGGAATATAAACTCCCTGAAGCCGCATTTCGTTTTGTTTTGTGTTTTCACTGATATATCTTAGGTGCCTACATCAGTGCTTGGTAAATAGTAATGATTCAAGAAATCATTGTTAAGTAAAAGGATGAAGAAGCAGGACAGAACTGGGAAAAATACATGCACTTTTCCATTCAGCAGCTTCATGACCTTGGGGAAAAACTTAACCTTTCTGAGTTTGCTTATTTAAAAATGGAGGTGATAGGGGCGCCTGGGTGGCACAGCGGTTAAGCGTCTGCCTTCGGCTCAGGGCGTGATCCCGGCGTTCTGGGATCGAGCCCCACATCAGGCTCTTCCGCTATGAGCCTGCTTCTTCCTCTCCCACTCCCCTTGCTTGTGTTCCCTCTCTCGCTGGCTGTCTCTATCTCTGTCGAATAAATAAATAAAATCTTAAAAAAAAAAAAAAAGAAAAAAAATGGTAAAGCTAAGAGCTCTGGAAGCAGGAGGCCCACCTACAAAAAAAAAAAAAATAAAAATAAAAAAATAAAAATGGAGGTGATAATCTTGGGGATTAACATCTAGAATGATGAGTGACATGTTGGAGGTCCTAAATAAATGTTTGTTTTCCTTCCCAATTCTCTGAAATAATTTTATTCTTTTACTTTCAAAATTATGGCTACAGGGCTCTCCATAGTTATTGTCATCTAATGATTGTTTCTTCATGTATTCATTCATTTATTTTTCATTGAATATTTATTGAATGTCTGCTACATACTGGGCATCTATTGAGCCACTGGAAAATATAGCAGTGGATGAAATAGACATCAGTCTCTGCCCTCATGGAGCTTCTATTCTAGCGGGACAGATATTGAACCAAATAAGTAAACTATATCATGGGTTAGAAGGAGATAAATGTTTTGGAGAAATATTAAGAGCAAGAAAGGGTGAGGAGGATCGCAACATTAAATACGATTATCAGAGAAATCCTTACTGATAAAGTGACGTTATGTCAAGAACTGAGAGAGGTGGGGCGCCTGGGTGGCACAGCGGTTAAGCGCCTGCCTTCGGCACAGGGCGTGATCCCGGCGTTATGGGATCGAGCCCCACATCAGGCTCCTCTGCTGGGAACCTGCTCTTCCTCTCCCACTCCCCCTGCTTGTGTTCCCTCTCTCACTGGCTGTCTCTATCTCTGTCAAATAAATAAATAAAATCTTAAAAAAAAAAAAAAAAGAACTGAGAGAGGTAAGGAAATGAGCTAGGTGGATATCTGGGAGAAGACCTATTAAGTAAAGGGGATAGCAAATGCAGAGGCTCTATTAAGTAAAGGGGATAGCAAATGCAGAGGCCAAATGTCTGGCATATTAGAGTAACACCTAGGAGGCCGTTGTCACTGGAATAGAGTGAATAAAGAGATTAAGTCACGGAGGAAACAGGAAGCCAAATTGTGGAATCCCTTGTTCAGTACTGAGGTGGCTGGTCTCTATGGCACCTTTGTGCAAATTAGGAAAAGACGTTTCCTGTGGGCAGTCATAGGCACACATACTCATGGCTTGGTTAATGACGTGTGGGCTACTCAGTGCCCTTGGCATAGTGCACAAATGGCCCATTAGATGCGGTGGACATGGCCTTGTTGTTTATGAAGGTCTTACACAGGAGCATTGCCTCCCTTTAAGCTGGAGGTAAACAATTGTACCTTCAAAAGAGAGCTGAAAACCTCCCTCCTACATTAGGCCTCGTCTTCCAACTTGTGTGTGTAGCTGTCTTCATTGTGGGAATGCAAAACTCAGACAGCCTGGATGACAGTTTTTAAAGTACCATTTTGCAGGAGATGAGGGGGTTAGAGATTACATAAATTAAGATGGATTTAGGTTTACAAAATTGCATATTCTTTGTCTCTTTAAGCACTGGATGACTGAATCAAGTCTTCATTTGAATAAATCAGAACATTAGCTTCCTCTTAGAAATATTGAGCCAATTAATTATAATTGTTAATGTCATCCATAGACTTTTTGAAACAAGCATTTAAAGTGCCTGGGTGGCTTAGTTGGTTAAGCATCTGCCTTCAGCTCAGGTCATAATCCCAGGGTCCTGGGATCCAGCCCCGCATCATGCTTCCTGCTCAGCGAGGAGCCTTCTTCTCCCTCTCCCTGCTCCTCCCCCTTACTTCTGTGCATGCTCTCTCTCTGTCAAATAAATAAATAAAATCTTAAAAAAAGAAAAAAGCATTTATTTGGAACCATATTTGGTTTTATCTTAATCTACATTTCTAGAACACCTAACTGTAGAATCTAATTGAAGGTTAAAACTTGATTCCCCCCCCCAAAAAAAGTACCCAGTAAAACATAGTAGGAGCCAAATATATATTTGATTAGTTGTTTCCCAGACAGGAAAAGTTGGCAACTAAAACTCTGGAGTCTAAGCCTCATTGTATGTCTTAGTGTAAGTGGTGATTATTCTGTTGGAAATGCACAGTTTAGAGCCCCCCCCCTTTTTTTCTTGCTTTACAAGAAAGTAGTACTGCCAAAAAAATAATTCTTTTTTTTTTTTTTTTTTTTAAAGATTTTTTTTTATTTATTTATGTGACAGAGAGACAGCCAGCGAGAGAGGGAACACAGCAGGGGAGTGAGAGAGAGGAAGAAGCAGGCTCCCAGCGGAGGAGCCCGATGTGGGACTCGATCCCGGAACGCCGGGATCACGCCCTGAGCCGAAGGCAGACGCTTTTAACGACTGCGCTACCCAGGCGCCCCAAAAAAATAATTCTTTAAAAACAAAAGATAGCTACTCTGTTGTGATATGTATTCTTACTACTTAAGGCATGGGTTCTACTAAAATTGCTTAAAGTTGTTAAGTCAATATGTGATGGAGCTGACTCCAGATAATGGAGGGTTCCCGTGGGATCATTGGAATACCTTCTAAATCTTCCAAGCTGGGTATGGGCTTTTAGCCAGTGAAGAACTTACATAAAGCAGAATTTCTGTGTTGTGAATGTAACATTGTGTGTCAACTATGCTTCACTTAAAAAAAAAAAAATTTCAGTGTTGTGAATACCAAGTTTCTTTATGAATACCAATGAGTTTCTTTGGGATTGAAGCCAATGTATGTTTGGGTGTAAATGTAAAGTAAACCAGGGAACCACACATAATGGAGTTGTGAAGAATGGGGCTTAGGAAGAAATAGAGCAGGGAGTTCTAGATTGGCCATTTATGTTTATATCCCTGAGAAGGACAAAATTCTACTGGATTCAGGTGATGACTGAATGCCAAGAGAATAGAATATAATTATGGAATTTTTATATTATATTTTAATGAAGATGTTCAACATGCTAGTAGACTGAAGTTGCTGGTAGCACTGTCAAGGGCTGTTGTTTTCTAGATGTTTTCCTGCATTGAAGATAATTACATAGTAGTCAGTGGCTTAGTCCCCAGGAAAGGGAAACTTAGTCTCTGTTACATTTCCCCATTTCATAAATTTAGGACATCTTAGCATCAGAGCAGAATATTTTTTAGTGAAAATATAAATACAAGGTTTTTTACAAGGGTTAGAGATAATGAGTATAAAGCATTTATTACTAGTTGTGTGTGTGTGTGTGTGTGTGTGAGAGAGAGAGAGAGAAAGAATGAGAGGGAGGGAGGAAGAGGGGAGGAGAAAGATTTTTACTGGCTGTCTCTCCTTACAGTTACCCCGTATATACAATGCAAAATAAAACCTATATATGCAGTCCATGAGGACTTGTTTAATTTCTATTAATACCAACTTTATTATTGCTACTACTGATAATAATAAACAATGGTGATTTTTACTTTATATAATTTTTCATTGAGGTGTAATTGACATAATACATTACAATTTTTAAAGTTTCTTCATATACGTTGTAAAATTCTTAGAGCAGCTCAATGAGCAGGAGAAGATAGCTAAAACCTTATTTGAGAGTTGAGCAAACTTTGACCTAAAAAGGTTAAGTGACTTAGTTATGATCAAGTGACTAGATAGACAGCTGAGACTAAAACCAGTCTTGGAAGCTAGGGTTCCTGCCACCCACAAGAATAGGTTATGGAAGAGTAAGATTATTCACTTGGTAGACAAGGAGAATTTTGATGTCTTTTTCACATGTTTTATTGAAATCAAGTCTCCTTTTATACCACTGTGGACAAGATAGAACAAAATAGGCTTAGGGGCCTGTGTCACTGGCTAAATTCATAACTGATTTGGTAGCATAGTGCTGATTAGTGTCACCTTGAGGAAAATTTCTGGGAACATTCCAAAGGGTTTTGTCCTCAGCCTTACCTCCTCAGCATCTATGTTTGTTTTGTATGAGGTATAGACAACAAGCTGATCAAATATTTGGGAAATACAAGACTTAGAGTAATTGTGTTTCAAATTTGCATTTTGCTTTCTTTAAGCTCCAACTACTTTCCTGCTCTTCAGTCAAAAGAGTGCCATCAACCGCATGGTGATTGATGAGCAGCAGAGCCCTGACATCATCCTTCCTATCCACAGCCTTCGGAATGTCCGGGCCATTGACTATGACCCACTGGACAAGCAACTCTATTGGATTGACTCACGACAAAACATGATCCGAAAAGCACAAGAAGACGGCAGCCAGGTAATTCACAGCTCGGTTCAAAATCCGTTTCTTTTGCCTGGTAATTGGAGTAACCAACCATCCTATTTTACTTAATTCCCGAGAGAGAGAGATAGAGAGAGAGAGAGAGAGAGAGAGAGAAAGAGAGAGAGAATGTGGGCGTGTGTATGGGGGAGGCAGGCGACTAAAATTCTGGACCTAGCAGCTGTTTTCCCTCCTGATGATCTTTGACTAAATAATTGATGATGCCGTTGGAATAAAAATTGTATAAGGAAAATTTATGCTCATATATTGGTGATGACTTTGTCACTGCCACTCATATCTGTTTATATAGTTTTTTCCACTGTGGTTCCATCTACATGGAAAGTTAGAAGCTTTGAAATCAAATAGACCTTGGTTTTGATCTTAGCTCTGTCACTCACTAGGATTCTTATGAACTTTTTTTTAAAGATTTATTTATTTATTTGAGAAAGAGAGAGAGAATCCTCAAGCTGACTCCCCGCTGAGTGTGGAGCCAGACATGGGGTTTGAACTCACGACCCTGAGATCATGACCTGAGCCGAAATCAAGAGTAGGCTGCTTAACTGACTGAGCCACCCAGAACCCCTCTTAAAATTTTTTAGCTGAAAACTATGTAAAGCACATGGCCCACTGTCTGTTACATAGTAGATAGGGATTCCATAAAATAACAGTTCTACTGTTATTAACTTTTAAAAAGGTTCAGAAGTTAGCAAACATATAACACACTCTCAGTAAAATTAAAAACATCTAGGTTATGTTATCACTAACCTAATAATGTTGGGGGGGGCTATTATTTGGTGACTGTGGGATGGGAATGAAAATACTATCAACAAATCTTTTCTATGCTTACACACCAGTCACAGTTTGCATACTGTTATCCATACTACATGACTTTCTGTGGCTAAGCAGTTTTAGACTGGGATTACTATAAATAATTATTTGTCTTCCTTATAGCAGTGATGTTGGATTTTGAGTGTATCAAAATTTAGGGAGATTGGATTACTAATTTTTGATATGTCTTAATATCTCACAAAAAAAGGCAAGGAGATGATGTATTTAGGGGCTGTTGGGGGATCATTGAGGGGGTACAGCTATAGTGGTGTATTACAGACGTGCTTTACACTGTATAGGCTAGGGCTAACAGGCTGATAAGTAGTAGATAGAAATTATAGCTGTTATTATACAGACAAAGACACAGCAGATAAATGAGATAGCCTCGTTAAGGAATATGTGACCTCAGAGTTGCCAAGTAAAAGAAATATCATTTATTTGGGTAGAGCAGATGAACTGAACCTCTCTAATTGCTTTGCTTTGTTAAAAAAATTTTTTTTTCGGTGGTTTGAGGATTGGAGAAAGAGATGACTGGTAGATACGGTTTTACCCCTAATTGCTATCATCTCTATAAGCAGTTTCTCCCCGTCAGCCCTGTTGACATTTTTTAGGCTGTGTAAGTCTTCGTTGTGGAGGGATGACCCGTACATTGTAAGCTGTTTAACAGCATCCCTGACCTCTATCCTCTAGATGCCAGTTATCCCCCATAGATGTGGCAATCCCAAATGTCTCCACACCGTACCAAACGCCCTGAGTTAAGAGCCACTGCTTTAGTGGTATTTCTAAGGGGTGGTTCTAGCTGCAGTTGTCTCCAGTTTCCAGGACACAGCTGCCACCTCCTCACTCTAATCAATGCACTGTCAGGTTCCTAGAGCGACTAATATGGCCTCAGCTCTCTCATCTGCCCCATGTCGTAATAACCTAAGGGGACATTTGAAATGCATGGTAACAAAGAAACAGATCACCCATAAAAAAAATGTAAGAAACGTCCAGTGAGACTTAAGAGTTCCTGCTCAGGTTTGTAACCACATACGTGTAAGCATTGTGAGTGATCACCTCAGGGCTCTCTGGCTTGGAGTCTAATTTTCTGTGTGTATGTCTTTTTCTTTCCCTAGGGCTTTACTGTCGTTGTGAGCTCAGTTCCAAATCAGAACCTAGAAATACAACCCTATGACCTCAGCATTGATATTTATAGCCGCTACATTTACTGGACTTGTGAGGCCACCAATGTCATTAATGTAACAAGATTAGATGGGAGATCAATTGGAGTGGTACTAAAAGGCGAGCAAGACAGACCTCGAGCCATTGTGGTGAACCCGGAGAAGGGGTATGTTACTAAAGTTGCATTCAGATATCTTGGCATCTGAGACCCTCATCAGCCTTCCTTTTCAGCTCATTTGTTATTTACCTTTAAGTATCCTGCGGACGGTCCAGTGAAAAACCCGATATTCTCCATTCACTTGCCCTTGCATTTTCTTACATCCTTGCTTTCTCTGATTTTACTGCCTAGGATTTCTTTCCTTCGTCACTATTGCTGTAGTTCTAATTTCTAACCATATCTTCAGGACTTTTGGAACCTCAACATCATCTACGAAGTTTTCCTTGATCTACCCCACCCCAGCCAGGTGTGATTTTCCCCTCTCCCAAGTACCAGCCACTCTGTATCTGTGTCTCTCTAGTTATGCTTAGTCCTCTACCTTATACTTAATTGTTTTTCATCGTTATATTTTCTACTAGACTTTAGGTTCCTTTAGGACAATAACTAATAGGTTTTCTTTCATTCAGTACAGAGCTTTACATTTGGTACAGTACTTATTTGTACCTGAATGAGTAAGGAATTCATCAGGGGCAGTAGCTTACTTCAAAAGAGTTACAGGAAAGAGATGAGCTCTAGAAGTTAAATATGAGAAATAATTCATATGTGACTTATTTTTAGTTATGAAATAGACTAATTGGAGAAGGAATTTAAAATTTGGTGTTCAGGTCTTCTTGGTTAACTGTTCTTTTATATCTTTTATTTTATTTATGTATTGTCATATTCCCAAAGCATAGCTATGCCTGTGTCTATCACTTCATTTTATTTTATTTTTAAGTAATCTTTACACCCAACGTGGGGCTTGAACTCACAGCCCTGGGATCAAGAGTTGCATGCTCCACCCACTGAACCAGCCAGGCGCCCCTATCACTTCATTTTATTAATTCATGAAAATTAGCTCCCTAAGAACTTCTGTGTACCTTGTTGTTACTATTATTGAAAGTAATAAAAGTATCCCATGGCCTTTAAAAATATATATTTTAAAACTTTTAAAAATAAGATTTTAAAATATTCTACTCCTTTTATCTTAAGAATATTCTCATTTTGTATGCTTTCTTACTTTTCTGAACTTATTGTTTCTTCCATTCTCTTCAGGTATATGTATTTTACCAATCTTCAGGAAAGGTCTCCCAAAATTGAACGGGCCGCTTTGGATGGAACAGAACGGGAGGTTCTCTTTTTCAGTGGCTTAAGTAAACCAATTGCGTTAGCCCTTGATAGCAGATTGGGCAAGCTCTTTTGGGCAGATTCAGACCTCCGGCGAATTGAAAGCAGTGATCTCTCAGGTACCCAAGAAATGTATTTCTTATTTAATTTGAGGTATTGAGATGATTTGTTAATAGAATTTGTATTTTTCTTCCATTGTATTATTTTTATGCATATTTCTTTACAGTTCTATTTACTAAAGCATAGTTAGCATCATGTTGGTTGGGAAGTACTTTTTCTTCAACCATCAACTATTACCTAATAATTTCCTAATTTTCTTTTTTTTTTTTGAAAGATTTTTTATTTATTTATGTGACAGAGAGACAGCCAGCGAGAGAGGGAACACAGCAGGGGAGTGGGAGAGGAAGAAGCAGGCTCCCAGTGGAGGAGCCCGATGTGGGACTCGATCCCGGAATGCCGGGATCACGCCCTGAGCTGAAGGCAGACGCTTAACGACTGTGCTACCCAGGCGCCCCCAATTTCCTAATTTTCTTGATTTAGGCTCTATAGATAATAATGTCTAATGCATCACTTCTCCCTTCCTAATTCTTGTGCTCTAGTTTATGTTCTTACCTTCTCTGGCCTGAGGTCTAGCCAGTGAAATCTCCTCCCTGCTGATTTTCCTCCCTGAAAGCTTGTACACTCTTCCTAAATTAATTTTCTGAAGCATGGTTTCTAATCATGTCACTGCTACTAAAAAAAAATCTTCAGGATTGTCTTATAACCTGAAGAAAAAACCTGCTTACCTAAGTTGGTATTCACCTTTCACAAACCCATCATCAAACTCAAATGATCTTACCATTGTTGGTGTTTTACCCAAATTCAATCCTTTGTTGGTTCTTCAGATGTACTTTTACTTTCTTACTTATCTTCACTCCTCTATCTACAATCATAGTTACTTCACCTCCCCTCTCCCCAATTTCTGATGTCTAAATAACTCTGTGACCTCACTAGTGATCAGGTAAATGAAATTAAAATAATACACTATTTATGTCTATTGGAGTGGCAAAAATAAAGTTGATTATACCCAATGGTCAGAATGATAGAGAATGGCATGCTCTCATGCACTTTGGTATAAGTGAAATTGGTAAGATCTTTTTGGAGGGCAATTTGCCAGTGAATTCCCTTTTAGGTAGCTTTTTTTTTTTTTTTTGTTACAGAAATACCCATTTGTAAAAGGGTCCCTGCTGAGCATTATTTATAATAGTCTGTCACAGAGAACTACATTCTGGTATATCTAGTGTATAGAATATTACAGTCATTCCAAAAAATGAGCTAGATCTGTGTGCAGTGACATAGAAGGATAATTTTTAAAAACTAAGTTGTATAACAGTGTTTATTAAGATCTAGTTTTGTTTAAAATTAATTAATTTAAGATTTTATTTATTTGAGAGAGGGAATGGGTGAGAGAAGGAGCAGGGGGAGTGGCAGAGGGAGAGGGAGAAGCAGACTCCCCCCTGAGCAGGGAGCCCAATGATGTGGGGCTCGATCCCGGGACTCTGGGATCACGACCTGAGCCGAAGGCAGATGCTTAACCGACTGAGCCATCCAGGCACCCCAAGTTTTGCTTTAAAATTTAATTTAATTTTATATAGGTATACGCACACACTATATTTGATGATAGTTTGCCCTCTAAAAATATACTATGTATACACATGTGTGTATATACACGTGTGTATGTATACACACATACCAACATGTATACCTACTATTAAGAAACACATGGGTATATATGTTTATATGTTCCTCGAGGAACAGGCAAGAAGATACACTTGAGAAAGGTCTGGGAGGCTAGCATATGAATATGTTAAGAGTATTTATTTCTGTATCATTTGAATTTTTATACATTTGAATACATTTGTAATTTTTTTTTTTTTAAAGATTTTATTTATTTGACAGAGATCGAGACAGCCAGCGAGAGAGGGAACACAAGCAGGGGGAGTGGGAGAGGAAGAAGCAGGCTCATAGCGGAGGAGCCTGATGTGGGACTCGATTCCAGAACACTGGGATCACGCCCTGAGCCGAAGGCAGACGCTTAACTGCTGTGCCACCCAGGCGCCCCCATTTGTAATTTTTTTAAAAACTAGAAAATACTCTATCTTTTCAGGTTTAAATTCCTCCTTCCGTTATGCCTTCTCCGATTCTAGTCATGCACACATTTATGCATGTGTGTACACATACCTCACATGGTATATTCTTTTCCTTATCTGATCACCTGTATCTCTTCTGTCACCTCTAGTTTGAATAATAGTTTTCTATGTCAGTGTTTTAACTCTTATTAGTCTTGAAAGTGGGGTTTTTCCCTCTTCTTTCCTTTTCTCTCTTTCTTTTCATTTATGATGTTTGTTTTTTGTTTTAAAAGTAACATGTCCATTAAAGACAGTTTAGAAAAGAAAAAGAGAAGAAAAAAATCCAAAACACTATCATTAGTAACGCTTAGTAACACTTTAACTTCCATTTTTTAATGCATTTTTCCACCCTTAATTATGAAATGGTTCCAACATACAGAAAGTATAAAGTTCCTGCTGTCCAACTTTGATAAATCTAGTGTTTGGGGCCACGTTTGCTTCTCTTCCTCTTTCTCTTCTTTGAGGTGAAACATTAGAGAATTTTGAAGCCCTTACATATCCCTCCTCAATTCTGTTCTCCTCCCTCTTTTCCCTGAGCTAACTTTTGATGTTTTTCGTTGCCATGCATATTTTGTTGTGTGTGTGTGTCTCATTTACCATATATTCACACATATGTATTTAAACTTTTTTTTTCCACTTTTTAAACTTAATAGTCTCATGTATTCCTTTGTAGCTTGCTTTTTACAGATATATCATGGTTTTGAGACAATCCCTGTTGATCCACAACTCTGTCATTTATTTTCACCACATACTTCATTGTATGAATCATTCTACACTTTGTTCTGTCTAAATTGCTATTCCCAGTTTTTTGGCATTAAGAGCAGTGCTTTTAGTGAGTATTCTTGTGCAGATATTTGAACATTCCTCCGTGGCCTAAACCTTGTAGTAGTATTGCTATGTAATGTGCTATGTATACATTCACCTTGAACGGATACATCCAGGTTGCTCTTCAGTGATGATATCGATTTAAAATCCCCACCAGAAGTATATGAGTTGTCCCTCCAGTATTTGGTATTGTTAGACTTCTAAATTTTTACCAATCCAATAGTTTAAAAAGTATATCTCATTAATAAAATTTGCATTTCCCTGTTTGATATTAATTTATTGGTCATTTGTGTTTCTTCCATGAATTGCTATTTCTTGCCCATTTTTGTATTAATGATTTTTAAAAATTCCTTATCAGACTATTAATCCGTTGTCAAGTTACAGATATATTGGAGGAGAATTGGCATGTTTAAGAAATTCAGTCTTTTCATCGATGACTGTGGTATATCCCTCCATTTGTTTAGGTCTTATTTGATAATTTTTAGTACATCTTTACACTTTCCTCTATAGAGAAGGATATATATTGATTGCATAAATCTTCCAATTTGTGATTTACCTTTTCATTCTTCCAGTGGTATCTTTAGATGAAAAAGAAGTTCTTAGTTTTAGTGCAGTACAGTTTACTAATTTTTCTCATTATGATTAGTGCCTTTGATGTTCTGTTTAAGAAATCTTTGCCTACTGCAAAGTCACAAAGATATTTTGTTGTGGATTTAACCCCTAAAATTTGTTTAATTTTCCTCATCGAGATCTATGATCCATTTGGAATTTATTTTTGTGCATGTTGTGAGGTAGGGGTTAAAAAAATTTTTTTCCCCATATTACTATTTGATTTAACATCAGTTTTTGAGAAGATAATTCTTTCTCCACTGTTCTCTAACATCATCTTTGTTATAAATGAAGTGACTGTATTTGTATGAGTTTGTTTTTGGAATCTGATGTTCCCTTGGTCACTTGGTCTTATGTGGTATTTTATTCTTAATTGTTATAATGTTATAACAAATTTATCTGGCATTGTTTGTCTTTAATATTTCTTCAAGATGACTCTTGTTGACCCTTTGTATTTCCATTTACATTCTGGAATTTGCCTCTGAGTTTCCACCAAAAATGAAAGAAACCAAGTAGAATTTTGACTGGGTTTGCTCTGAATTTATAGAATTTATTTAGAACTTTAATTTCCCTCAGTGTTTTATAGTTTTCTGTGTAGAGATGTTTCCCATCTTTCATAAGAGTTATTCCTTGGTATTTGAGGCTTTTGAATGCTGGTGGTGAAGACTATTCTAAATTTTTAACATTTCATTTTCTGACTGTGGCTGGAATATAAAAATAGTTTCCTTTTTTCTCCCATTCTGTTATATTGAGCTTGTTCCCAGGGACCTTGCTAAATTCAGTTATCTGTGGTTCTTTAAGATATGAATGTCACAGAATCATTTATCTACAAATTAATGAAAGTTTCTTTTTCTTCGTTGCGTTATTGCACTAGCTAGGACCTGCAGTACAATGTTGTATAGAATCCTTGGGTTTTTTGGTTTTGTGTTATTTTTGGTTTTCTTGATGTGGGGGAAAGCATTCAATACTTAGGGATTAGGTATTATGTTTGCTAAGATTTTTCTGTAGATCACATTTTTATCAGATTAAGGAGGTTCCCTTCTGTTCCTAGTTTGCTAGAATAAATCAAACTTGGCATGATACATTTTCCTTTCCATATATTGCTGGATTTTGTGTAAGATGTTTGTTTAAGAATGATTACCCTATAATTTTCCTTTCTTATAATGTACTTGTTGGCGTTTTGCCATCCAGGTTACATTGGCCTCCTGAAAAGAATTATTTCCTCTTTTTCTGTTTTCTGAGAAAGGTTAGTATAATGTTGGTAGTTGGGTTTTTTTTCCCTTCCTCATATATTCACAAACACTTTTGTCTTGGGATCTCTTTCTGCTTTTTTTTTTTTTAGCCTCCCACAGAGCCTTTTACATTGGATTATATTTAGTACATGTGTAGTTTATTGAATAAATGAACATGTCTTTTCATTGTTGGTTCCAGTGTCTTACTTATAACTGCCATTAAAGTAGATCAGGTCCTTATCATGTCTGGGATCCTGCAGTGACACCGTTGACAGCTCTTTTTTCTGGAGGAGCACTTGAAGTCATCCTTACAGTACCACCAGCTAATCTTTTTTATTCACTCTTATTATTTTAGCTTTAATATTAATTTTCATCAAAGTGATACATGTAAATATTTGTGGAAATCAAATGCTTCTACTTAGTTTATAACAAAAAACAAGTCTATTGTTCTACCTACTCTCAGTTCCCGTTCTGAAGCATCTACTTTGTTATTTTAAAATAACTTGCTTAAAACAGCTATTTCTTGATTTTTCAATTTTAGACATCACAAGTTGACTTCCTTTGATGGAAAATAAATGTTTTGCTGTCTTAAACTGTATAGCCCCAAAATACTCATGTGAACTCTCCTCCCATCCTCCCAGGATAGTTATATCATAATTTTTAGGTTCGTACTTAATTGTTATTTATGGCTGTGAAAATATTACGATTAGCATGTTTCTTTCTGTAGCTTTTTTTCCCCCTGAAGTTAATCTTGTCTAGTGTAAATATTGTTTCAGTACCTACAGAACAGATGCGCCAAGCAATCCATCTTTTTTCTTTTTAATTGAAAGCATACCTCTTGAATTTTTTTTATCATCTTGCTCCAATCTGGATTTGCTTGCTGTTTAGGCCAGCTTCCTTTCACTATGATTCTGGGAATGCCCTCGCCAGTCTCCTTGGTGCTGAAACCTATTTATTGGATTCCAGTTCTCTGGCTAATTTCTTCTTCTTGGTAGAACACATCCTCTTTTAGCTTCTTGAAAGGAGTTCATAGGAGGTTCAAATTTTTCATTTATTTGTCTGAATTTTTTTTCCCTCACACTTCAGTTGATAATTTGGATGTATATAACATTCGTGTTTCATAACTATTTTCTCCCAATTTTGAAGGCAAAATTCTGTTGTCTTTAAGCATCTCGTGTTGTTGGAAGTTTGATGTCCTTGTGATTCCTGACTATATGTAATCTTTTATTTTCCTCTCCAGAAGCTTTTAACATCTCTTCTTCCCAGGTGTTTTAGAATTTAATGATAATCTGCCTTTGTGTGATCCCTCTCTTACCTCCCTCTTTGTTTCTTTCTTTCATTGAACTGGTTACTAGGCAAGTCCTTTCTGTCTGGAAACTTACATCTTGAGTTCTGGAAAGTTTTTTTTATGTTTCTTCAAAGATTTGTTTTCTCATTCTGGAACTTTTACTCAGTTGTCGGATCTTGACTGTAAGTTTTTTTTCTCACTTATTATCCATCTCTTTATCTTTTTGTTTTGCTTTCTGAGAGAGTTTTTCAGATTTATCTTCCAACTCTCTTTTTGGATTTTTTTTTTTCTAGGTATCATATTTTTAACTTCTAACGACTCTTGTGTTCTGTGAATGCCTTGCCCCTATCGAAAATGTCCTGTTTTTCAGGTTTTTGTTGCTATTGACTTGGGCTTTTTCTGCTTTTAATTGCATCTGTTTCTCTAAATTCCTTTATTCTGTTTCTTTTGGGCTTTGAATTTAAGAGTAGTTTTCTTTAAATATCTGGTGATCCTTAGTTGTCTATATTTAATAGTGAGGCAGTAAAAATGCTGCCTTTCCCATTGCTGCTGCCTGTGAAGGAGTGGAAATCTTATGGACACCTGGCTGCTTTCTAATAGGATTCCAGCGTGACAACATCTGAAGTTCTTTTCTCTTGGATACCTTGGGTTTTTTATTTGATTATTGTTGTTGGTTTGTTTTTCCTATAGGGATATCTTCCGGTCTTCTGTAGGAAGATAAAAGCTGGCTGCTAGGATTCTTGGAATCTAGTGGGAAAAGGGTGTTGGGGAGAGTCTCACCAGTTAGAAAGTAGACTTTTAATTAATTCCCCTGTAATATCCCATGTATGGCACTACCTCTTTGTCTTTGGCTGATATGTTAAAATCTGGTTCAGCCTCTTAAGAAAGTATATCTTTAGTCTTCCGGTAAAGGAAGAGGGAGACCCAGGAGCTGAAGAACTTCTTTTACTTATTTTCAATCAACCCTCTTCTCTCAGCCCCAGCCATTTTGTTCCGTCCTAAATTACCTGGTGCTTCCAGTTCCTGAGCTAATTGATTTTGTTGTTGGCTTCACCAACCATAGGCATTTAGCTTTCTCAGGGTGACTGTGTCCCTGGTCTGCTCCAACTTCTGAATTTTATATTATTTTGTGCTCTGTTGTCCTGTTTGTCCTTACGGGGTTATACCTTAATTTTTTACCACAATTTTTAGGAAGGGTCTGAATGTTGACTTAGGCAGTGCCTTTTCATCTGGAGTATCTCCCCATTTTTCTCCCTTTTTAAAACTTAGCTTTATGCTTGCCTCTTTCCTAGAACTTTCCCCTGATAGTTCTAAAATATAAACTAATGCCCTTCTTTGATTAAACTCTTATCACTTAGGAACCATGAAAATGTTCTAATGATATTTAAAGGACTATTATGGGGAACAGGGAGGGAATGAATGTATTTTTTTCTTTTTGAATGAGGGAGAAGCTATGGGGATGGAGAGTGGGGCATAGATTTCAACACACTGTATGAAAGAACTTTCTTATAATTCAACAGAACAGTTGCCTGTTAAGAGTTAACATCCCATGACTGGGCTGTTGTAGAAAGAATTCTTACTTTATGGTGAGGTTTGACCCAGGTAACCTTTGAGTCAGTCGTTTTTTCCATGTTCTGAGTGGCCAGATGAAGTGAGGGTGGAGTGGTTCTTCATAGAGGCCTCAGGTGTACTCAGCAAGTTGGGGAGGCCAAGAGCTCTGAGCTCACCACCACTGCTTTATCCAGAGAAGTCCCATTTTTGTCTGATTTATATTTTAAGGCTTTTCATAAAATGTAATTTGAAAAATGGAATCTGCTTTTAAAAAAATTTTGACTCTTTTCCATATTTCTGTGAACTAGAGTATTTATTATGTATTGGGCACTTACTTGCTTTTGTTTGTACTTAAATGTCTAGTCTGTTCTCTGATATGTTTATGTCTTCTCAAAATGATTTTTAATCTTTGTGGTAGACACCTTATATTTTCCGTTTCAGTACTTTTGGAATCTAACTGGTATTTGATCAGTAGTTGCTGAATATGTGATTTGACCCACGTGAATCATTTCTGTTGAATGTTCTCCTTTCCAAGGTGCCAACCGGATAGTATTAGAAGACTCCAATATCTTGCAGCCTGTGGGACTGACTGTGTTTGAAAACTGGCTATATTGGATTGATAAGCAGCAGCAAATGATTGAAAAAATTGACATGACAGGCCGAGAGGGTAGAACCAAAGTCCAGGCTCGAATTGCCCAGCTTAGTGACATTCATGCAGTGAAAGAGCTGAACCTTCAGGAATATAGTAAGTCCTGATGGCATACTGTTAATTGCAGGATTCATGTTTGTTGTAAGAAATTAAGATAGAATTAAGATGTTCTTCTGTGTCTTCTTACCTCTTTAAAATTTTATTTAATTTATTGTAATTTTATTTATTATATTTATTTTTAAAGATTTTGTTTATTTATTAGAGAGAGTGCGAGCGAGCAGGAGCAGGGGGAGGGGCAGAGGGAGAGGGAGAAGCAGGCTCCCTGCCTATGGGACTCGATCCCAGAATCCTGGGATCATGAGCTGAGCCAAAGGCAGACGCTTAACCGAGCCATGCAGGCGCCCCTTCTTACCTATTTCTTTAAAGATTTTCATGCACTTTTAATTTTGCCGTTTTTTAAACTCTGTGTTTTTAAAGACTTACATCAAACTCACTGAGCTTTTTCAGATTAAACATCTTTTCCCCATAAAACAGGAGTGGGGAAAAGGAATGGTCTGGCTTATTTTCAGAAATTTCAGATACAACAAGAACTGCTTGCCATGCCTTCTTTCTCACCTTCAGCCCCTTTAAGAATACTGGTATAAAGTATATATTTCTTTTGTTCCCTGTGTGTCCCCATAGTTTGAACAAAAGCAAAAGTTATATAATGATGAATATAGTTATTTTGGAATAACCTTATTAAGCAAAAACAAATTAAGAATTAGTGTGTTCAGAAGTTTTTGAAATGAACTTAGATCTTAACAAATGCTTGGTTTTCTTCCTCCTAGATAAATTTCTCAATTCTCAGCTTAGAAAAGTACCCATAAAATTTTTTTTTAATCTTACTGAAAGCTTTTGAATATGGCTAATCATCTTGTCTTAATTTCTTGTTAATATCAAGTATCAAAAGACTCCTCATAGCAATCACTACTCTGGGTTTTATGTGATTGTACCAGGAATGCTAATGTTAAATGAAATATTAAAGAGAGAACTATTGCTCCTTAACTTCTCAGCCTGATGCTTTCAAATCAAACTGAAGTATAAAAGGAGAATAGTGGAATGAGAGCACCATTGCTTGTTCAGGTCTTCATTTTGTTGTCACTGTTCGTGAACTTAGAAGTTAGACGTATTTGAGAGTTAGAATTGTCATTCTGTGACAAGTGACTCATGCTGAACATTAAATAGAAATAAGGCCTTTATTCAGTTGATAAATGAATATTTTGCAGAAAATCTCAATGGAGGCTTTCAGAATTTTAGGGGGGGTGTCTTTTTTATAATTAAACACTTAAATATGGTTTTATATTTGGAAAAACATTTTTTTTCAATTTTATAATAACATTAAAGAATGAGATTTTTGTTTATCAGAAGTGTCACGGGGGCGCCTGGGTAGCTCAGTTGGTTAAGCATCTGCCTTCAGCCTGGGTCATGATCTCGGGGTTCTGGAATCGAGCCCCGTATCGGGCTCTCCACTCAAGAGTGAATCTTCTTCTCCCTTTCCCTCTGTGATCTCTCTTGCTTTCGCTCTCTCTCAAATAAATAAGTTAAAAAAAAAAAAGTGTGACAGAATTAAAGGTTGTGCTATGTAGGTTGTGTATTCCAGTGTAATATGACTGATGTCCGTTTTAGGACATCTGTGTAGTATAACACATCTGCTCAGTTACAGATAGCTGTCTCCCTCAGTCTCATCAACACACACTGAAGCAGGCTGATGTGTTATTGAGAACACAGATAATAAATGGGTGGCTACATTAGATGCCGATATTCTGATGACAGATGTCAGGTTGCGTATAACACAGGCTAAGTAGAAAATTCAAAGAACCTTCATTAAATTCAGTTTGTAAAACAGACTTTGAAAAGTTGCCTAAGTTTGTATTTATTTAATTTAGCCCAAATTTAAGGAAATTAAACGTTTGTAACATTGCCGGTTACATTTTGCAATTGACTAAGCAAATAATTTTGATTGTCTCTGAGTGGTTGCAATCCATGTGAACTTAGTTTTTTCTTCTAACACAACAACTCTAATTTTCATATTTCATTAAACTACAGTTTTTGAGTAAAATCATCCTTTAGAAAGGTAGAATTTCTGAGTTAAAATCTTTGGAAGAATTTTTATATTTTAAGTAGAATAAAGTCCAGGTCTCTTCAGTCTCCCTAGTGATGTTTTTAGTTTCAATAATCAATTTTTTATATATATATATAAATATTTGAAGGCCGTGGTTAGATATAAATATTTTGCATTATTGTCCTCATTTTCTTGCAATTGTGTAGGGACACAGTGAGGAATTATATTGTTAGTGGAATAAAAGTCCAAGGTAATTTTACATTTGGTTTTTCTTGGCAATTCATAAATAATTGATTTTGACTGAGCTGTCCTTTCTTCCCTTCCTCTTTCCCTCCCTTCCTTTTCTTTCTTCTTTTTTTTCTTTTTCAGGACAGCACCCTTGTGCTCAGGATAATGGTGGCTGTTCACATATTTGTCTTGTAAAAGGAGATGGTACTACAAGGTGCTCTTGCCCCATGCACTTGGTTCTGCTTCAAGACGAGCTATCATGTGGAGGTAAATATGTTATTTTCTTGTGCAGGTCCAAATGCCAGTTAGCATGTTCTATGACTTAATCTAGCATTCTGTGATTTGGCAGTGAAATTGCTCTTTCTCCTAACTTGATTAGTCACTTATATTCCATTCATCTGTACGATCTTAGCCTTTTAGGTTATTCTGAGAGGGAATCCGTCATGATAGGTAACAGATGTAACCTAATCTTAGAACTAAGGTGGAACTGCCGTTATTTGGGAGGAAATTAATCTTGTGAATGAATGTATTTCCTAATAATAAAGTAACTTTTTTTCACCATAGAGAGTAACAAAATGAATTAATTCTACCTCCTGTAATCTCCACCTACTGAGATCTAGATTCTACCAAGTTTACATATCATTGCTGGGAATGTATCCAGTGAAAAGAACATTCTTTTATTCACATCTTTTGGTAGTTCCCTATTGTTTTTACTTACTTACCTAGCAAAAAGAAAAAAAAATTTATTATCACTCTAATAATGTGGTAGTGAAATTGGTTCAATCACTTATGAGAGCATAACAATTGGTACATTCCTTTGTTAAAGCATAGTGTGGTAGCATCAAATACCATAATATTCACTCCCTTAATTCAGAAATTCTCCTCTTGGCAGTAATTCTAAGTTATTTCACCTGAAGGAGAAAGACTGTTCTCTACGATGGCAATCTGCCGATTGAAAGCATCTAATTTCTAATGATAGAAAAATTAAGTAAAATAACTGAGTTTATACAGCTGTTAAACATTATGACCATAAATTCATGTAAAAATGTAGCCAAAATTTGGCTTAAGTAGAGAAAAAAAATTTTTAATGATGTTTCTACTATGGCGATAACTGCATAAAGTACATATTTCTGGGAACAAAGATTGGTTTATACGCTCAAAATATGGATTTGTTGATAAGATGGTATAAGAATATTTTATTCTAACTTTACTTTAAAAAAATAACGTATTGAGTAATAGCTGTGAGGCACTCTGCTTGGGCTGCAGGAAATTTGAAGATCTTTGAGATAGAGCATAGAGTTTAGTTGGGAAGATCAAGTATGTGCACAGTAAAAGTTAAGCTGTGGTACTTGAAGTGTCTTCCCCCAAAATAGCAAGTGTTGCACAATTATGTGAATGTACTTAATGCCACTGAACTATATACTTGAAAGTGGTTAAAATAGTAAACTTTGGGGTGCCTGGGTGGCTCAGTCGGTTGGGCATCTGCCTTCAGCTCATGATCCCAAGGTCCTGGGATTGAGCCCCACATTGGGCTCCCTGCTCTGTGGGGAGTCTGCTTCTCCCTCTCCCTCTACCTGCCGCTCCCTCTGTGTGGTCTCTTTCTGTCTGTCAAATAAATAAATAAAATCTTTAAAAGAAAATAGTAAACTTTGTTACATATATTTTACCACAATGAAAAAAACAGCAAGTGTTTCCCTATCAAAGTCCTAGGTTGCTACTCTAATAAGGCAAATCTTAGAAAAATTACCATTATGTAATGGTAACATAGATAAAACTGAGTCAAAGATACCATCTTCCACTTAGAAAATGTCTTTTAGAAGACCTTTGCGTTTTTTCTTCACATTTAGTGATGATTTTAAATGTGTGCATTAAATTTTAAAAAAATATATGTATTAAGTTAATGGAACCTTTTAACAAATGTGTTACCAACACTAAAATCAAGATATACAGTGTCATCATTAAGAAAAGTACCGTGGTGTTCTTCTCATAGCCCCTCCTCTTCCAGAAGCAAACACTATTCTGATTTTTATCCCCCAAATTTAGCTTTGCCTGTTGTTGAACTTTTATGTAGGAATCATGGCGTATGTATCCTTTTTGTGTCTGATTCTCATGCTTAAGATTTTTGAGATTCAGCCATATAGAGGAGTGTATCAGTAGTTTGTTTCTTTTTATTGCTGAGTAGTGTTTCATTGTAAAAGTATGTCACAGATTATTCTCCTGTTGAGGGACATTTTAATTGTTTTGTATTTTTGTTCTTAAGAATAAAACTGCAGGGGTGCCTCGGTGGCTCAGTTGGTTAAGTGTCTGCCTTTGGCTCAGGTCATGATCTCTGGGTCCTGGGATCGGGTCCCACATTGGTTTCCCTGCTCAGCGGGGAGTCTGCTTCACCTTCCACCTCTCCCCCTGGCTTGTGCTCTCTGATTCACTCTCTCTCAAATAAATAAATAAAATCTTTAAAAAATAGAATAAAACTGCAGTCAGTGTTTGTGTGTAAGATTTTTTTGTTGTTGGGGTGGCAGGCTGGCTCAGTAGGTGGAGCGTGTGATTCTTGATCTTGGGGTTGTGAGTTGGAGCCCCATGGTGGGTGTAGAGATTACTTAAAAATATTTTTAAGAAAAAGATTTTGGGTGGGGAGGTACCTGGGTGGCTCAGTCAGTTAAGCATCTGCCTTCAGCTCAGTCATGATCCCAGAGTGCTGGAATCGAGTCCCGCATCGGGCTCCCTGCTCTGCAGGCAAGCTGCTTCTCCCTCAGCCTCTGCCTGCTGCTCCCCCTTCATGTGCTCTCTCTCTCTCTGTCAAATAATAAAATCTTTTTTAAAAATTGTAATTTAACATTGATTTTACTGTGGAGGTAAATGAAATACAGAATCTTAATTCGTCTGCCTGAGCTTCGAGATGTGTTTTCATTTGAGCCTGCCTTACCTACTCATCTCCTTTCGTATTTCAGTTTATTTTTGTTTGGCTATTTAGAGTTTGGTGATTACTGTTGCATGTTCTGTTTTGTTTTGCCTCAGTGGACGTACTTGTGGTGTTTCAGAGATTTTTTTCTTTTTGCATGCCGTCCTATATATTACTTATTTTTCAAGGAGCATCTCATGATGTTTAAACAAACGTCACTAGCTGTTTTCGTTCTCCCCTTTCTCTGAATTGTAGCACTGTTACCACAGTTTGCTTGACATGCAGTTGAGAGTGATGTTTTGTTTTGTACTAATGAGTCTCTTCCTAGCCCCAATCAAATTAAAAGCGCTTTAAGAACACGGACCATGTATTTTACCTATTTTTTTTCTTCACATGATCTGGTATAGTGCTGAATACATAATAGCCTCAAATTCCCTCTCTAAGTAATATCTCAAATTCCCCATGTAAAATGTTTACCTGTAATTTGCAGTGTTCTCTATTTTAAAGATAAAAGGTTTGGGGCACCTGGGTGCTTCAGTCGGTTAAGCGTTCAACTCTTGGTTTCTGCTCAGCTCATGATCTTGCGGTTGTGAGATTGAGCCCCACTTCAGACTGTGCTCAGGGCAGAGTCTGCTTCAGATTCTCTCTTCTCTCTTCTTCTCCCTCCTCACTCTCTCTCTCTCAAATAAATATATAAAATCTTAAAAAAATGATAAAAGGTTTTCCAATCTATAGTCATATTAATAGTTATATTATCTAGTGAATTTACTAACAGGTTTTTAAAAGAAGTCAATGAGCCTGTGATATAGTAGTAAAGGCAATGGGCTAAAACTAAGGAGACTGTCCTTCCGATCCTTTTATTTTTAACTATCCCTTGTTTATAGGAAGCTCATGACCTTTGGCAGTCACAGCCTCTCTGAGCCTCAGTTTCCTCATTTGCAAAAACAAAGAAGTTGGGCTTGAATGACAATTCTCAGAGTGACCTCAGCAGCTTTTACCTTTTTAAAAATTATTGAGGACCCCAAATAGCTTTTGTTTGCATAGATTATGTTTATTTATATTTAGTAGTTGAAATTAAAACCAAGAACTTTAAAAAAAGTATTAAAAATAAGAATAATAAACCCTTACATGTACTCAGACTAAACCTGTTAAGAAAGTTAACTGTATTTTCTGAAGCAAAATAATTTTTTAAATTTTTTATTATGTTAGTCACCATACAGTACATCATTAGTTTTTGATGTAGTGTTCCATGATTCATTGTTTGCCTATAACACCCAGTGTGAAGCAAAATAATTTTAGTGAGAAATGTGACATTTTTTTTACATTTTTGTAAATCTCTTCAGTGGGGGTGGGATTCTCATGTCCTTTTCTGCATTCAATCTGTTGTAATATGTGGTTTTAGTTGAAATATATAAGGAAATTTAGCCTTATACAGAAGTGTAGTTGGTTAACGGAGAGCTATAGTAATAGTCTTTTCAAATAATTATGCATATTACTTTGAATTCTACACCCAGTATTCCAAGTGGTAGTTTACTGTAGGTTTAGTTACCATGTGGAATTTGAAATGATATTAACTTTTCATAATCTCTTATATTAAAATCCATTGTTGTATTTTGTGTTCTGAATGGATATTTTACCCAGGCATGATTTTGTAACCTTATACCATGGTCATTTGGAAATACTAGAATTTCAATCAGAAGTTCCAGATCTTCAGATGTTAGACAGTATCTAAAATCACATGTTTATATCACCACCAATCTCGTTAGAAAAACTTTTAAGTAGGGGTACTCTGTCAAGCTTGTAGTGTTGGATACAGGTTTTCCATAATTATAATTTCTGGTTGAAAGCTCCAGTGCTATAATATGCTGCAAAAGTACAGTGTTACAATTTGCCATTGTTTTCCTTGAAGTAACAGGCTCACTAATTCATTTTTAATATAAATACAATTAATTAACATATAATATATTATTAGCTTCAGTGGTAGAGGTCATTGATTCATCAGTCTTTTATAATACCCAGTGCTCATTACATCCCATGCCCTCCTTAATGTCCATCACCCAGTTACTCCATCCTTCCACCCCCCTCCCCTCCAGCAACCCTCAGGTTGTTTCCTATGATTAAGAGTCTCTTATGGTTTGTCTCCTCTGATTTCGTCTTGTTTTATTTTTCCCTCTATTCCCCTATGATCCTCTGTTTTTGTTTCTTAAATCCCACATATGAGTGAGATCATATGATAATTGTCTTTCTCTGATTGACTTATTTCGCTTAGCATAATACCCTCTAGTTCCATCCACGTTGTTGCAGATGGCAAGATATCAATTTTTTGATGGCCGAGTAGTATTCCATTGTGTATATATACACCACATCTTCTTTATTCATCTGTCAGTGGACATCTGAGCTCTCTCCATAGTTTGGCTGTTGTAGACACTGCTGCTATGAACATTGGGGTGCAGGTCCCCTTCAGATCATTACATTTGTATCTTTGGGGAAAATATCCAGTAGTGCAATTGCTGGGTCATAGGCTAGCTCTGTTTTTAACTTATTGAGGAACCTCCATACTGTTTCCCAGAGTGGCCGCACCAGCTTGCATTCCCACCAACAGTGTAAGAGGGTCCCCCTTTCTCCTCATCCTTTCCAAAATCTGTTGTTTCCCGACTTGTTAATTTTAGCCATTCTGACTGTTGTGAGGTGGTATCTCATTGTGGTTTTGATTTGTATTTCTCTGATGCTGAGTGATGTTGAGCACTTTGTGTGTGCTTTGTGTGTGTGTGTTGGTCATTTGTATGTCTTGGGAGAAATGTCTGTTAATGTCTTCTGCCCATTTCTTGATTGGATTATTTGTTCATTGGGTGGTGAGTTTGATAAGTTCTTTATAGATTTTGGAGACTTAGCCCTTTATCTGATAAGACATTAGCAAGTATCTTCTCCCATTCTGTTGGTTGTCTTTTAGTTTTATCATCTGTTTCCTTTATCTGGTGAAGTCCCAAAGTTCATTTTTGCCTTTGTTCCCCTTGCCTTTGGAGACCTGTCTAGCATGAAGTTGCTGCGGCCAAGGTCAGAAAGGTTGCCTGTCTTCTCCTCTAGGATGTGGATGGATTCCTGTCTCACATTTAGGTCTTTCATCCATTTTGAGTCTATTTTTGTGTATGGTGTAAAGAAATGGTCCGGTTTTGTTCTGCATGTGGCTGTTCAATTTTCCCAACACCATTTGTTGAAGAGACTCTCTTTTTTCCATTGGATATTCTTTCCTGCTTTGTTAAAGATTAGTTGACCATAGAGTTGAGAGTCCATTTCTGGGTTCTCTATTCTGTTCCATTGATCTATGTGTCTGTGTTTGTGCCAGTACCATATTGTCTTGATGATTACAGCTTTGTAATAGAGCTTGAAGTCCGGGACTGTGATGCCACCAGCTTTGGTTTTCTTTTTCAACATTCCTTTGGCTATTCAGGGTCTTTTCTGGTTCCATCCAAATTTTAGGATTATTTGTTGTAGCTCTGTGAAAAATGTTGATGGCATTTTGATAGGGATTGCAATTGAATGTGTTGATGGCTCTGGGCAGTATGACATTTTGACAATATTTTTCTTCCAATCCATGAGGATGGTACGTTTTTCCATTTCTTTGTGTCTTCCTCAATTTCTTTCATGAGTGTTCTGTAGTTTTCTGAGTACAGATTCTTTGCCTCTTTGGTTAGGCTTATTCCTAGGTATCTTATGTTTTGGGGTGCAATTGTAAATGGGATTGACACCTTTATTTCTCTTTCTTCTCTCATTGTTAATGTATAGAAATGCAGCTGATTTCTGTGCATTGATTTTGTATCCTGCAAACTGCTGAATTCCTGTATGAGTTTTAGCAGTTTAGGGGTGGCATCTTTTGGGTTTTGCACAATAGAGTATCACGTCATCTGGGAATAGTGAGAGCTTGACTTCTTCTTTGCCAATTTGATTGCCTTTTATTTCTTTTTGTGGTCTTATTGCTGAGGCTAGGACTTCCAGTACTGTGTTGAACAACAGTGGTGATAGTGGACATCCCTGCCTTGTTCCCAACCTTAGGGGAACAGCTCTCAGTTTTTCCCCATTGAGAATGATATTTGCTGTGGCTTTTTTTATAGGGCTTTTATGATATTGAGGTGTATGTTCCCTCTGTCCCTACACTGTGAAGAGTTTTAATCAAGAAAGGATGCTGCACTTTGCCAGATGCTTTTTCTGCATCTATAGAGAGGATCATATGGTTTTTGTCCTTTCTCTTATTAATGTAGAGTATAACATTGATTGATTTGTGGATGTTGAACCACCCTTGCAGCCCAGGAATAAATCCCACTTGGTCATGGTGAATAATCCTTTTAATGTTGGACCCTTTTGCCTAGTATCTTGGTGAGAATTTTTGCATCCATATTCATCAAGGATATTGGTCTATAACTCTCCTTTTTGGTGGGGTCTTTGGTTTTGGGATCAAGGCAATGCTGGCCTTATAGAATGAGTTTGGAAGTTTTCCTTCCATTTTTATTATTTGGAATAGCTTCAGAAAAATAGGTGTTAATTCTTCTTTAAATGTTTGATAGAATTCCCCTGGGAAGCCATCTGGCCTTAGACTCTTGTTTTTTGAGAGATTTTTGATTACTGCTTCAATTTCTTTGCTGGTTATGGGTCTGTTCAGGTTTTCTATTTCTTCCTATTTCAGTTTTGGTAGTTTATACATCTCTAGGAATGCATCCATTTCTTCCACATTGCCAGTTTGTTGGCATATAATTGCTCATAATATGTTCTTATAATTGTTTGTATTTCTTTGCTGTTAGTTGTGATCTCTCCTCTTTCATTCATGATTTTCTTTGTTTGGGTCCTTTCTCTTTTCTTTGTGATAAGTCTGGCCAGGGGTTTATCAATTTTATTAAGCCTTTCAGAGAACCAGGTCCTAGTTTCATTGATCTGTTCTACTGTTCTTTTGTTTTCTACTTCATCGATTTCTGCTCTAAGCTTTGTTATTTCCCTTCTCCTGCTGGGTTTAGGCTTTATTTTCTGTTCTTTCTTCAGCTCCTTTAGGTGTGAGGTTGGGTTATGTATTTGAGACCTTTCTTGAGAAAGGCTTGTAGTGCTATATACTTCCCTCTTAGGACCACCTTTGCTGCATTCCAAAGGTTTTGAACAGTTGTGTTTTTTCATTTTGTTTCCATGAATTTTTAAAATTCTTCTTGAATTCCCTGTTTGACCCATTCATTCTTTAGTAGGATGTCTTTAGCCTCCCTGTACTTGAGTTCTTTCCAAATTTCCTATTGTGATTGAGTTCCAGATTCAAAGCATTGTGGTCCAAAAGTATGCAGGGAATGATCCCAGTCTTTTGGTACCATTTGAGACCTCATTTGTGACCCAGTATGTGATCTGTTCTGGAGAATGTTCCATGTACACTGAAGAAGAGTGTGTATTCTGTTGCATTAGGTTGGAATGTTCTGAATATATCTATGAAGTCCATTTGGTCCAGTGTGTCATTCAAAGCCCTTGTTTCCTTGTTGATCTTCTGCAGATGATCTTTCCATTGCAGTGCTGTTGGGGGGGGGGGTGTTAAAGTCCCCTACTATTATTGTGTTATTATCAATGTGTTTCTTTAATTTTATTAATTGGTTTGTATAATTGGCTGCTCCCATGTTAGGGGCATAAATATTTACAATTGTTAGATCTTCTTGTAGGATAAACACTTTAATTATGATATAGTATCCTTCCTCATCTCTTATTGTTGTCTTTGGTTTAAAATCTGATTTGCCTGATATAAGGATTGCCACCTAGCTTTCTTTTGATGTCCATTAGCATGATAAATGGTTTTCAACCCCCTCACTTTAAATGTGGAGGTGTCTTTGGGCTTAAAATGAGTCTCTTGCAGACAGCATATCAGTGGTCTTGCTTTTTTTCCTGTCTGATACCCTGTGTCTTTTGATTGAAGCATTTAGCCCATTTACATTCAGAATAACTATTGAAAAATATGAATTTAGTGCCATTGTATTGCCTGTAAAGTCACTCTTTCTGTATATTGTCTCTGTTCCTTTGTGGTCTATCTTTCTTTTGGGCTCTCTCTTCACTTACAGGATCCCTTTTAATATTTTTTGTGGGGCTGGTTTAGTGATTACAAATTCTTTTAGATTCTGTTTGTCCTGGAAGCTGTTTATCTATTTTGAATAACCTCCTAGCTGGATAAAGTATTCTTAGTTGCATATTTTTCCTCATTTAGTGTCCTGAATATATCATGCCAGTCCTTTCTGGCCTTCCAGGTCTCTGTGGATAGGTCTGCTGCCAGTCTAATGTTTCTACCCTCATAGGTTATGGACCTCTTGTCTAGAGGTGCTTTCAGGATTTTCTCTTTGTCTGAGATTTGCAAGTTTCACTATTACATGTTGGGGTGTTGACCTGTTTTTATTCATTTTGAGGGGATTCTCTGTACCTCCTGGACTTGAATGCCTATTTCCTTCCTCAGATTAGGGAAGTTCTCCACTATAATTTGCTCCAATACAACTTCTGCCCCTCTCTCTTTCCTTTTCTTCCGGGATCCCAGTTATAATACTGTTTCGCTTTATGGTATCATTTATCTCTTGAATTCTCCCCTCTTGATCCAGTGGTTGTTTTTCTCTCTTTTTTTTTTTCAGCTTTATTCTCCATCATTTTGTCTTCTGTTTCGCTAATTCTCTCTTTTTCCTCATTTCTCCTAGCAGTTAGAGCCTCCATTTTTATTGCATCTCATTAGTAGCCTTTTTAAAATTTTGACTTGATTATAGTTCTTTTATTTCTCCAGAAAGGGATTCTCTAGTGTCTTCTATGCTTTTTTCAAGCCCAGCTAAGCATCTTTATAATCATTATTCTGAACTCTAGTTCTGACATCTTCCTTATGTCCATACTGATTAGGTCCCTGGCAGGGACCTTTTTTCTTCTCTTTTTTGAGGTGAGTTTTTCTGTCTTGTCATTCTGTCCAGAGAAGAAGAGCTGAACAAGAGAACAAAATACTAAAATGATAGCGACAACCCCCAGAGAAATACACAGTAAACAAATCAGAAGAGACCTGAAATGGAAAAGAGAAAAAAATTAAAATTTAAAAAATAGAATATAATCAGACAGATAAAACAGAGCAATATACTGGATCCTGCGTAGATTTTGGTCTGTTAGTAAACTAAATCCCAAAATTGTAAGGAAAGAAAAACATATATATGTACAAAAATAAAATCAAATACAGTTAAAGGATAGAATGTAACTGTAAAAATGAAAGTTAAAAGACAAAAAAAAAAAAGAAAAGAAAAAAACAAGAAAGATTATAAACAGAAAGTTGAACAGAACAGAGCAATACACTATATCCTGAGTGTATTTTGGTCAGTTTGTTAGAAGGAATTACATCTCAAAATTGTAAAGAAAGAAAAACTTATATATATTATATATATATATATACAAAAATAAAATTAAATACATTGAAAGGATAGAATGTAATTATAAAGATAAAAAGTTTAAAAAGACTGGGCGCCTGGGTGGCACAGCGGTTAAGCGTCTGCCTTCGGCTCAGGACGTGATCCCGGCGTGATGGGATCGAGCCCCACATCAGGCTCCTCCGCTATGAGCCTGCTTCTTCCTCTCCCACTCCCCCTGCTTGTGTTCCCTGTCTCGCTGGCTGTCTCTATCTCTGTCGAATAAATAAATAAAATCTTTAAAAAAAAAAAAAAAAATTAAAAAAAAAAGTTTAAAAAGACTTTAACAGAAAAAAAAAAAAAGAATATGATCAGACAGGTGAAGAGAACAGGTCCATATACTAGATTCTGGATGTATTTTGGTGTGTTTGTTAGAAGAAACTGCATCCCAAAATTGTAAGAAGGAAAAACTTTGTATACACACACACACACACACACACACACACACACGTATACACGCACACACATACATACACACACACACAAATTAAATACAGTGAAAGGACAGAATTTAATTGTAAAAATGAAAATTAAAGATTTTTAAAAAGAGTTGATAAAATAAGAAATTGGTTGAAAAAGGTAAGAGACCAAAAAAAAAAAAAAATTAAAATTGAAAGACTAAGGAATCATGGAGGAAAAACCATGAATTCTATATACTATTTTCCCCTAGCACTGTAGTTTTGCATTTCTGTGTGATTGGTAAACTTGGTCTTCATCAGTTGTTTTTGCTGATCTTCTGGGGGAGGGGCCTGTTGCATTGATTCTCAGGTGTCTCTGCCCCAGGCGGAATTGTACCACCCTTGCCAGGGGACCAGGCTAAGTAAGCGACTCCGGATTGCTCTATGTGACTTTTGTTCCCTAAAGTCTTTCTGTTCCCTTTAGAGGATGACAGTGAAAATGGTGGCCTCCCAATCTCCAGCCCCAGAGCAGAAAGCTGGGGCCCCATTCCTCAGTGTGCCCTCAGGGAAAAACAGTCAATCACTTGGTCTCCCCAGTCTGTGACTGCACTCCATGCTCACCCAGCTTGTGACCGAGCATTTCTATCTCAGGCCCACAACACCGTTTCAAGGTTCCAAACCCTGCAGACTTACGTGGTGCACACCTGTGCCGCTCTCCCCGGGGGGAGAGAGTGGGGTCTTGCTGAGGTTCTGCCGCTCACTGGGCCCCTGTTTGGAGAGCAGTCACCCCACGGTGCCTGGGTTGGTAGTATATGGCAGCCCCACGCTGAGAGCCCACTCCAATGGCTGGGAACTCTGCCGCAGTCAGGGACCCCAGTCTTCCTGTGACCCCGGGGATCCTGAGACCACACTGTCCCACCTAGGATTCTGCCCCACCCTGCCACCTGAGCACCTTTCAGGCAGATGCATCCCTCACCAGAGCAGACTTCTAAAAGTTCTGATTTTGTGCCCTGCTGCTCTATCACTTTCGGGTGCCAGCTTATAGAGCCTCCCTCCCCCCTTGGTTTATCTTCCGATATTTGGCCTGGGATTCACTTCTCCGCACCTTCTACCTTGCAGGAAGTGGTCCCTTTTCTATTTGTAGTGTTGCAGTTATTCTTTTCTTAGCTCTTGGGTTGAGTTCACAGGTGTTCAGGATGATTTGATAGCTATCTACTGAACTGCTGGGACCAGACGAAACTGAGGTTTCCTACTCCTCCACCATCTTGGACTATCTCCTCACTAATTCATTTTTTTAAACTTCTTGCCAAATACCTAAGTGTAAATAACTGGTTTATTTGTAGTTCTTCTTTCAATTTAAAATAAAAATTGTGTGGGGCGCCTGGGTGGCTCAGTCGTTAAGTGTCTGTGTTCGGCTCAGGGTGTGATCCCGGGGTCCTGGGATCGAGCTTCGCATCGGACTCCTCCGCTGGGAGCCTGCTTCTTCCTCTCCCACTCCCCCTGCTTGTGTTTCCTCTCTCGCTGGCTGTCTCTCTCTCTGTCAAATAAATAAATAAAATCTTTTAAAAAATAAAAATAAAATAGTAAAATAAAAATGATGTTCCATTTTGGGTTGCGCTTACATCTCAAAGTGCTTTCCCATGAGAAACCATCATTCTCAGGTGTGCAACACGAGCTTTATGCGTACTTCCCATTTTATCAAACACTATTGAAGAGACCACATGTATTCCAAGAGTTGATTTTAATATAGTTAATATTTTTACTGATTCGTCAAGAATATTTTAAAATAAAACTGGCTTTTTTTTTTTTCTAAACTGTGAGTGTGTGGCTGTGTGGAATGCAGTTACTACTAATACAGTTTGATACCACTGCCTTGAGTTTGCTAAGGTGCCAAGACTTTTACCAGCCATACTTTTTGTTGAGTCAGGGCAAGTGTAGTGAGAAAGGCAAGTGGCATCTCAGTATTATTATAAAATAGTTTTGACTTTGTAGATCCCCTTCCCCAGGGGTTCCTGGACCACTCCTTGAGAACCTCAGCACTAGAAAACTATGAATTCTAGGCTAACTTTAAAATATTTGTAGGTTGATGATTATAGTGATGATTATTCCTCAGTTATGTGTGAGATTATAATGGATTGCAAATAATCCTACTTGAATTATAATATATGAGAAAACTTCTTTCTGTTTTAGAGTTTTGCAAGTTAGCAAATTTAAATGTAGTAGTGTAAGAATCGTATTTCTTCTCTGGTTAGATGGGATAGTTTACAGATTTTATCTATTAAAAAGTGTTTTACGTATGTTAATTGTTAAGTGACCTTCGCTCAAGTGTGTTTGTACATTTGTGTGACTGTTGTATTTTTGTCACTCCTCTCCCCCTTGTTCATTTGAAGAACCCCCAACATGTTCTCCTCAGCAGTTTACTTGTTTCACGGGAGAAATTGACTGTATCCCTGTGGCTTGGCGCTGCGACGGGTTTACTGAATGCGAAGACCACAGTGACGAACTCAATTGTCCTGTATGCTCAGAGTCCCAGTTCCAGTGTGCCAGTGGGCAGTGTATTGATGGTGCCCTCCGATGCAATGGAGATGCAAACTGCCAGGATAAATCAGATGAGAAGAACTGTGAAGGTATCCGAAATTCCTGGGGCCTGGTTGTGTAATTTTTTTTTCCATTAATGTTCAGTTGTTTGAAATTCAGAATATTGCTTTGGCTCAATGGTAGATTTGGGTTTTTTTCAAGTACATTTGATTCTGTTATGTTTAAACCTAGTAGCATGTTCCAATTGTTGTTTTAATCCACTTACCATGCATAAGGTTTATACACTTTAATAAGCTTTGCAGATTGAGAGATGAGGCCCAAAAGTTAGACCTTCAGTATGTAAAAATAGTCCTTGTTTCCACTGAACTCTGAATTAGTAGATTTATTTGTTACAATGTAAAATAATTTCATATCTTCCTCTTTGCACCACTAACCTTTAACATGGTAAAAAACAAATTCTCTAGAATTTTTTTAGTGTCTAGAAATGCATGTAGAGGGCACCTGGGTGGCTCAGGCGGTTAAGCTCTCTGCCTTTGGCTCAGGTCATGATCCCAGGGTCCTGGGATTGAGCCCTGTGTCGGGCTCCCTGCTCACCGGGGAGTCTGCTTCTCCCTCTGCCCCTCCCTACCAATCTCTCTCAGATAAATAAATAAATCTTTAAAAAAAAATGCATGTAGAATTCTTAACAGAATTATTAGTGAAAGATGAAATTTAATGTAAAGAACAAAATAGGAAATTTCCTGCTGGATTTCTTTTCCCGTTCTTTTCTCTCTACCAATAGAAATCCCCAGAGAATAATTTTTAAGTTATATTGTAAAGTCTAATTTGTTTTTCATTTATACCCAGAAGGTTTTTGACTCTTGCCAGAGTTTGACTTTACGTGCTAGTAAAAATAAGAAAACTATTTACATTTTTTCCCTAGTGCTTTGTTTAATTGATCAGTTCCGCTGTTCCAACGGTCAGTGCATTGGAAAACATAAGAAATGTGATCATAATGTGGACTGCAGTGACAAGTCAGATGAACTGGATTGTTGTAAGTAGGACTAAAACCTTATATATTACTCTCACGGGAGAATTTTTAAAATACTTTTTCCTTTCTTTGTGGGTGAATTTCACTTATAATTATCATCTCTTTATGAAGAAACAAGCATTAGGGGCACCTGGGTGGCTCCATCAGTTAAGTGTCCAACTCTCGATGTTGGCTCAGGTCATGATCTCAGGGTCATGAGATCAAGTCCTCCATGGGGCTTCCTCCTCAGCCCAGAGTCTGCGTGACAGTCTCTCTCCCTCTCCCTCCCTCCCTCCCTTGCTCTACCCCTCCCCCTACTTGCGTTCTCTTTCTCCCTAAAATAAATAAATAAAAATCTTGGGGGAAAAAAAAAAAACCAGAAAGAAAGAAGAAGAAGAGAAACAAGCATTAATGTTAAGCTAGTTATTTGTACCAGGATTTTTTATGTTTTGCTTTTACTAATTCCTTAAAAACAGCAGTTTTCTTTGCACAAAAATCTCCACAGAAACATTAAGGAAAGCATCAGAAAAGAATGAATACTATTTTTGCCACAACTAAAGTTAAGAAATTCTCAAACCATTTAGATATGTGGAAATCAGTCAGTGGTATAAACTTGAGATTCTGAACATTAGCCCATATTTATCATCTCTCATGTTTTTCTTGACACGTTTCCACCGGTTTCTCAGTGATTTTAAGAGCTTCCTTAAAATGCAGCCTGAGGATTCTTAGGCCAACATATACCCCTATGCCTAAAGACCCTACGGTACATAACTCATAGTTTCTTCAAGGTTCATATAACTTGACCAATGGCCTGACATAAAATATATCCCAAACTGATAAACTTAGTTCTGAATGGAATTCAGCATAAGTCAGGTCTACCCTGTCAAACTGATTAATAGAATTTAGGTAGAATTCACTTAAAAACTCTTTATACATAATGAAAACTTCAAGCTGGTATTTTTACAAAATTCAAATGAGATCCTTACTAAGACTTTTAGAACCTATTCATTTATTCAGCAGACTTTTACTGAATGCCTGCTATGTGTTGACGGTCCATGGTTCCTGAACCAAGTTTCTCAAAGTCCTCTCTGGTTGAGGTAGTAGTAAGAAAAAAGATTTCGAAGCCAAATAGAGATGGATTTGAATTCTAGCTCCACCTCTTACCAGCAAATTATTTGTTGTTAAACTTGAGTTTCTTTATCTTTAAATGAAGATAATATTTAGCCTAGTGGTTGTGACAAAATTAAAGAATTCAGTGTATATAAGATATATACCCTGGCTCATAGTAGACACTGTTGATAAAGGAGTGTGATAAGTGATATTAAATGTGCTATAATAGAGATCTGTATAAGTAGCATCAAAAAAGAGAGTGGTCAGATCTTCAGGAATGAAGATGGGGTTCATCAAGGAAGACATCTTAGAAAAATGGTACTTAAGATTGGGTTTTGATCAGTGAATAGTGTTAATTGTACAGATAAATGGAGAGATTGCATTCCAAGCAGAGAGAATATGCTATTCAAAAACAGAGTGAAACAGGCACCTTTGGGAAGCTGTATGTAACTGGGACTGCCAAAATACAGGCGATGTCCTGAAGAGGGGTATCCGCAAGAGAGTATATGTAAGGGTGAGATCATAGAAGACTTTGTTTTTCTTCGAAAGAGCCTAGACAGCATCCAGAATAACGGAGAGCCATAGAGAAGCTTAAGTAAAGGACTGGCATGGCTATGTAATTGTGAAAGCTGTAAAAATAGATGGATTGGAAGTATAAGATTATAGGCAGGGAAATGTTAGATTGATTGCTTTTATACTTTTTGATCACATCAAGAGGAATACAGAGATGTGAGTATACACATAAAGAAACAAAAGTTCATACCACAGTACTTACCATATTATGTAGACTGTATTCTGAAGTTTCTGTCTTAAAATGCTGATTGCAACCCACTAAATGGTTTTCACCATCTATTGACTTGCAGCCTCTAATTTAAAAGTACTTAGGGGGCTATTGTAGTTCAGACAGAAGGTGATTATCTAAATCAAGAGAGCAGTGGTGGTGGAAAGGAGGGGATAGATTGCAGGAATACAGTAAAAAGGGTTTCGTAAGCATTTAGATGTAGCTGATAAGTTTAGGTTGACTTGCAAGTACCTCACTGAGTGACTGGAGTCATTAACTAGAATGTATAGCAGAGACTGAAAACTGAAGGATCTTTCCTTATCTTGGGCTGCAGATGTAATATTTGGCCGATTAGGTTTTCTGTTACTTTTTTAAAACTTAATTTAAATGCCTTTGATTTGCCACAGGTGCCATCATTTACTTATGATCTGCTTTATCCCTGGAATCCACGAAACACGTTGGACACTGGTAAAGATGAGTGCAGGATAGATAGGTTGCATTCAGGCTGTCAGTGGGATAGCCCGTTGACACTGTTCAGGAAGTTGTTGTCAACTGTACAGATCTTTAGCCAAGGGAGAGATTTGGCCTCTTCAGTTTATTAAAGATAATTAAAGCTGAGGCAGTGAATGAAGTCTCTCAGAGAGAGTTAGGTAGAGGAAAATAGCGGGACATAGAATTCTAGCAAGCAGCTGCACTTAAGAGATGAAAGAGAAGGAAGCCAACAAAGGAAACAAAAAGAATAATCAGAGATAATAAAACTAAGAGAGTGGTATCTCGGAAGGATATTGATGAGACATTTTTGAGAAGAAAACAGGAGCCATCGGTATAGAATGTTTGGAGAGGGAGAGGTCGGTAAGATGAAGAGTTTAGTGACCTTTGCCAGACAGGTTTCTCTGTGGCCGTGAGGGTAGAATCCTGATTTCCGTGAGTTAAGATGTGACCCAGAGACTAAGAATTGGGGATAGTGAGTATAAACTATTCTTTCTTGAAGGTTGGCATTGGAAAGCAATGCCAAGGCACTGGAAAGGAATAAAAAAGATAGATGGCTGCTCACAAGGACTAGGGAAAATATGTTCCCCAGAGTCCACAGACGAATATGTAGGTGGAAACCCCTGTGTACCCTGTAACTTAGTGATAGCATTTTTTTCTCGTTTGTTTAATCTATCAAAGGGCAAGTTTAGCTGTGGGCGTGGGAGATTTAAGGTAATACGAAGCAGAAGGAAGGTTTTTAAAAGATCTGCAGTTTATGGGGCCCGAGTGGCTTAGTCGGTTAAGCATCTGAGTCTTGATTTCAGTTCGGGTCATGATCTCAGGGTCATGAGATTGAGCCTCTTGTAGGGTTCTGTGCTCAGCAGGGAGTCAGCTTTAGATTCTCTCCCTCTCCCTCCCTCTCTTCCCCTCTTCCCCACTCACACTCTCGCCTCTCGCACGCTCTCTCAATAAATAAATAAATAAATAAATAAATAAATAAATAAATAAATAAAAATTATATATATATAAAAGATCTGCAGTGTGAGATATAATCTGACTGTTCAGAATGGAAGGATTTTTCCTTCTAAATAGAAGAGTAATGCTCTAAACTTGACGAGCCCTTTTACTGTTTACCTGTAATATTGATGCCCCCTGCTTCTAAAGCCTCAGATAGCTCAGGAAGGTGAATGCCATGGGCAGGGTCTTCCTCTATTGCTCTCAGGCTCTGGGCTTTGTAAGTACTGAAGTATCAGAGACCTTACATTTCTTGCCCTCAGGCAATAGATTCACCCTGAAGGCACCAGCATATTGGGCCTGAGAGCTAATGCTCTCTTTAGCTTCTAATCTCACCAGGCCTGTATGTCACTTTTCAAACCTAAAATCAAGTTCAGAGCTGCTTTTGGCTTCTTCATTATGCCTGGTAAAACATTTGATGACTTTCCTAGGTCTATCCCTTTTGGCCCTAAAATTTTCTCTAAAACTCATAATAACCGTGTTATTTTATGATATACAAAATGAAGTAGGATAAATTTTATCTTTGTATTTATTTTTTTATTATTTTTTTAAAGATTTTGTTTTATTTATTTGACAGAGACAGCCAGTGAGAGAGGGAACACAAGCAGGGGGAGTGGGAGAGGAAGAAGCAGGCTCCTAGCCCAGGAGCCTGATGTGGGGCTCAATCCCAGAACGCTGGGATAACGCCCTGAGCCGAAGGCAGATGCTTAAAGACTGCGCCACCCAGGCGACCCCTATCTTTGTATTTAGAACTTAATGATGCTTAAATGTATGATTCACTTACATCTTTGTTTTTATCAATTTATAGATATACTTTTCAATGTATTTTATTTCTGTATTCACTTAAAGATAGTTCATTTTGATTGCTAATGATATTTACCTGTATACTCAATGGGGTATGGTGTATATGTATTTATAGAAACAAAAAAATGTTTGTGAGTGTCTTCACCAGCTCACATTCTACTCAGAAGTCCTCTTTTTAATAACTATTCTGAGTCTACAGTTGTTTCTCCCATTATATAACTGTACTGCATTCTCATTTCAGATCCAACTGAGGAACCAGCTCCACAGGCCACCAACACAGTTGGTTCCGTTATTGGAGTAATTGTCACCATTTTTGTGTCTGGAACCATATACTTTATCTGCCAGAGAATGTTGTGTCCACGTATGAAGGGGGATGGGGAAACCATGACTAATGACTATGTCGTTCATGGACCAGCTTCTGTGCCCCTTGGTTATGTGCCACATCCAAGTTCTTTGTCAGGATCTCTTCCAGGTGAGTGAAGACTGATCCATTGAGAATCAAGTCTGGGATCCTGGCAGGATGGCCAACTTTCCATTATGGAAATAGGATATTGCCTAGAGTCTATTTCAAACTAGACTACTTTGGTTTTAAAAAATTTGGGTTTAAAAAATTCTCAAGAACAAATGTTCTCTTTACTTTTAGCACTGTTTCTTTTTATAAAAGGTTATAAAGCAAATACATAATACACACGTTTATACATACTGACTACATTTATCACACGTACTACATCCACTGCATTTCTGGATGTTCTCTCCTGAAAGTGAATAGCTAGACATTTGGTGAAGAGTCATAAACCACAGGTCCTTTAGGTGCACTACCAGGCGACCTCAGTACTACTGAGCCCAGCAATTAAAGGTGGTAAAAAAATAAAATAAAGATTCCTTTTCAGCAAAGATTTGGAAATAGCTGGGTGATAGCCAGGAGGGCTATATTATCTTATAGGGTTTGTTTAGGCATAGCCAGGTAGCCAGAAATTCTGTGTACTTGGGTAGACCAAATTGCTCCAGGGAAGTATGGCTTTCTTTTCAGTGTCTTCTGGTGTCCATAGTGAAAAGAAGCCCTTTTTTAAATGAATATGGAGAAGGAAGTGTCAAGCAAAAGCTCTCAGAAAGTAGAACTTATTCTGGGTGTAAATCTAAGAAAACAGATACGATTTTGAAACTGTTGATGATAATGATTCCTTGTTGCTATACCTATTTTCAGATAGTGGAATATGGGAAGTCACGTGGAAAATAATAGAATTTCTTCTTTAGCATTGGTGGTTGTGATTCCAACAACATTTGTGTCCAGTAGATGAAGAAGTAATCTTCTGTACTTTGTATTAATGCCCTTAAAAGTGGATTTCGTTTCCTCTTGAGTAAATCTGTTGTTTAATCTATCCTGCTTCACAGCCTCCACTCCCCATAGTCTTTCTTCTGCAAATCCTCTAAGGTTGAAAACTTACTTTGAAGAGCTCTGCTTCTATCCTTGGACAGAAGGGATGGGAGCTATTTAGTTGGCCTTGTTCTAGGCCAGCTCTCAGTAGAAGTGTTTACTTCTAGAGAACATTCATTTCCCTTCTCCATACGTATTTTCAATTATTATTAGGAAAAGAGGGCATAAATTGTTTTAAAATCAAACTATTTGGCTATTGGTATTTGTAATCCTAGTATTGAGTAAAAATATTTTATGCGTGGAAATAATTTTTATAGATCTTATTCATCTTCAGTATTTATCCTCCTTCATTTTAGGAATGTCTCGAGGTAAATCAATGATCAGCTCCCTAAGTATCATGGGGGGAAGCAGTGGACCCCCTTACGACCGAGCTCATGTCACAGGAGCATCATCGAGTAGTTCTTCAAGCACCAAAGGCACTTACTTCCCTGCAGTAAGCAGTCTATTTTCTTTTGTTTCACTTTGATTGCTAAGATAAATAGGATCCTAGATTTTTAACTTAAATGGGGGTACTCAGTGATGGTAATGTAAAGTTTTTTAGTGTGGAATTTAGGCATATAGGGCTCATGGGTAGGATTTACAAGGACTCTTAAGTCTAAATCTTTAAGCTGACTGTGTGGTAACATATTTGAAAGCACTAGGCAGTAATTTCATAGTTTGGATAAAAGTAGAACTACTGAATACTATCTCCTGAGAGGCTTAGGATATACATTCTGTGACCTCTCCAAAAAAGGAAGCACATCTGGTATTTCTCCTAAGTCAGTAATGTTTCTCTAAACATTTGTAATTAAAAAACAATCAGAACTCAGCTGTGCTGAACTTAAACCAGTGAGTTACAGATTTCCTTCTTACCACATTGCACTGTTTAGCCGTGATGAAACTGTGTCTTAGGGAGAGGAGAGCCCCACTCCTAAAGCACTATTTGAGATCAGTTCTTTGGGAAAGAAAGATTGTGCTAATTGTGTAATGGAAAGGAATACAGACAGATGAAGGAAGAGCATATAAAAGAGTCTAATGTTCTTTATGTGTCATAGACTATTGTTATTTTAATAATTTAATTATTTTTCCATTTAGATTTTGAACCCTCCACCATCCCCAGCCACAGAGCGATCACATTACACTATGGAATTTGGTTATTCTTCGAATAGTCCTTCCACTCATAGGTCCTACAGGTAATACATATCTTCTCTAGTATAATCAAAGTATTTATTAGAAGAAAGAAATATTCTGGTTGTGGGTTTGATGTAGCCCTGCGTAAGTAGATGATGGTCACTGAGAGAGAATAGGCATCTTGTCTTGGTAATGCTAATGTTGCCCCTATCACACATCCTTTTCTTTCGGGCATTATACATTTTTGTAAAGAGACTCACAAATGCTGGCTTTTAGAGCCTCTAATTTTTTGGCAGTATTCTAAGGAGAAGTTACCCACCAAAATAACTGATCTCAAAATAGGTTACTGCTCAAGTTAGGTTTGATTGATAGTCTGTTGACTTAAGGCTATCCAATAACCCGTTCGTAGACTGTCAGTCAAACCTACCTTCAGAGAGTTGTGAGAGCTGTAAATAGCAGGGGGACTAAGAGCACAGAACTCGAGAGAAGTGGAGAGAAACTGAAGTTAGCCGTTGCTTCACATACTTTCTTACAATCTGGAATGAAAAATTTCTCATAAAATTCCTTGGACTAAATCATGACTCGGTAAAATAAATGAAATATATTTGTAAGACAGAAAGGGGGAAATTATGCCTTTCTGCTGATTTGTGTCTTAGAGCGTATGAGCAGGTGAAGTACTAGTGTATTATGTCCTTACTCTTTCCATCTTCTTTCAAAGGCCAGCAGCGAGTCAACAGCTTGGTAGTCTCTAAATGCTGAGTGCTGTGTTTATTGGCATCCCTCCAGTGCCTTTTATCTTCTAGTTAAGGTGTTTCCTAGACTTCTAGTCAAATTGTCCTGATACGACCTTACAGATAAATAGAAACCAGGTGAAACTGTTAACAGTATCTTATTCAGAACTCGCATTTCAATTTATAGGTAAGACTATTTGAGACAGGCTTGATTCTGGGTGATGTTTTTATGTTGTATTGTAAATGTTGCTTTCCTTGCCACTAGTTTGTTCTAAAAAGCCAAAATAGGAAGCAGAAACCTGTAAACTGAAAAAACAAAATGAAGGACCTAAAATTTTATTTTTAAAAAATGAATTTCTTTGGGGCACCTGGTTGGCTCAGTTGGTAGAGCATCCAGCTCCTGATCTCAGGGTCATAAGTTCAAGCCCTGCATTGGGCAGGGAGCCTACTTAAGAAATAAATAAATAAATGAAAAATTAATTTATTTAAATTGAATAAAACATTGTTCGATTAAAATGAACATAATTGCATCAAAAACATTTCTTATTTGACCATTTCCCAAGTCTCAGATTAAGCCCAGTTTCTTTCTTCTGAGTCACACTTTTCATCATTTGTTGAGATTTTTGTCCAGCCTGGAACATAAAAGAATAAAAGAATTTTGCTAATTTTATTTCCTTTTCTCTTAACTGGGTTT
>NW_024425119.1:11856316-11895687 GCF_017311325.1 Ursus maritimus | reverse complement strand
CCCCCCCCCCCCCACCCCATGAAAATGGAAGTGTTGGGCCTTTTAAATGTTGAGCCAAGAAATTTCACCAAGACTCAGTGTGCCTGATGGGACAGAAAGATAAAACCTAAAAAGTACTGTGACATCATGTCAATATTGGTAGTAAAACGCTTGAGAACCTGGTCAGCAGGTCATGTAACTTCTGGTCTTTTGGCAGCCATTTCTTTTGAGGCAAACCCTGGGTGATAGCAAATGGTTTATATTTGGGATAGTATCCTGTGGAGCTCTGTAGCACTGGGTCTCTCATGGATTGTTTAATTCAGTTTTACCCATGGTCCTGCCCCTCTATTGTAGTCACTTTGATGACAAAGCATATGAAGAAACCTTGATTGGGATGAATATGAAATAAGATCAGCTTTACGATATTTGGAATATAAGTGGTATATGAGGTTACGGACAGAAGTAGAAAGGCTAGAAAGGCCAGCACTTTTAGCTCTTCTTTTCATTAGTGTGTTCATGTCTTCTCAGTTCCTTTTTTATTAGTTAGCCATGCCGCAGACTTGATTAACAACTGTAGCTTATTTGAAAAGGTAGAACCACAAGTATAAGAAATAAATTAGGTCTCTGAAATACATATTAGAAAATACACTGGTCTTACATGGATATTTAGAATTGATCATTTTGTTGTTAGGACAGTATGCTTGTCTGTACACAGGGGATCAAAACTCTTTCCCCCAAACCACAGCACTTTCTCTTTACTGATAGTAACAGTAATGGGATAGATACGCCCCTTACGCTGTCTACCAAAATTCAGCATGGCTTGCACAATATTTGTTTTAAAGAGAGAATGAAGTCTTCAGACATCATTAAATTATTCGTTAGGTAAATTATAGAGCAGTTAAAGAATGTTAAAGGAATACTAACATGATTGAGTAGGATCAAATATGTGAAGACCCAGTCTTCTCACAGACTGTGGAAGAGCAGAAATTGGTGAGGTCCGTCTGTCCACAGTATAGACTAAATGCAAAATGTAGAACAGATTTTCCGGAGATGATCATTAAGTATTTGAGTAGTTCTTTGTTATTCAGTGATACGGTTTAACTGCAAGGTATAAGAGCACATCAAGAGCCTAGGTTGAGTTTACCTCTGCATTCCCATTCTATCAGTTTTTAAATGCCTCTAGTCACATTTTATTTGCAAATATGAAATACATGCTGTCTTCCTCCTTTAATTGACCATTGCAAATTGCCTCCTGGTCTGTATAAATTTAAATTGTAGTAGTGTATTATCTTCAGAGTGAAGTTTACATCTAATACTCTGTATTCTGATAGGGACCACTGCTTTTCTGTAAAACTAAGTGTCTGCTTCTCTTGATTTCCCCCATACCAGCTACAGGCCGTACAGCTACCGGCACTTTGCACCCCCTACCACACCCTGCAGCACAGATGTTTGTGACAGTGACTATGCTCCCAGCCGGAGAATGACCTCAGTGGCAACAGCCAAGGGCTACACTAGTGACTTGAACTATGACTCAGAGCCTGTGCCCCCACCTCCCACACCCCGAAGCCAATACCTGTCAGCAGAAGAGAACTATGAAAGCTGCCCACCTTCTCCATACACAGAGAGGAGCTACTCTCATCACCTCTACCCACCACCGCCCTCTCCCTGTACAGACTCCTCCTGAGGAGGGGCCCTCCTCCTCTGACTGCCTCCAATGCAAAAATGTAAATACAAATTTGGTTGAGATCTGGAGGGGGGGAGGGAGCTATTAGAGAAAGATGAGGCAGACCATGTACAGTTAAAAATTATAAATGGGTAGGGAATACTGGAGATATTTGTACAGAAGAAAAGGATATTTATATATTTTCTTAAAACAGCAGATTTGCTGCTTGTGCCATAAAAATTTGTATAAAAAATAAATTTGTACTAAAAGTTTTATTTTTGCAAACTAAATACACAAAGCATGCCTTAAACCCAGTGAAGTGACTGAGTACAAAGGAAACAGGAATAATAAAGGCATCACTGACCAGGAATGTCTGGGCTTTATTGATACCAAAAAAAAAGAGAGAGAGAAGAAGAAAAATGTAAGTCCATCTCAGAGCAGCAAACCATAGATACTTGGAAGTAGCCAAATAGCCTTCATGTTAACTCACGTTTGAGGGCCAACAAGTTTAAGAAATCACAAAAGGAAAAAAAAAAAGGAATTAAAACTGACTTTGGACAAAGGGCTTTGTTTTCTCTAGGAATCCAATTATTTTAGTGAGGAAAATAGGTATTTATAAAAATCCCTTCTGGGTGTTGCTGTTGTAGGAGATCCGTTGTCCGGTGAGATGGTGTGGGGCTCTCTGCGTGTGCAAGTCTTCTGTCCCTACCTTAGAACCCACAACCTCTGTCAAAAGAATTAATTTTTTCTCTAGGTGTTTTTACCTTGCTTCCTCCCCCAGCAGCTTTGTAGGCCATTTTGCCAAGATATCATGATTTATTCACAGCTTTTTATCTGAGGATTGATTAAATGGAATTTTCTAAATTAAGGTTTCACTTTAATATTTCTACTAGCTCCATTCCTCTGTAGGCTTAGCTCTTCAATTTGCTGTTTTTGCATAATGATCAAAGGTTAGACATATTATTGCTCCTCTTCCAAGATTGTTTTAGTGCTCATTAAAATCTCTTTTTACAACACATATAGGCAATGTTTAAGAATTACAAATTTAACCATTATGTTTTTGTTGTAAATTAATCATATATCCTTGCAGTACTTTCAGCATATAATAACACAATATGAAATCATTTATATATATATATTTTTCCTAGTAAAACATTTAAATATGTTCCGGTTAGAGACAATCTATTTAAAAAGAGAATTTTTTGTTATTAGGTTTTCCCTTTATTAACTGTTCATGACATTTTCATGTTCTTTAGGCCAATTTTTCTCAGAATGATGTCTACATACATACCTCTTAACGTGTGACGTGAGTTTAATATCTTCCTGTTACCCAATGTGAATGTTAGATTGTTTTCAAATTATCCACAAATTATTCTTATACTCACCTTCTATATATTTGTGTGTGTTCTCTCTTATCCCATTATGAATTAAGGTGATTTAACAAATTTACCAATATGGATTAAATGAGAAGGCCAACTAAAAACTTCTCAGCTGTCAGAACTTGGGTGGAGGGGAATAATGGAAGGCTCTTACGTCATCTGCCTGACCTGCGTGGTCCTTGGGCTGCTGCATCTTCAGCTCTTAGGGCTGACATGTGGGATGATTCTAGCACTGCTCTGCCACCTTGCCACAAGTTAGTTTCCTGCTTTTCCAGCACTTCTCTGCTAAAACTGAATGTGTTTTTTACACTAATGTTTTTTGCTTTAACAGTTGTTGGTCAGTTAGTTACAGAATGATTTTTTTTTTTTTTTAATTCTGTCTTGCTGAGGCCTCTCTGGATTTTAGGGCCCAAGAGAAAACAATGGAAGAAAAGATTTAGAATTTTGGCAGGGGTGAAGTAACTTTTTAAGCAATTAAAAATACCTAAGGAAACTTGTTAAAGAGAAAAAAATGTGGTTTCAGAATAATGCTTATATTGTTGGGGACACCTTATATGAATCAGGTGCACTTGATTTTGCACATAAATGGTGATCCATCAGTGTCTTGCATTTCAGTCAAACAAGCATTAACTCTTCCTGTTGGTGGACAAAGTGCTCACAGTCTAACAGAATGGACACTGGAGTTGCATTCTGTGACACGAGGGCCTTTGATGCTTAAATGAAGATGGAAAGGTTAGCAATAACTGGGTATCAATTAGAATTTGAGAATTCTATATGTTTACATTTTTTAATGTGCATCTTTATCCAGTGGGCTTCCCATGTGGAAACTTGCACTATAACGAATTAAGAAGAATATTGCCTTGTTATATCTCAGTCCAAGTGCTTGTACTGCGATGGCAATGGCCTCTTCTTGCAAAATACTGATTTGTGTGCCAATTTGTTTGAAATTATTTGAAGGCAGTTCCGCTTAATCTCAGAATCCTCTTTCTGGGGTAGTTGAGATGCATTCTTATTATTTTGGGGAGGGTACCTTTAAATGAGAGAATTATCAAAATTCAGGAAAGATTGGCCCTCGGGTTACATGGACAGTTAAGCTTAGGTAAACTCTCTTGAGTATTAAACATGAGATTTAATTGGAAAAACTGAAAGTAAAAAATAAACATGAGCACAAATCAGGGGAAAAAGTGGAAAAAGGTTTGGAATCTGGTGTATTGCTCTATTCATTATCCATGAGGTAAAAAGGAATAAAGTGTTATTAGATTCCTTAAATACTAAGGTATTTAATTTTGAACATGTCTTACAGTATGCCTGTTTACTGGTGTGATTAAAATTATCTGAGAAAAGAACTCTAGCACAGCGTACCCTCTCTGCCCTGTATAGTAGACTAGGCTTCACTGAGGTGGTCTTTCTAACTCAGAACTTTCATAATTTTGAACTTGCCTCCTTCAGAGCCCTGGTCTTCTGAACAGTGGCCCAAGGAATTTTGCTGCTTAAATCAGATAATGACATAGTCAAAAGAAAAAGCAGAGTTAAGGGATAGAATTTCTCAGTATTAGTTTTTCTTTCATGAAATTTTATTATGCCTTTGACGCCTGCTGCCCCTCTTCTGTAGTAGCATATGTGAGATGCTGTCTGTCTAGCAGAAAACTAAGAGTTATTTTAATGATTTTAATTTTAATATAAAATACTTTGTGATATATGACCCTTGAGAACAGCTATTCTAAAGGAATCATATATATTTAGAAATGAAGACTTTACATTTTCATCTAACAGGCCAATAATTTGGGGGCAGGGCTTTTGAGCAGTAAAATTTTAGCATGAATTGAGGATTGTATTTGTTCATTTTAAAATACTCTAAAGTCAGTAATTTATATAAGGCCAATTCCAACTTTGATAATATATAAAAATAACCACCATCTGCATTAGGTAGCGATTAGGTTTGGGGAAAATCTTTTTGTTTTGCCATCAACGCCTATTAATGAAGAATACTTCGAGCCCAGTTAGTAGCTGTGGCTTACCTAGCCTATTCATGCATCTTTGTATGTTTATGTAACCTGATACCAGCAATCATAATAGACTCCTGCTTCTCTGTGATAGTTGTGCTAGTGGAGTCCTGTGCCTAGATTCGATTCCTAGAAACGTAGTTTTTAAAATTGCTTTTTCTCTTGCAGGGGAAACTTGCCACTTCATTGATTTGCACGCCATAAGAGCTGCGTATTGGTTACCATTACACATCTAACAAAATTGAGAAACAAAAGTCTTGGGCTTTTCATACCCCAGGCTTTTAATAAGCTTAAGTCTGTATAATGACATACATAGTATGTTTGGAGTGTGGCTATGAGTATGTGAATATCAGTTGGCCAACCAATGTGTGGGCATCCACAAATGAGACTATACACTAAGTGTAGACAGGGACTGAGTCAGAAGTTTATAATCAAGTGGTGTTTAAAACATGTTCTCAGAATTCTTAAACTCAAGTTTAATTTTATTTGGTATTCCTTTCTTTATCCGAAGCCTAAAATGAGCCAAGAGAAATAACAGATGATTTCAGAAAGTACTGGTAGCATATGTGTGGTTCTGACTTCTGGGATGGCATCATTTCATAATAGTCCCAAATTTTGGCTTTTGAAAATTTCAGTTTTAGGGGATAACATTTTACATTTATAGTTTAAAATTTTTAAATTAGGAGCTTTGTGAATCCATATACTCAGGATATTTCCGTTGGACTTGATTCTGCATCTCTTCAAACTAAGCCTGCACCTGAGTTAGAAGGGGGGTAGTCAGTAAGATCTAATATTCTTACTGACTACTTCACCCTCCTTCAGTCCAGGTAAATTTTACTCAGTTTTTCTTTCTCATAAGGCATCCTTAAGCTATTATTAAGTTTATTGCTGGAAAAAATCCTCATGACTTTACAGATACAACTATAAAATACTATGTGATTTCTTGTACTCAGAATATAGACCTAACAAAAACTAACTTGTAGATTTTCACCATTACCTAGGGTTTACCCAAAAGTTTACACCAAAGATTTAGAGACAATGTGCTTTTGCTTATGCTTAACTGTCCATTTTTTTTAAACAAATATAAGCAGGGCAGGGATATAAATATATATAGATATAGATCTATCTATCTAGATAGGTATACCTAAATATGAATTTAAAAAGAAAAGAAAGTGAATAAATCTAATTTTACATTAAATTAAATATCTGGGGTTAGTAGGAAAATTTGAAAAGAGTTAAGAGGATACCAAGAAGCTTAAGCTGGACTAGCCTTATTTGCAAGTGAAGGATCTGGTGCTGCTTTCAGATGTTTATCCTTTGTGTTTTTAAATTTTTTCTTAAGCTTTAATCTTTGTTATTGTCTTAAAGTCAGCTGGTGTTTCTTGTTCATGGACTTTGGTACGATGGTGCTTTGCAAGGATGTATTTATATTTTAATGGCCAACATTTGGTCAGCCCTTGTCCACTATTCACTTCCCCCTTTTTGTAAAATAAGTGCTTTAATTGTAAACTGTATAAAAATACCTTGTATAAATTCCCTTTTGATTATTACAATAAGCTGAGTTGTAACAAATGAAATGTTGATTTTTATAATAAAACAGTGGAAAATAAAAGTGTCATTTCTTTTTAGCAAGGTATTAAAACAGCGGATTGTGCTTTGCTGTGACTTGTGTTTCAGAGGCAACAAAACCCACCTTTATTGTTTGCATTTCAAATAAAATACAACCTTGGAAGAGAGGTTTGAGAAGACCTGTTGCATAGTTCAGTGTGTGGCCATACCTGTACTGGGAATAGAGAATAAGGAAAACATTTTGTGCGTCCTGCCGTGGTTTTCACTCAATTCCTGGAAGGAGCCATGGTGTGGACCCCGAACCGCCCCCTTCAAATTAGTTTTAAAAATGAACATTGCTCCTCCTGGTGTCAAGCCCAATATGCTATGGTACTGAGGGGTAGCAGAATATACCACCTCAAAGTATGCCACTTGGGCATCCTGATTGTTTTGAGTTGGGTAGGCACTTTAAAAGCAGCAAATACAGTTAGACGCTTTCTTTGAGCTCCCCTTATCTGCCTGAAGACAGATCCTCTACAAGGAACACACTTGTCATAAATCATAAATCCCCTCCCTGAGAGTTTCATCAACCAGGGAAAATTGATTCTTATCACAGAAGAGACTAGAAAAAACAGCCAGATGAACTTTGCCACAACTGTCCTACTTCCCACCTGCTCTTCTGCGGGCCCATTCATCTTTCCTAAAAATCACTCTTCCCTGAGACGTCTACATCATCCCTCCCCTTTTCCTATTAATATGATATTTAAGCCTGAATTCTAAGCCATTTTGGGGAGTTTCTCAGTATCTCCCATGTGTACATAAGGTGTACACGTTAATAAATTTCTGTTTTCTCTTGTTAATCTGTTTTTTATTACAAGGGTCTCAGCTAAGAACTTAGAAAGATAGAATATTATTTTCCTCCCCTACAATACTCTTTCCGGAGAGGGATTAAAGAACCAACGAGAACTCAAAACTACTAGATCCCTGCTTGAGTCAAAGTTTGCTGGTTTGACAGGAAGAGAGGAAAGCTTTATTATTTGGCATTAGGTTAGATGGAACAAATCTTAGTGTAAAGTTCTTTTCTTAGCAGATGCTCTTGAGTAAGTGAGCCCACCTTGACTTCTTTGCTGACCCCTCCCATTCTTTCTTCTGGAAAACAAAAATCACATGTTGTGCTGTTACCAATCTAGTCAAAGAAAGGAGAGGCAGAACCGTGGTTTTGGTTTGCCTGATTAAAGGCAGGCTCAAGAATGGGAAGGACAGTGCAAGTTTTGGGTCCTTTTCTGCAGGTGGGTTTTCTGCTGAGTTTATACAGTCTTTTTGCATGAGTATTTCTGTAAATTGAAAATAAAGGGTAAATGACTGTTGATGGGGTTCAGGATGTGATACCCCATAATATGGCACCTTAGCATCGTGTATATTTTAAGCTGAAAGAATTTGAGAAATGGCGTGTGCAAGAAGAATCCTCTGACCTTCCCCTGAAGCAGGTCACAAGCCCTAATGTGAGAAGGCCGCCCCTGTACTCAGGAAAGGAGCATCCTTACCTCCAAAGACAAAGGGACACAGAAGAGGACTCTGAGCAAACAGGCCTTGCTGAGTTGGCCCCAGTGTGTTACACACAGCCCATACTCTGTTCTAGCATATCTTTCCATGACTTTCCAGTTTTCATCAAACCTAGCATAAAACAGGTTTAACCATCTGGTTGGGTCTTCATTTCCTTATGAGGGCTCCTGTATCATGTAAAATTTCTATTAATATATTTGTGTGCATTTCTCTTGTTGCTCTCTTATGTCACAGGGATCCGACTCAAGAACTTAGAAGATATTTTTCCTTTTCCTACAGTGTACTCAGATTGCCATTCCCACTCAGTCTCCATATCACTGCCACTACCGCCACGCTGCAAATTATCTACCCAAGATTAGTATTTGTAAATTAATCATTAATCACCATATAAAGCTAATCTTTCTCAATTAAGAGGCCAAAAATAAGGCATAATTTTGCTAAGATTGCCCTGCATTTACTGTGCACCAGGTACTATGCTAAGTGACCCCTCCCCCCTTTTTTTTCCTCAATAATGAACTGATTAATACCCACGCTTGACAGGAAATGCCCAGTTTGAGTATGAAAAACTCCAGTGCAAAATTTTGATCGGAGGCAGTTGGCAGTAGGTGGAGGGAAAAGGACACTGAATTGAGATTGAGATTCTAATCTCTGTTCCATTTTAATTAACTGCCAAGGCATGTCTGAACTCATTGAATCTCCCAGTATTTGTTGGTATTAGGCTCTAATAGAGTTTTCTGAACCTTGACTCTTCAATTGGCCAGTTCCACTACCTGTTCCAGAGAGCTGCTTGTACCTAAGGCATTCTAGGCAATGAATAGTATTACAAGGTAGAGTCCGCTGGAGGCCAAACACCTGTGAAGTATCCTATTCTGTCCAGATGTCTATTGGAGGAGTCCTTCCCTTTTGGCCCCTTCTCTAGTCTTGCTCTGCATTCCAAAGTAATTTATACCGCTCACAAGAGACAGTGTGAGGCCCATCATACACTACCTGTATGGCAGACAAAAGATTATTTAAGAGCTTTTTGACTTCTGATCATCCTACCAAAAGCTCCCCCACTACCATTGCCCAATTTCATGGCCTTGAAGACTTCTGTGTTTTGTCCTGTAATTAGAGTCCTTTTTTCTTGGGGGGTTCCTTGGGAAGGAAAGGATTAGGAGGCCTCAAGTTTTACGCAATGCTGTGATTCTTAGGTGCAGATGTGTTTCATGACAAGGTTTTTAAGTAAGAACTCAATTTAGATCTGGAGCTATTTATATTTTCTATTACGTCAATTTTTGTCTTTTATGTCTTTGAGGAGTTTGTCCATTTCCTCTAAGTTTCAGTTTATTGGCATAAAGTGTGTCTCTTATCCGTTCAATGTCTGTTTTCATTTCTGACTTTGGTAATCTGTGTCTTGGTCAGTCAAACTGAAGGTATGTCTATTATTGATCTTTTTTTTGGAAAAATCAGCTCTTGTTCTAATTTATTCTTCTCTATTCTATGGCCATTTTCTCTTCCATTGTTTTTTGCTGATTATTTCCTTCCTTTTACTTATTTGGATTAAATTTGCTAGTTGCTTAGGATGAAAGCTTAAGCCACTGATTTTACACTTTCTTTTATGACAAAAGCATTTAAAGCTATGTGTTTCCCTCTAAGCATGCTTTAGCTGCATCCCACAAATTTTGATGTTTTCATTATCATTCAGTTAAAACATTTTCTAATTTCAGTTGTGATTTCTTCTTTGAACCATGGGTTACATAAAAGTGTAATTTCTAAATCTTTGGGGGTTTTCCAGATATCATTTTGTTATTTTCAGATTTAGTTCCATAATGGTCATAAGTACTCTGTATGAGTTTAACTCTAGAATTTATTGAGACTTGTTTTACGGGCCAGACTGTGGTCCATCATAGTGAATGTTTTATGGGCACTTGAGTAGTGTTAAAAAGAAAAAATCACAGGCTGAGAAGGGAGTCATTTATGTCAGGCCACATCAACAAACCAGGGTGTAATACTTAACTTAGTTGCCATTTCAACCTCTCCCAGAAATGTAGTCTTAACATGTCAGGAATTTTCTGGTCAGCAGCAATAAGGTTATCTGTCACATGGGCTCCCCCATTTGCCAAAGGAAGATGAAGCAATCCACCTAATAAGATTCTTTTGTTCCCCAAAGGAAGGTGACCTCACCTGAAATAATCCTTTTTCCTGTTTACGATTTCCTTGTCCTGCCTTTAAAAACCTTTCCTTTTCTGTAGCCCTTTGGAGCTATCCTCTACTTCCTAGATGGGACACTGCCAATTCATGAATTGTTCAATAAAAGCCAATGAGATGTTTAAAATTTACTTGGTTGAATTTTTGTTATTTAACAATAGTATTCAGCAGTTGTTGGATACAGTGTTCAATAAAGAGTGTTCGATTAGATCAGTTTGGTTTATACTGTTGTTCAAGTCTTCTAGATCTTTGCTGATTTTCTTGTTCTGTTCTATCAATTACTGGGAAAAGAGTGTTGAAATCAACCTTAATTGTGGACTTGTCTATTTCCCCCTTTTAGTTTTGTCAATTTTGCTTCATTTTGAGCTCTGTATGATTTAGGATTGTTGTCTTCTTAATAATTCACCCTTTTCTTATTATGTAATGTCCCTCTTTACTGCCATAGTCCTTGACTTGAAGTCCACTTTGATATTAATGTACCCATTCCAGCTTTCTTACTAGTTTTGCATTTATTTTTCTATTCTTTTAATTTTAACCTATCTCTCTTTCATGTTTAGACATAAAACATAGAGTATAGTTGGGTCTTCATTTTATCAATACTGTTTCTGCCTTTTAATTGCAGTATTGAGCCGTTTCCATTTAATGCAATTATTGCTACAATTGGATTTTTGTCTGCCATCTTGATATTTTCTTTTTGTCCCATCTGTTCCCTCTTTTTTCTCTTCTCTGGCCTTCTTTTGAATTGCATATCTTTTAGGATTCCGGTTTGCTTCTGCTACTGACTTCCTAGCTATGCTCAGATGTAGTCACTGCTGTATGATTTACAGTATGCATCTTTAACTTGCTATAGTCTACTTGAAATAATACACCACTTTGCATATAATATAAAAACCTTACAACAGTCTGTTTTATTTCTCCCTTCCAGTCTTTTGTGTTTTATTGTCATACATGTTCTGCATGTTATATTAAGATACATTGTTTTTGCTTTCATCAATCATCTTTTTTAAAAATTTACTTATTTTCTTTTTTTAAATTATCTTTCAAAAAAATTTAAACATGAGAAAAATATTTTTACTTACCCATACAGTTATTATTTTTTTGGTGTTCTTCATTCCCTTTATAGATCTGGGTTTCTGGTATAATTTTCCTTCAGGCTGAAGAACTTTCCTTTGGCATATCTTAACAGTGTTGATCTGATCATGACAAATTGTGCTTTTGATTGTCCAAAATGTTTTCATTTTGCCTTCACTTAAAAAAATATATACGACAGCTTTATTGAGGTATAATCAACATAGAATAAACTGCATGTATTTGAAGTATACAGCAATTAATTTTGTGTTGTATACACCCACAAAATAATAAGACAAGGTAATGGACAGTTCTATCACCCCAAAATGCTCATGCCTCTTTATAATTCCTTTTTTCCATCCCTTCATTTCCAGGCAATCAATGACCTGTTTTCTGTCACAATAAATTAATTGCATTTTCTAGAATTTTATATAAATAAATTTATAGTGTGTGCTTTGTTTAGCTTCTTTCCCTTAGAGATTCATATCCATGTTACAGCATATACCAATAGTTCATTCCTTATTTTTTTTTAATTGAATAGTATCCCATAGTCTGGATATACCACATTTGTTCATCCATTCAACTGTTTTTATTTCCCATTAAGGGCTTTCACAAATATAGTTACCACATTTGGTACAAGTTTTAGACCAAATTTATTTCTTTTGAATAAATTCCTAAGAGTGAAATGGTTGGGTCATATGATAGATGTTTAACTTTTAAAGAAACTGCTAAAATGTTCTCCATTTTGGAAATGTAAAATTTTACATTCTACTTTTCCTGAGTGAGCTTTGGTAGTTTGTCCTTTAAGAAATTGTCCATTTCAGGCAGCTGGGTGGCTCGGTCAGTTAAGCATCTGCCTTCCGCTCAGGTCATGATTCCGGGGTCCTGGGATGGAGTCCCACCTCGGGCTCCCTGCTCAGCAGGGAGTCTGCTTCTCCCTCTCCCTCTGCCTCTGCCCCTCCCCACTGCTCATGCTCTCTCTCTCTCAAATAAAGAAAATCTTAAAAAAATAAAAAAAGAAAGAAGTTTGTCCATTTCATCTAAGTTGTTGAATTTTGGCACATACTATTCTCTTATTATCCTTTTAGTATCTGTAGAACTTATAGTAATGGTCTCTCTCTCATTCCTTTGTAATTTGTGCCTTTTCTCCTGATCAGTCAGGCTGGAGATTGTATTGATCTGCTCAACGAACCATCTTTTGATTTCATTGCTTTTCCCTATTTTTCTCTTTTCTATTTCTTTGATTCCTGTTATTTCCTCTCCCCACCCCCCTTTATTTCCTTTTTTATGCCTATTCTGCATTTGCTTTTCTAGTTTAAAGTACACGCTGAAGTCATCAATTAATGACCACTCCTTTTCATGGAGGTGTTCAGTGCTATGCATTTCCCCTTAAGTACTAAGTACCCCCCTAAGTATTTAAGTTCCCTTCATAAATTCTGATATGCTATGCTTTCATTTTCTTTAAGTTCAAATTTCCTCTTTAACCCATGGGTGATTTAGACATGGGTTATTTAATTTTTAAACATTTGACGGATTATCTAGATATCTTTCTGTTACCAATTTATAATTTACTATCACTTGATCAGCAAACATCCTTTGTATCATGTGAATCCTTTTAAATTTACTGACATTTGTTTTACGGCCCAGAATATAGTTGGTAAATGTTCTGTATGCATCTGAAAAAGATGTATTTTCTACTATTGTTGGTGTTAATGCTCTGTGATGTCAGGTCTAGTGGGTTAGCAGCACGAAGGCTACAGTATCCTTACTGATTTTCTCTCTCCTTGTTCTATCGATTACTGAGAGACATTGAAATCTCCGTGATTGTGAATTTGCATATGTTCCTTGCAATTCTCTCAGTTTTTGCTTTGTGTACTTTGAAGCTGTTATTAGATTGTGATACTATGATTTATAATAAATAAATATTTGGTTTTTGTCCCTGCTCCTCCTGGCACAACTAATAAAACCCTTGGGATTTCCTAAGTGATGAGAGCAATGAAGGTGTTTATTGTTATGTTAATGAGGCAACTTTTGGAAAGTCCCTAGGTAACTATGGGTGGGTTGTCAAGGGAACCAACCCTGTGAACTGAGGGGGTAGAACTTTGAGTCCCACCCCCTGACTCTGGGGAGGGAGAGGGCCGGCGGTTGAATCAATTGGCAATAGCTGATGATTTAATTAATCATGCCAATATAATGAAGCCTCCATAAACCCCAAAAGGATGAGGCTGGGAGAGCGTCCAGGCTGGTGAGCACATGTAGGTACTGGGAGAGTGGCATACCCAGGGCATGGAAGCTTTACGCTCCTTTCCCCATACCTTGCCCTATGCATCTCTTCCAACTGGCTGTTCCTAAGTTATATCCTTTTTTCTTTTTTAAGATTTTATTTGTTTGTTTGAGAGAGAGAGAGAGAGAGCACAAGCAGGGGGAGGGGGAGAGGTGCCCTAGAGTTATATCCTTTTATAATAGAGCAGTAATCTAGTTAGTAGAATGTTTCCCTGAGTTCTGTTAGCTGTTCTAGTAATTGAACCCAGGGAGGAGGTCATGGGAACTTCTGATATAGCCTATTGGTCGGAAGCCTGGATGATGTCTAAAGACTGTGTTTTGGGGAGCCAGTCTCATGGGACGAAGCCCTTAACATGTGGGATCTGACATAATCTCTGGATAGATGGTTGAATTGAGCTGAATTGTAGGATAACCAGCTGGTGTCAGAGAATTCCTGGTGGTGTGGAAGAAAACACACTGGAAGATGCATAAACGTTTGAATTGTTATATCCTCTTGATGAATTGAACTTTATTATTTTTAAATGAATAATATTAATATTCTTTGGTCTGAAATCTGCTTGACTGATGTTAACATAGCCACTCCATCTTTCTTTTGATTAGTGTTATCATAGTACTTTTTTCATCCTTTTGATTTTAACAGAATCATGTCTTTAAAGTGGTTTTTTTTTTGTAGACTGCATATAGCTGGTCTGGCTTTTTAAACCTAACCCAGTAAGCTCTGCCTTTTAGTTGGGATATTTAAACCATCTTCATTTATCATGACTATTGTTATGACAACCTGCTATCTGTTTTCTTTTTGTCTTGTCTGTCTTTGTTACCCTTTTCCTCCTTTTCTGCTTTATTTTTGGAGTATTTTTTATGATTCCATTTTATCACCTTTGTTGGTTTACTAGCTATAAATCTTAATGTGACTATGTAGGTGTATGTATACATTTCAGTGGTTTTTTAGATTTATAGCATACATTTTTAACTTACTAGTCTACTTTCAAGTGAAATTATACACTTCATGTATAGTATGGAAACTTACAAAGTATAATTATACCTTTATCTCTCTCTTCCCAGGCTCTGCACTATTATTGTTATATATTTTATTCTGCATATGTTATAAGCACAGCAATACATTGTTATTATTTTTCCTTTAAATGATGATCCATTATCTTTTAAATAAGAGATTTAAATAAGAAACAGAGTTTTATATTCACTCACATATTTATCATTTTCAGTGCTTTCTCTTCTGTAGGTAAGTTTTCTATTTGGTATAACTTTCCTTCTGCCTAAAGGACTTCCTTTAACATTTTTTGTAGTTCAAATCTACTTGTGAGTAGTTTTTAGCTTTTGACCATCTCACAAAGTATTTCACTCTCTTTTTTTTAAACATCTTTTTGTTGGGTATAGAATTCCGTGTTGATGGTTTTTTCTGCTATTTTGAAGATGTTACTCTACTTTCCTCTGTCTTATATCATTTCCAAGAGAAGTTTGCTGTGTTTATTTTTTCTCTATGTAATGTATCTTTTTCTCTGGCTTCTTTTTTTAAAAAATTTTAAGATTTTATTTATTTATTTGAGACAGACAGAGAGCGAGCGAATGAGGGATGGGCAGGGGCAGAGGAGAAGGAGAAGCAGACTCCCTGCTGAGAGCAAAGCACGATGTGGGGCTTGATCCCAGGACCCCAAGATCCTGACCTGAGCCGAAGGCAGATGATTAATAGACTGAGCCACCCAGGTGCCCCCTTCTCTGGATTCTTCAGTATTTTTCTTTATCACTGGTTTTGAGCAGTTTGTGATGTGCCTTATGATGTGTAGTTTTCTACATTTTTTTGGTGTGCTTGGTATTCATTGACTTTTTTTGGTTCTGTGGGCATGTAGTTTTCATCAAATTTTGAAAGTCATCACTCCAATTATACCTACATTAGGCCAGTAAAAGTAATCCCACAATTCACTGTTGCTCTGTTAATGTTTTCTCTGCAGTCCTATTTCTGTGTTTTATTTTGGATCTATTGCTATGTCTTTAAGTTTACTTATCTATTCTCATACAATGTCTCATTGCTGTTAATTCAATCCAGTGTATTTTTCATCTCAGAGTTATAGATTTCTTCTGATTTGAGTCATATGTGTAATTTCTATGTGTTCTTCACATGCTCAGTCTTTCCTCCAGCTTATTGAATATATGGAATATAGTTACAGTAGTCTTAATGTACTTGTTTAATAATTATATCAGTCATATCATTTCTGGGGTGGTTTTTCTTGATTTTCCTCGTTATATGTCTCATTTTCCCACTTCTTTACATACCTTGTAATTTTTTATTGGGTGTCAGACATTATGAATGTTACCTTGTTGAGTGTTGGATACTTTTGTGATCCTATAAAGATTATTGAGTTTGTTCTGGAATACAGCTAAGTTACATGATCACAGCTTAATCCTTTTGGTTCTGGCTCTTCATCTTTGTTGGGTAGAACCAGAAGCATGTTCAATCTAGAGCGTATTTTTTCCCACTACTGAGGCAAAATTCTTCCGGGTATTCTACCTATTTGCCATGCAAATTTTGAGATTTTTTTCCATTCTGGCTAGTGGAAATAGGGACTATTGCCAGCCCTGTGTGAACCTTAGAGTGTTCCCCTCAATAACTTCTTCACATGCTTGTGCTGATCCGTATTCATCTGAAAACTTGAGGGCATCTGTCTGTAAATCTCTGGAGCTTTGTGTGCCATTCTCTTCTGCCCCTTATTTGCCCTGCAGACTTGAGCGCCCTGGCCTTCCTGGACTCCAAGGCTCTATCTCCTCTACTCTGGAAGACTGCTGAGCCCTATGTGGGTTCCCCTCCCTCCAGCACAGCCAGGAAACGCCATCTGCAGTACTCTAGGGCAATCACAGGGCTCACTTTATTTCTCATCTCTCAGCGACCAGTCCTTCATTACCTGATGCACAATGTCTTAAAAACTGAAGACTGTTCTTTCATATATATTTTATCTAGGTTTTTTTTTTCAGTGTTTTAAGCAGGAGATTAAACTCAGTTACTATTACTTCATCTTGGCTAGAAGCTGCAGATAATACTGGAACATTTGGAGAGTTTGTTAGGAGGACACATATCTTGGGCCATACTCCAATCTCAATGATTTACAGGTTATAGCAGCGAGGCTAGGGTATATAATTTTGCAGGTGTACATTAAAAATGTGCCAGGCATTAGATAGACGAAGTTAAATTGGACATAATACTTGTTTACAAAAGTTTATAATTCAGTGCAAAAGACTGGTTCCTATGGCACAATGCATTAAGTATAATGTCTATAAACAATGTGTTATGGGGCATCCTTTTGAAAAAAGTCACCCAAATGTAGCCCTACGGCAGCCAAGGGAGGGTTAGCAAATGTTTCCTGGAGGAAATGAAGGAGTGAGTTTGGAAAGATGGGCCAGAATTAATTGAGTTAGTGGAAATAAGGGGAGAGGGGGCTGGGAGGCAAGGACACGCCAAGTGGAGAATGCTTAGAGGTACAAGGTTGCATGATACATTTGGGAAACTGCAAATAGTGTGGAATGGTTGGATCAACATGGGAGAAGAGGCAGTCTCCTGTGTCTCCCTCTGTAAAAGGAAACTCCTTTATCCCTAATATTTATGATTTTCTGTGTGTGTGCGGGGGAGGTGGCAGGAAGCAAAAGAGAATAACTCATTTTAATTAAAATGGGTAGAGTAGTGAAGCATGGGATATTAGATAGGTCCCATTTTCCGATGAAGCTCAAAGTATGTCTGATTAAATCATCCATGTATTTGTTCATCAAAGGTTTATTAAACACCTGTTTTACATCAGGCTACATCCTGGGTGCAACAGATCCAGAAATTTTTAAGATTATAATTTGACAGTATTTTTTAAATTGTTTTTTAAATAATTGTTGTTTTAAATAATCGTGAAATAATTGTGGAACATATTTCACTTACTGTAAGACCTCATTCCGAACAGTATTAATTTCAGAAAAACAATCAGTGACTGCTCTGAGAGGAAATGTTCGTCTTAGCTGAGGGCAGCACACAATATTGAACATAAGTGAACGCTCAGCACTCAATACCAAGCACTGCTTTTTATCGATTAACTCATTTGATCCTCACAGAGATCTTAGTACTATTACTCTTTACTTATTTTAACCACAAGATACTCTTTTGACAGTGGTCTTTCCACATATTTATTTTACCAGTGACAAATTATTACACTACCACAAAAAAATAACAAAGAAAGTTTCAGAGACCTTGAGAAATAGAGGTGGGGTCACTGAGACTGTGAAGGGTGGTAGGAGTAATTACTTTCTGCCAAATGCAAGTTTTCAAACTGCCGAAGAATATTTCTAGGGAACGGAGTCAAAAGGCAGATATGGCCGTATCTCCCCAAACTAGTAGGTACAGCAGCGAACTCGAGTCTCTCTGAACTACGTCTACCACCATGAACAGCAACATCTTCCTAAAGGTGGGCACTGAAACAATGCCATTATTGGGCCACCCCAGAAGTAGTTTAAAAATAAACAGTACTAGAAACCAAAGAGTAAGCACATGCACGATTTATCATTTTGCCCTCATGGAATCAGCAAATGTCTGTAACAAAATTTCCCTACAGTGGCCAACAGAAGCAAGATGACAGTTTCTGTCCTGAACACTTGAAAGGAAAATTACCACTTGTCTTCCTAGACTTCCTCCCACATTCAGTGGAGGACCTGAAAAGCACGGATATCACAGGCCACGCTACTACATTCTATGAGCTGGAGGCAGACAAGGCCTCTCCTGATGCCTCCGGATTCACAGGAACAACGATTTGGGAAACTTCAATGCTCCCTTGGCCTTGCACGTTTGTATTTTCTCCCACATTCTATGCTGAGACCGATGTACACAGAATCCCAACTGGATAATGAGTATTCCAGATGACAACTCTTCTGATGCTTCAGTCTACCTCTTCATGTGATATTCCAAGTACTTTTTCCTAGAGAGGAAACAAGAGAAATAGACTCATTCCAAGTTTGATTCACGGTTGAGCTGAAAACATATACCTGTGAACTCTGCTCTCTTGTCCCAGGCATGACCCAGGGTTCAGAGACTATGACAGGGTTTGGGGGAGGGTTTGGAAAGATGACCAATGTCCCAGGTATTCTGAAAGGAAAACATATGCTACAGGCTTATGTTACATATCCAGGGCTAAACAGCTAGATGGGAAAAGGCTTTGATGCTGTATTTAACATTCAAAAGAGTGGATGCTGAAAGGTCGAGGACTGTGGAGGTTGCAAACCTCTCCTTACAAAGTGCTGTAAAATGGGTGAGGTCGCAGGACCATAGAGTGACTATTTGAATGGTGCTTTACGATGAGGAAAAATGGCCAAGGAGTGAATTAAAATCTCATGGTAGCTTGTTTAGCATGCTTTTTAGATACAGTTGCTATTCATTTCATTGATTCATTACGCTAGGCGTACTGGCTATGATGTATATAGAAGGAACAGGCGTAAAATACTTAAGCCTGCCCTCAGATTTGCAGTTTAGTTGGGGAGATTAGATGCACTTGCATGAAATTCGGAATACTGAGATCGTCAGGAACCCTAGAAACCTTGTGCATAGGAATTTTTTCTTCCGTCTCCACAACCATAAGGACATACCCTGGAGAGCCACCAGAATACCCGGGGCCAATGGAAGTCCCTAGATACTTGCCACCCAGCATCATCTTTCTTTCCTATTCATGGACACTGAGCACAGGTCCAGTCCATATCTCCTCCACACTTCAATAGCTCCTATCAACTCATAAATATTATTTTATCAACATCCTCCTTCTTTATTTTTTGCAAGTCCTTCTCTATCAGCTTGGGGAAAATTAGTCCTTTCTCTCTCATTCTTTTTCCTCCCTCTCCTAATTTCCAGCTACATGCTCCAAATTGAACCTAAATGTGGTCAAGATGTAAAATGAGGATTTATGATGGCCCAGAAAAGTAAACTAATAAATACAAATGAAAAAACAAATGCCACCAAATTCTAAAGGCTTTGAAAATGCCCTTTATTATTTCTACCAAAAACCCACCTATTTTCTCTAAATAGAACTGCTTTTCTCTCTAGCACCAGCAGCAAAATTAAAAAATAAGTAAATAATATCTTTTTCTTTCTTTCCTCTTTTTATTAGCTTACTAGAATTAGAACCACCATTTTTCATAACAGATTTATTGAAATTGATCACAGAATTCACCCTTTTAAAGTATATAATTCAGTGGTTTTTGGTATACTCACAGGGTTGGGCAACCATCACCTTTGCCTGATTTTAGAACATTTTCATCACACAAAAAGAAACTCCTTATCCATTAGCAGTCACTCCCCATTCCCTCTCCTCTCATCTGTCTCTATGAATTTGCCTAGTTTGGACATTTCATAAAAATAGAATCATACAATATAGGGGGCCCTTTGTCTAACGTCTTTCACTTAGCATAATGTTTTCAAGGTTCATCTATCTGGGACATTAAGGAGGGCATGTGATGTAATGAGCACTGGGTATTATATAACACTGATGAATCACTGACCTCTACCTCTGAAACTAATAATACACTATATGTTAATTAATTGAATTTAAATTTTAAAAAATGGGAAAAAAGTTCATCCATCTGTTCCCTTCCTTTTCATAGCTAAATACTATTCCATTGTATGGGTATATCACATTTGGTATTTCCCTTTTTTTTTTTTTTTAAGATTTTATTTATTTATTTGACAGAGAAAGAGACAGCCAGCGAGAGAGGGAACACAAGCAGGGGGAGTGGGAGAGGAAGAAGCAGGCTCACAGCGGAGGAGCCTGATGTGGGGCTCGATCCCATAACTCCGGGATCACGCCCTGAGCCGAAGGCAGACGCTTAACCGCTGTGCCACCCAGGCGCTCCCACATTTGGTATTTCCATTCCTTATCCAGCACTGATGAACATTTGGGTTGTTTCCACTTTTTGGCTATTATGAATAATGAATGCTGCTAGGATCATTCATGTACAAGTTTTTACAGGAACATTTGTTATCAATTTTCTTGGGTAGAAACCTAAGAGTAGAATTGGTAACTCTTATGTTTGATATTTTGGGGAACTGCCAAATTGCTTCCAAAGGGGAAGCATGACTAGTGGGTGTGAAAGGATATCTCCTTGTGTTTTGGGGTGTTGCATTTTAAGTAGGCTCCAAGTCCAGCGTGGAGCCCAACGTGGGGCTTGAACTCATGACCCCGAGATCAAGACCTGAGCTGAGATCAAGAGTCGGACGCTTAACCAGCTGAGCCACCCAGGCGCCCCTCATTGTGGTTTTGATTTGCATTCACTTCATGTTGAAATGACGACGTAAAGCAAGCGTCTCTTCATGAGCTTACTGGCCATTTGTGTATCTTCTTTGGAGAAATGTCTATTCAAATCCACTGCCTGTTTAAAAAATTGGGTTTTGTCTTTTTATTGTTGAGTTGTAAGAGTTTATTACATATTCTGAATGCAAGTTCCTTATCAGATATGTAATTTGAACATATTTTTTCCCATTCTGTGGGTTGTCTTTTCACTTTCTTGGTAGTGCCCTTTGAAGCAGAAAAAGTTTTAATTCTGTTACAGACCAATTTACTTTTTCTTTTGTTGTTTGTGCTTTTGGTGTAGGCTTTTTTAGAACATTTTTGGCATTTCAGCTGCATTCACTAGCTAAATCGATTTTTGAGAACTGGCCTGTGAGTCCAGTCGATACTTACAATCTCTTTGGAAAAACAGACCTATAAGACCAACAAGGATGGTTCTTTCCTGTATGTAATTATAGTGCAGACATGAAGCGTTATAAGAGGTCAGAGGCTGATGAGGCCCTTAAGCTAGAGTGGAGGGGGTCCTGGAAGAAAGAACAGTTGAAGCCAAAATAACGTCAAAGAATCTATCCTTCTTTTAGCATGAGTTAAGGCAGCTTGTGTTTAGAATACTTGAGAGCCTTAGTTGTTCGGATCAGCCACTTAAGGCGACCACATCTGGTGCAAATGTGGAAAACAGGAAGGAACAGAAGACTAGGTAAGCTCAACAGGCAGCCACTGAAGGCCACGGTGGGCACTTCAGCCCCTTAGCGAGATCAGCTGTACTTTCCTTCTGGTGGCTAAGAGACCAAGCCTGTTTGGAGGCCTCAAGGCCGTGCTGGGCCAGGCATAGGGCAGACTCAAACCTGCTACCCTTGGACCATTCTGGTGGAAAGAGGACTAAGGATAATGTGGGACAACGGCCTGTCCTTCCAAGGAAGGGTGTGAACAGACGAAAATGCCCTGAGTCTATTGAGATTTAAAGGGATGTGATTAAAGTCTTTTGAAGAGGTTAACCTTATGAGGCCATCTGAGTATGGCAGCTTGGAGGAAATCTCAAGGAATGCGGATAAAGGATGGGGGAGAGGTTGAGTCTGAGGCTGGTGGGGAGGCTGTCTGTTTTGCCCGATAGCAAGGAATTAGAAACAGGCACAAATTTGGGGCGCCTGGCTGGCTCAGTGAGAAGACCTTGTGACTCTTCGATCTTGAGGTTGTGTCTGAGCCCCAGATTGCGTGCAGAAATCACTAAAGAAATAAAAAAATAAGTAACCTTTATTTAAAAAAAAAAAAAAACCAAACAGGTACAAATTTAACTGTTTCCTTTTTGGTTTGTATCAAAATGTCCCTGTCAGAACGACTGGGTCCAAGCAGCCATGACCAGATATCATGAGCGCTGTATCTCTCTCTGCCTGTCAGCATCTGAGAGAATAAGGAACTGTTTTCCTCTCCTTGTCTCACTGCCAGACTTCCGCTGCCTGCACGATTTGTGAAAACAGAAATTGTATCTATCTAAACATTTTCTATCTCCCCATCGCTTCATTTCCTGTCCTATCTGACCAGGGCCTCTCCTCCAACACATACCCCATGGACCCTCCGGGAGCCCAGTAAATATTTATGGATGATGCAGATAATCACCAAAAACACGTTCCCACCACTGGGGTATGTCTCTTGCCACTCAACTGTTCTAAACCACGAGAGCCGCTTCAAAGATACGCTCCCTTCACTTAAAACAACAAAAAACGGAGAAAAACACCCCGTAACTTTCCATTCCACCTCCTCTGAGTTCTGGGAACATTCATCTTGAACTAGGACGCACTTACCCATCCACCCTGCTGCTGCACCCAGGGCGAGAAGTTGTCCTTCAGGTACTTGGTTCCAAACCCCAGCACCCTGTTCATGGGGTGGTTGTCGACGGCAGTGAGCTTGGCCGTGACGTCTATCGCGAGAGCAGCCTTAAAGCCCTGAGCTCTGACCTCTGATTCTCCCCTGGTGTCCACACCCCTTAAGAAGTGGTCCGTGATGGTCTTGAAAACAGGGTAGGACAGCTGGTCCTGGAGGCCGTTCACTAAAGCCCTGTCTTTCTTCAGCTGTGTGCAAGACGACATGCGGTCAGTAGGGCGGCCGGGCCTTGGAGCAGCCTCTAACCCAGCAGTGGGCCGCCCGAACCCCCAGTGGGAAGCCCTCAAGTCTAGTCATACGGGCACTTCTTAGTGCGCGAGGACTACATGTTTCCCTGGAAATCCTCTAGCTCTGTCTCTGAGGAATGAAAGCTAAGCAGCTTCTCAACAAGTATTGTTTCTAAAAGGGATATTCTGGGGGGCATCCGATTCCATGTAAAGGTTTTGGTGGAGTGATGCTCTCTACGTGAGCCCAGCCCACCCCCCAACTTCCGTGAGGCCCAGGGGGCCTGTCTGAATTATAAATCTGAAGCAAGAAGGAGAGGTGTCCTCGACAGCCAGTGACCCAGTTGAAAAAGCTGGATTCAAAACCCCAGTGGGTAGCTGGAAGCCTGGGCTTGCAGGAACAGCAGAAGAATCAAATGCTAGAAGGAGACACCTGCCGCAGAGTACCCTGGCCCGTCCCAGCCTTGCCGCTTTGGGTTGCCCCTGGCTCTGTCTGGCCTCCCGGGGGGTGCAGGACGAGGCCACATACGCTCTCGGGGATGAGCGGCTTTGCAGGCATTCCGCAGCCAGGAAGGGAGCAGCCCTGGCCACGGCCACTGTCCCAGGCTGGTGGGAACCCACACCCACACGGCAGAGTCAGACCCTCTGTGTGTTCCCACCTAAGTCTGCTACTGGGGACACAACCATGTTCTCCACATAAAGAATGTAAAGTATCACCCCGAATCATCGAGAAAAGCGAGATTTTTTAAAGTGGTAATTTATGGGGTGAAAAGGAAAGCGTCTCTCTCTAGCCACGGAGGTCAGCTCCTGTCCCTTGCCTCCCTCCATGACTCAGTGCAAGTCACGGCAGGGAGGCCGGGAAGGAGGTTGCCATGAGAGAGCCGCAGAATCTTCAAGCCCTGAAAGAATCCTCCAGGATTCCAGTAGGTCCCTCCCAGGGCAAGCACTGCGCTGCTGGCTGGTCACGGGCATCCCCTTGAAATCCTTCTGGTGACAGGAAGATCATTCCTTCACAAGGCAGTCCTGAGTGCTAGAAAGTTCATTCCTAAAATGGAGAAAATCAATCACCCTGTAGTTCCCACCCACTGATGTGAGTTCTGGAGAAACATAGGAGGGCATGCTCTATGTTCCTTCTCTGCACCCCTGTTCGACCTCTGCTTGTGAACCTGACACACCCATACCCTGTCCTCTCTTCTGTATCTGATATCCCTGGTTCTCTCCGGTTCTCATTCTGCACCATCCCGGGCACCATCCGCTGGGCACACCCCTGACAAACACACTGAGAAAGGAGCTGCTAAGCATGTCAGGACTGGGGTGGGCTGGCCAGTTAGTGCTCTTCCCCTCCTGCACAAGATCCATAGGGCCGGACTTCCTCCCACTGATCCTGGTAGGACAAGGAAATGGGTCCACAGGCCAGCCCCTGACTGACGCACCCTAGAGACGACCCGACAGTCTGTCAGTCTGTGGGTAACCACACAGGGTTCCCCTCTGACTACAGTGAGGTCCTGCTCACCGGCCCTGTACCACAAGGCGCTCTCACACCTTCCCGACCAGAATGAGGGGGTCTCGACTTTCAAACGGCAGGAAGGCCAAAGTTCTCCAAGTAATACTTCACCCGCCTCCCTGGCCAAAATGCTAAGAGAGACCTTGAGCAGAGAACAGTCTGGCCACTCTCTGGGGAAATTTCGGGAAGGACTCCAGCCTTGGAGACGGCGTGGGACATCGATATCCAGACTGCAGGGCAAATGCAAGAGTCTAAACTTCCCCAAGGATCAGTTACATGGGGAACTAGATTCATAATTCTGTTCAGCAAATTTTAATTTATTGGTGTCTTTTCTTGCAATAACAAAGTTACATTTTTCATTTCCAAAAATTCCAGGGAGGCTCCAGAAGGTTTACTTATGTTTTCCAAAGTGATTCATTTTTGAGATGCTGCCAGCATGAAGAATTTTCACTCCAAGGGAAATAAAATTTAGGACTAAGTGGAAACCAGAACTTGCAAAGGAATACAGTCTGGAGTACGATTCCATTCTCTGTCCCAGTGCGTGGGCACAGAAAGAAATCACATTAGTTCAAGAAGCTCCATACCTCTCTCTCCAACTGATCCCCTGAATATTTCAGCAGCTCAACGATTTTGGCTATTATTTGGTCTTCTCCATCTGTCGGGGGAAAATTCCAGTTATTTTTTTTTTAAGGAGAAAAAAATATAATCTTAATTTTTTTTTCCCCCAGGGACAATACGTGTAGCCTGCTTAGGGATTGAGGGAGACATGTGCTTTGTAATTCTTAGCAACTTAACTCTTGCCTCGCCTTGTCTGATAGGACACAGACCACTCCAGCCACCTTCACCCACAGACCCCTGCTTTCTTCTTCTTTTTTCCTTTCAGCACCCACTTCTCACCACGAAATGCATCATATATTTATTGTAAGAATGTTGTTGAAGATGTCGGTTCCACTGCTCATGATCCTATCTCTGAAGATATTTAGGAGAACCTTCTCTCTGGTTTGTAGGATTCTCCTGAGCAGGTGGGTGCTTTTTTCCCGTGGACACCAGAAATTCCATTTGGTCACATTCCCCCCTTTGTGCTGCTAGAAAGCGTAGAGCAAAATTTGTGGCCCCCATCTACGAGGGGGTGCAGTCTTCCTCGCCTGCATTTTGGGACTTAAACTCATTCCTAAACCCACCTTCTTCCCCCGCTAGTGTTTTCATTTTATGTTATCTTTCAAACAGGATTTATTTTATCTTACTAACAATGTAGACTTAGTCTGCTGTCTTTACAACCAGGTGGGGTGTAAACAAATAAAATGATTAAGTTCTCGCACCCCAAAGGCTCAAATGGCAGGTGGATAGAGAGACGGCGACAGCTGCTGCGGGGTGTGTATGTGGGATCGGGGGAGGCGGAGTATGGTTCTTCTTATCTCAAAACAAGCCAACCACCGACCATGAGGAAAATGGCCACAGAACAGAATCCAAACAGAGAAAAGCTAGTCACTGATCCAGTGGCACTTTTCATTTATGGCCCAGTCTCTGAAGACGTGGAGTCCTCATGTTTGTTCCAGATAAGAGGGCAAGGGAGGCCAGGACATTCATCAGCCCGTCACATCCCAAGAAGGTCCAGCGAAAGGCAAGGTAAGCGGCAAGTCTGAGACTCAGGCCACGAGGGAGCGGCAAGAACGTGCGTCTCCATCGCCCGCGTGGAGTTCTTCTCTCTGATGCTGCTGCCTCTTCCCAGGAAACACATTTCTCATGTGCACAGAGGACAAGAGCCTTAGCTCGAGCCTCGTGCTGGGTATGGCCTTCTGTCACCCAGCCAGCCAGGAGATCACAATAAGGTGGAGACACTCAGGGGCCCCTCTCCTCCGGCAGCTCACTCTAAGCCCGACAGTGCAGCGCGATGCGGGGAGACTCACCACTCCGCCTCCAGGCTCGGGAGTCGCCGACCCCAGCTCCTGGCACCTGGGCACACTGCCAACCCCGGGGCCGCCTCTGCCCCAGCGCCTCTGCTGCAGTTTGGGGGAAGGGAGCCAGGAGCAGGGACAGTCGTCCGTGAGGGAAAGTAGGACCCGCTGTCTCTTCCTGGGCCACTTGGCTCTGCTCCCCTCGACTCTAGAATTCCTGCCCATCCGATGGGACCTACGGGCCTAGCTCCTGCTCCGGTTTTGCTGACCCCTGACCCTGTCTGGTCACTTGACCCCTCGGTTCTGCTTCAGGTGCCGCGCCAGACCTGGTGCTTTTTCCCAAGAGCCCCCGGCAGTGGTAGGAATCCCCGGGCTGACGCGCCATCTACACCCCGTGCACACTGGCCCTTGACCATGGCCCTCGTGACTGAATCGAGCACTGCATTGCCCTCGGGGGACAAGGTGGCGTGCCCACTCCTTCCCTCCCTCGGGAGGAGACTTCACTTTGCACTTGGCAGTGAGCTTGGCCCGCTGCTTCCGAGTGTGGCCGGCGCACTCCCCGGGCACGGGCTGGTCTCCAAAGCCAAGGTCGGCGCCTCCAGCACGTTGCCGGCAGGCCCCGGTCCAGCGCCGCAGAGATGCCTCAGCGGCAGAGCCCGGGCTGGCTAACCACACCGACGCAAGCGTGCCGAAGGGAACTGTTTACCTTTCTTAGTGCTGGTGGCTCGAGGCTGGGAGCACGGGCCCTGGTCGTGGAAGAACGGGCCCTGGTCGTGGAAGAACTGATGGACAAAACTCCCTTTGGACTTGCAGCTTCCTCCCTGGGCCTGGAGCTCGACGGGCGGGGGCCAGGAATAAACAATTTCAGCAACGCGGTGGGCAATGGAAACAACTTTGGGGTCCACGGCTGAAACGAGACCAAACGGGGCTGAGAGTCCCTTCCCAGGAGAACTTTGTCTAGCTCATTGGTATGCACAGTGGCCCGGAATGAAAAGGCCAGCCTGGAGGGAGAGGAAACAGCCCCCGGTGGGGGGAGGCCGTTCTTCAGAAAGCCCTGGGAGTTGCCTGGCAGAGGCTGGGGTGGGGGCGGAGTGCACCGAGGAATGATTGCCACCTTGAAACAATCGCCCTTCTGCACCCTCTTTTTGAAGTCTTGCAAAATTAGGGTCCCCTTTCCCCTCTGCAAGGGAAGAAACACAAAAGAAAGTGCTTAGTTCTTTGCTTGAGGGAATGCTCATTATGCTTTTATTTTTATTCTTTCTTTTTTTTTTTTTTTTTTGGATATCCTTTATATCTTGGAGAGCCGGCCCCTATGTGTATAGGAGGGCATTCAGTAGTTTGACAAGCCTTTGGGGGTTGGTCGCCGAGGAAAGAGAAATATCCCTGCTCTCAGGCCATATTCATTACTCAAGCCCATTATCAAGCAAACACCGAACTCCTTTGCTCTCTCTCATATGGTTACACGTCTTCTCCCCTCTATGTCTAATGGGAAACATCCAATTAATGCCGATAGGTAAGCCAGGACACATACCGTGCCATCCATGCCTTTCAAGAATTTATCATCCAGGAGTCATGTATTTGCCCACATTAACTATAGAATAGAGCGTGTGGGGACAGGAAGAGTTACGTGGCCATCGCCCCCTGAACGTCCTCGCCTGTGAAGGACCAGTCAGCTCTGTCTCTCATCAGGGATGGGGGTCGGGTGGGGTGGGCAGGGGGTACTGCCGAGTCACTTGGGACGAACATTTTCCTTGTTGCTTTGTCCCTAAGTTCTTAAGTTCGAGAAATCTGTAGAAGCTCTATCTTTGATGCCATATGGAGCATACGGAATATTTGAAAAACACTACTACTCAATTCTCACACTTGAAGAAAGCAACAGAGTGGGGGTTTGGCTGGAAGGCCGGAGTGTCCAGGGGAACTCCTGGCTTGAACCTCAGGATGGACAAGAGAGGCAAAGCCTGGGTCTCAGGAGGAACTGTGTCCCAATCATAGCTTTGACATCCCGTGGAGCCGCGAGGTGATTTCTGACCCCCTCTCCCTAGATTCCTCCTCGAGACCTTCGGTACTGTCCCTTCACCTTCCGGCTGTCTCTGGAAGACCATGGGGCCTTTGTCCACAATGCCTTCCTTTAAAGAAGGGCATCATGGTTTTCTTAAAAAGCCACGTTTTTCATGCTTGGCCCATAGGGTTCAAAAACAGATAAGGAGAGAACTGAGAGAGAAGAATTAGAGAGTCAAGGAGAAAAGGACCGATGCTTTTCCTTCCCATTCTAACAACCACACCAAACACAGACTTATCACCTTGCTGCAGCCCACCGAGCCCTGTCCGGAAGGCTGGCCACGCACGGCCCCTGGCAAGGAGACCGGAAGAGACTGGATCCAAAGCCAGTGGGAGCCTCGTGTCTGTGGAAAACGGGGAAGGAAAGCTGGCGTTTTCTCCCTCTGTACCTTACTGTGCAGCCTGTCTGACGCGGTCACCGCACGGCTCTCCCACCGGAAGTCACACTGTGCCCATCTTGCACTCAGACGAGGGAGATGAAGGCCCCAGAGGCCGTCCCGCCTCATCCTCCAGCCCCCCTCCTGTGGCAGGGCAATCAGGAGACCACTGGCGGACACGGAAATAGCCACTCCGCCTTGCCTCCTTACGCACATCCACGTCTGTGAATTGGTGGACACAGTGAGGGAGGCAGGCGACGCGCGTGCAGGAAACAGACGAACCAGCTCTAGTTGAGACTCCCTTTTTAAAAACCTTAATTTTAAACACTGAGAAAAGACAAGACTCCCTTCTTGTTGGAGTTGATCTCATCTGATAGGCAAGGGAAAACTGGCTGGGGTGGGGAGAGGACACAAAGGCTGCCCCTCCTTGGGGGTCTATCTGGGGGTAGGTGTCACTGTGGTGTTCAGGAGAGAAAGAGAGCACAGCACAGTTGAGAGCGTGCCAGTCAGCCTTTGGCTTGAGGCATTGGTGTGTTTTTAATTAAAAAAAAAAAAAAGATTTATTTATTTGAGAGAGAGAGAGAGAGTGCGAGCAGGGGGAGGGGCTGAGGGAGGGAGAGAATCTTCAAGCAGATTCCCCGCTGAGCATGGAGCCTGATGCTGGGCTCGATCTCATGACGCTGAGCCAAGTCAAGAGTCTCATGCTTAACCAACTGCACCACGCAGGCACTCCCTGAGGCGTTTGTTTTAAATAAAAGGGGTAGGGCGTTTTTCTATGGTTGAGACTGCTATTTCCTTCCCTGTATTCATTTTCTTCCTCCTTAGCAAGAGCCCCCTGCGGCGTCACAGGCAGCAATGGGTTCAGCTGAACAGACTACATTTTCCATCCTCCCTTCCTGTAAGGAATGGCCAATGAGATGTAAGAAAAGTTGAGTGCTGGTTCAAGAAAGCTCTCCAAGAGGAAAGGGAATTATGTAGAAAGAAGACACCCTTTTGTGCCCCCTTCCCCCACACTTGCTTCCTCTTCTTCTGGCTTGAAATGTACAGATGATGGCTGGAGTCTCTGCAGCCACCTTGGAATACAAGGTGATTCTGAGGTTGGAAGCCACTAGCCAAGGGATGGCAGAGAAAGAATCTCTAATGATGGTTGAAGCTGCCATATGAGGCCTGGGCTGCCAAACTTTGGTCTTCTCTTATAGGAGAGAGAAATAATCTCTACATTATTGAAGCCATAGTTATTTGAGTTTCCCACTCTATGCATCTGAACCTAATCATAACTACAACATTCCACATGTAGCAAATCCTAGCTGTGGACAAACAATGGTTCACAGATCAAAGAACCTGGGCTGGTATGACGCCCATGCTTCTACCTCCTAAGACCTCTCACTTCTAGACTTTGATCTTGGGACATATGCTCACAGTTCTCACTGAGGCCTGGTGTCTGAGTCCTGGACCCAGTAGCGAGGTCTAAATTGTGACCTTCAGTTACAAGAACCCAAGGGACCCCAACTGCTAAGCTCTGATTTGTACATGGCAAAACAGAACTAGAACGTGAGGCTCTCTTGAGTCACTTCCAGTGTGAAACCAACTCACCACCCACGTAACTAACCGAACAAGAAAGCGGGCAAGGGAAAGGTGGGAAGGGAGGATTGAAATACAGAGTGTCATTTACCTCAGGAAACCAGAAGATTCAAGTCTGGAAGTGCTCCCTCTGCCTCTCGGTGAAGTCCAAAGACAGCCAAGCAGAAAAGCCTACTGAGGTGCCTCCAAACTGTTGAGGGCCCAGAGCTCAGCTACCATCTCCAGCAGGAGCTCGCTGCACCGGAGAGGAGGAGTTCCCCAGATAATCTCACCCCTAACTTCTCCTGTTGTAAAATTGTAGCAGACTTCTCCTGTAAGTCTATGGGACTTATAAAAGTATGGGAAAGAAAAGCTTCCTTGATCACAGTGAGCGATGGAGAACTGCCGAGTGTGGGCTGATTCTCCAAGCAAGCCCGCCGGGCACACCATTCTAAAACTGAGACATTACTGCCACCTGTTGACTGATTATCGACAAGTTACCCCAGCAATCTCACCCGGCAGGAGAGGGGGGTTTTCTTTCAGTATCTGGCCAGTGGGCTCTGGGCCTTGATGAAGGGGAAAAAGACCCTTATGCCAAGGTTTGTGGATGAAGGGCAACTTGCTATGGTGAAGCCCTTCATGAAAACGTTTTATTCACTATAATGTATTTTGTTGCACAGAGGAAAGCTTTTGTCAACATGCTTCTCAGTTGGGGCGCCTGGGTGGCTCAGTCACTAAGTGTCCGCCTTCGGCTCAGGTCATGATCCCACGGTCCTGGGATTGAGTCCTGCGTGGGGCTCCCTGCTCAGCGGGGAGTCTGCTTCTCCCTCTCCCTCTGCCCCTCCCCCCCTGCTTGTGCGTGCTCTCTCAAATAAATAAATAAATAAGTAAAATAAAATCTTTAAAAAAATCCTTCTCAGCTGTTAGGGTTTTTTTTAGAGTGCTTTATACTTTGAAAAGTATTTCTATATATAGCTACCTGATCTTCCATCCACCACCCTAAGACGTAGGGCAGGTGGGACACCCCAGTGTACAGTTGGAAAGTGAGGCCCGGAGAGGAGAGTTGACTTACCCCAGGAAGAACGGCAGCCTGAACCCCTGCTTAGGGCTCTTCCCTCCATACTGGCCTCTGGCACAAAAGATCAGGACTTAGGGCAGCAAGCTTATTTCTAGACAGTAGAGCCAGAAAACCAGTCCTGCCACCCTTCAGCGACAGCCTCTTCCTTTCTCCTCAGTCTTGGGAAAAGCAGGGCAACTATTATTAATATTAATAAGTTGGGAAACGGAGGCACAGTGGAGTGCCCTGCCTCAGGCCACATTCCCAGCTGGGAGGAGATGAAAACCCACGCACACAAAGAGGGGAAAGATTTTGTGGTGGGAGAGAAGCAGCCCCCAAAGCCTACCTTCCTGCTCCGAGCGCTGTTCCACGTTAGTAAGGGACCTAGACCACTGCTGACTCTGAGGACCACCCTGATGTGCTGCCGCGGCACCCTCCAAAACGACTATAGGTGAGCTCTGGGAATCTTCCTCCTTCTCTATTACTCCGAAGAGGGTTCTCCAGGAAGACTTTTTCTTGGCCAGGTTCAGGGGCTTCTCAGTGGATGGGGAATTTCTGCAAGGCCACGACACCTGTGTCCATGGCTCATTGGCTGACCAACCCCCCAGTCCTTTCTGGGACAAACTTCTCGTTCTCAGCAGCTTTGGCGAGAAGACAGCGGGGGCGTTCTTGAAGACATGGTGTTTGGCATAGAAGGCCAGGATTTTGAATTCTATGCTGTTTGTGTCGTCATCGTCTAGGGGGATCTCCTCCAGGTCACAGGCACTGGTGGTGCACATGGCGCATCTGCAACAACAAAGTCCACACGTGTCCTTTCACCCGTGGGCACGCTACTCTCGGGGGGTCAGGAGAGACAGGAGTGGGAACTCCACGCACATTTACCGGGCACGTATTCCGTTTGTGGAGGGAGGCAGGAAGTCATCAGAAATGGGAACTCCGGGGTTCTTTCTGAAGGATGAGGAAGAGAGAATGTACACTGACAGCTCCACATAGACAGCGGGCAAGGAGCTGGATCAGAGTTGCAGACAGCCAGCGTGGGGTGGAACAGACAGCTTCTGAGAGAGGGCAAGCAATCTCCTTGACAGATAGGAAGGGTTCTGTGGGTGTGTGGAACAGGGTGGGCAGAGGACAGACTACGGTTGAGTTTTAGGACGTGAGAGAGCTGGCAGAGCACGGGCAGGCGGTTTGTGAAGAGCTAGGGCTGAGGGATGTGGAGGGACAGGAAGGGACACGGCGGTGGGGCCAGCCATGGGGGCCTTTGAATGTGCCACTGAAAGCTCTGCATTTTCTCACTTGGATCCATCAGCACATCTCAAAAGGTGCCCTTGACCACAGAAGGTAGTTAAGGGCTTCTTGGGGAGGGTCGCTGGGCAAAGAGGGAGGCCGACTCAGCAAAGGGAAATATCTGGGGTCCCTGACCCTTCCCATTCTCTCTTCCTTCTTCCTTTATCCTCTGCATTGGCTTGTACAGGTCTAAGCCCCACAGATCTGCCCATAAGCAAAACTTGATGGGTATGGTGTGAGGTGGGGGTCATGACCGCTTTGCTCCCTCCTCCCTTCCGTTTCCTCATATCCCCAACCTATTCCAGGCTTCGACAATCTGACAATCTTTCTTCCCTCACCGTCTCCCAATTTCACAGTCACATGATGCACCGCGGTGAAAACTTCTGCTGTCAGGAGTCACTTCAACATCTCCGGAAAGCACATGCTCCTTCCTGATTTTCCACCTTTGCCCCCTGCACCTGACTTTCCTCCCCTCCCCCGCCACCTGGTCTCACAGGCCAACAGTTTGCACCCCTCCGCCCCCCGCCGCCCCCCGCCGTCAGTGTTAGTCATCCCATTAGGACCCTTTCCCAAGTTTGTCTAGGTTTATTCTCTTCTCCTCAACATAAGATAAGCCCCACGAGGGCAGGCCTATCAGTGTGCTGTTTTCTTGCAGCCACAGGCCCAGTGCCTACCATAGTGCCCAGCACTAAAAGGCACTTGACAATGACTTGTGGAATTTTTTTCCTATTCCAAGACAGCCTGGGCTCAAATCCTGGTTCTGCCACTAGCGGTTATGTAACTTGCCTCTATGCCTCAGTTTGTCATGTTTGAAATGGGGATGATAACAGTACCCATTTCATACTGTTACGAAGATTAAATTAGTTAATATTTGTAAAGCATTTAGAGTAAAACTTCAGCTTCTGAACAAGTGCCTGATTAAGTCTTCCAGTAAAGAATATTTATGAAACTCACTTTGGGCTCCACTGCTTTAGCTAAGCTCCAGGGGGTTTCAGATGGTGTGCGGGAGTGCAGCATTTGGAATGAGCAGTTGGGTCGAAGACCTGCTTTTTTGCTGGCAAAGGGACTGGGGCAAATCACTAGGCTCTCTGTGGTGTAGTTTTCCTGTTTATAAAATATGACTCATATTAGCTAACTCATTGACCATGGAGGAGGACTGATTACAAACTGAAAATCTTTTTTTTTTTTAAAGATTTTATTTATTTATTCGACAGAGATAGAGACAGCCAGCGAGAGAGGGAACACAAGCAGGGGGAGTGAGAGAGGAAGAAGCAGGCTCATAGCGGAGGAGCCTGATGCGGGGCTCGATCCCAGAACGCCGGGATCACGCCCTGAGCCGAAGGCAGATGCTCAACTGCTATGCCACCCAGGCACCCCAACAAACTGAAAATCTTTAAAACAAGTGTTGGTCTGTACAGAGTAGTGGTTTACCTGTTGGTTTCGTGAGTTAGATAATCTAGTTCACATCCTGGGTCATCTGTTTACTAGCTGTGTGACTGGGTGCGTTTCTTAATTTATTTGGGCCTCCATTTTCCCATCTGCAAAATGGGGATAAAAAAAACAAACCCTGTTTCACAAAAGCAAAAAGGAACTTGTGGGACCTCATCAAGATACAAAGCTTCTGCACAGCCAAGGAAAGAGTTAATAAAACTAAGAGGCAGCCCACGGAATGGGAGAAGAAATTTGCAAATGACACTACAGATAAAAGGCTGGTATCCAAGATCTATAAAGAACTTCTCAAGCTCAATACCCAAGAAACAAATAATCAAATCAAAAAATGGGCAGAAGATAGACACTTTTGGTGTGAATAGACACTTTTCCAATGAAGACATACAAATGGCGAACAGACACATGAAAAAACGTTCAAAATCATTAACCATTAGGGAAATTCAAATCAAAACCACATTGAGATACCACCTTGCACCAGTTAGAATGGCAAAAATTGACAAGGCAAGAAACAACAAATGTTGGAGAGGATGTGGAGAAAGGGGATCCCTCTTACACTGTTGGTGGGAATGCAAGTTGGTACAGCCACTTTAGAAAACAGTGTGGAGGTCCCTTAAAAAGTTAAAAATAGAGCTACCCAATGACCTGGCAATTGCACTACTGGGTATTTACCCCAAAGATATAGACGTAGTGAAGAGAAGGGCCATATGCACCCCAATATTCATAGCAGCAATGTCCACAATAGCCAAACTGTGGAAGGAGCTGAGATGCCCATCAACAGACGAATGAATAAAGAAGATGTGGTCCTTATATACAATGGAATATTACTCAGCTGTCAGAAAGAACGATTACCCAACATTTGAATCAACATGGATGGGACTGGTGGAGATTATGCTGAGTGAAATAAGTCAAGCAGAGAAACACAATTATCATATGGTTTCACTCATTTGTGGAACATAAGGAATAGCAGGAAGATCGGTAGGAGAAGGAAGGAAAAAATGAAGAGGGGGTAAACAGCGGGAAATGAACCACGAGAGACTATGGACTCTGCGAAACAAACTGAGGGTTTCACAGGGGACGGGGGGGTGGAATGGGCTAGCCCGGTGATAGGTATTAAGGAAGGCATGTATTGCATGGAGCACTGGGTGTTATACGCAAACAATGAATCATGGAACTTTACATCAAAAACTAATGATGTACTATATGGTCACTGACATATCATAATAATAACGAAAAAAAACCCTGTTTCGTCAACTTTGTATGTGGATAAAAAGAATTGGTATAAATCACTTAAAATAGTGCATGGCAGCCGAGAAATGCTCAAGAAATATTGGCATCCGTTATGTATTACAATTATATTTTAATAGGTTACTTTTTTGTTAAGTAAATATTCATGTTTATAAAAGCAAGCTCATCAAATGCAGTAGTTAAAACTAACTAGTGACATACAAATATTAGGTTTGGCACAAAAGCCACACTCTTCCTCTAGGTTCATATATATATGTATATGTACACAGTATGTGTGTGTATAAAGTATATATTCTGTAAGGTATGAAGACTGGGACCTGGACAGCTTTCCCAGCACCTAGTACAATGCCTGACACATGGTAAGTTCTCCATAAATATTGTTTTCATGAATGAATGAAAAATGATTATAGAGCTGCCAGATAAAATACAGGACATCCTATTAAATTTGAATTTCAGATAAACAAATATTTTTTAGTATAAATATATCCCCAATATTGTATGAAACTTACGCTACCTAGAGCAATCGACACATTCAATGAAATCCCTATCAAAATACCATCAACTTTTTTCACAGAGCTGGAACAAATAATCCTAAAATTGGTATGGAACCTGAAAAGACCCTGAATAGCCAGAGGAATGTTGAAAAAGAAAAGCAAAACATCACAACTGGCATCACAATTCCGGACTTCAAGTTCTATTACAAAGCTGACATCATCAAGACAGTGTGGTACTGGCACAAACACAAACACATAGATCAGTGGAACAGAATAGAGAACCCAGAAGTGGACCCTCAACTCTATGGTCAGCTAATCTTCGACAGAGCAGGAAAGAAGATCCAATGGAAAAAAGACAGTCTCTTCAACAAATGGTGTTGGGAAAACTGAACAGCCACATGCAGAAGAATGAAACTGGACCATTTCCTTACACCATACACAAAGATAAACTCAAAATGGATGAAAGACCTAAATGTGAGACAGGAATCCATCAAAATCCTCGAGGAGAACATAGGCAGCAACCTCATGGACCTCGGCCACAAAACTTGTTCCTAGACACTCCCCTGAAGGCAAGGGGAAGCAAGGGCAAAAATGAACTACTGGGACTTTATCAGGATAAAAAGATTTTGCACAGCAAAGGAAACAGTCAACAAAACCAAAAGACGACCAACAGAATGAGAAAAGATATTTGCAAATGACTTACCAGATAAAGGGCTAGTATCCAAAATCTCTAAAGAACTTATCAAACTCAACACCCAAAAAACAAATAATCCAATCAAGAAGTGGACAGAAGACATGAACAGACATTTCTGCAAAGAAGACATCCAAATGGCCAGGACACATGAGAAAGTGCTCAACATCACTCAGCATCAGGGAAATAGAAATCAAAACCACAATGAGATACCACCTCACAACAGTCAGAATGGCTAAAATTAACAAGTCGGGAAACAACAGATGTTGGCAAGGATGCGGAGAAAGGGGAGCCCTCCTACACTGTTGGTGGGAATGCACGCTGGTGTGGCCACTCTGGGAAACAGTATGGAGGTTCCTCAATAAGTTAAAAATAGAGCTAGCCTATGACCCAGCAATTGCACTACTGGATATTTTCCCCAAAGATACAAATGTAATGATCTGAAGGGGCACCTGCACCCCAATGTTCATAGCAGCAGTGTCTACAACAGCCAAACTATGGAGAGAGCCCAGATGTCCACTGACAGATGAATGGATCAAGAAGATGTGGGACATATACACAATAGAATATTTTGCAGCCATCAAAAAATGAAATCTTGCCATTTGCAATGACATGGATGGAACTAGAGGGTATTATGCTAAGTGAAATAAGTTAATCAGAGAAAGATAATTATCATATGATCTCACTGATATGTGGAATTTGAGACACAAGGCAGAGGATCATAGGGGAAGAGAGGAGAAACTGAAACAAGAAGAAACCAGAAATGGAGACAAACCATAAGAGACTCTAAATCTCAGGAAACAAACAGGCTGCTGGAGTGGAGGGGGTGGGAGGGAGGGGGTGGCTGGGTGATGACACTGGGGAGGGTATGTGTTGTAGTGAGCACTGGGTATTATATAAGACTGATGAATCACAGACCTGTATCCCTGAAACAAATAATACATTATATGTCAATAATAAAAAAATATATTTGTTGTTTATCTGAGGTGCAAACTAAACTGGTGTCTTGCATTTTTATGCAAATCGGGCAACTCTATGAATGAAAGAAATACTGAGAACTGAGGCACACATAAGCACCTGAAGTGGACCAAGGTGGGGGGAGAGACAGCCACTGGAGACAAGCAGGAGGAGCCAAAAAGGGTGAGGCGAGCGCAGGTCAGGTGGTCAGAACTGGGGCAGCAGCTGGGGTGTGGAAGGAACTGAGGCCAGACAAGAGCCCAGAGCTGGACTGTGTCAGGACAGAAGTGAGAAGGTTTTAAATGGAAGCTCCCTTTAGAATTGGGCAGCTCAGGATGGCTCTAGGCAGGAAATACACTCAGGTCCCACAGGAACTGTGTCCTGGGTGGGAGGGCAAGCCCTCTCTCCAAGCCATACTATGCTTCCAAGGATACCTGCATGTAAGTTAGAAAACCCCAAACCTTTCTAATGCTGTGGGAAGACTGGAAAATTGTGTGTGTGTGTGTGTGTGTGTGTGTGTGTGTGTGTGTGCGCGTGTGTGGCACTGAGGGGGAGAGGAAGGGTCTGCTTCTTTAAGAAGCAAGTTTGCTGATGCCGATGCAAGAGCAACATCAGAAAAGGGGAAAACCAATGAGGTCAAGATGGAGCCCCCGGTCTTTCCATTTTGTGAAAGAGGAGATTTTTGTTGCATTACGGGCAGGGAAAGGAAAGGAGTACTTGGCCCACCCCCCACTGTTGGGGGCCTAAACAGAGAGAAGCAGAAAACACTGCAGTACTCATTGGTCTGGAATGGCCTGGAGGTGGGGTGTGGGGGTGCGGGGTGTGGGGTGTGGGGTGTGTGTGTGGGGGGGTGCTGTACCAGGGCCCGGAAAGTACTGCGCTGAAACAAAATAGTGGACACAACAAAGTATCGGTTCTAACACTGTGAATGCATGGGGTTTCCCCCTGCTCATCCCCACTGTACATGATGGGAGAGCTACTGTTAACCTTGTGGCTAAGTCTTAGTTTAGACCAGCCTTGGGGTCCTTTAGGGCTGGATTCCTACTGCTCTCAGCCATTCCTGTTCAAAGTAAAAGCCCAACTTCTGGGTTTATGGAAACTTACACCATAAATGTTATGCATGTATATGGAAAGGAAGTCTGGCTCCCCTCCCCTCCCCCCACCTCTCCAGTGGCTGGATCAGACCCAGAAGGTGGGGGGGGGAATCCCTGCAGAGTAACACCTGTGAGGCTTATGCTAACTCCCTGACTCCGGAGACACAAGCCTCCGCCTCCCTCCTCTGTTCACATCCTTATCTGGAACACACCACGGCAAACCTACTTTCAAAAGCAAGGCTACCGAGCTTCCTGGGTTGGCCTCTTTTCCTTCTGTCACGGTTCCTTTCCCCCCAACCTCCTACATGGCCCAAGTCCCCCGGGGTCCCCGCAGCCTGGCCTTGGGGAGCACCGGCGGAGCTGGGAAGGCCGAACCTGCTGGGAATTCCTCTGCCGTGGTCACCAGACACGCTTTGGGGATTTTCAGCAGTGGATTCACTTGTTGCGATTAGATTTCACTTCCCTTCCTGTGGCAGGTCACGGAGAAGCACGCGTGCTTCGTGGTTCCAGCAGACGCGGCCACGGCGAGGGGCCGGAGCAAGCTGGGCAGGACTGGGCTCAGTTCACTGTGCGGGGGGCCTGCTGGGGGGGTGTGTGGGGGTGGGAGTGGGGGGGGGG
>NW_024425119.1:11769680-11856135 GCF_017311325.1 Ursus maritimus | reverse complement strand
GGGGGGGGGGACACCTGCACAGTCTCAGCTGAAGAGCTGACTTCCACTGCTCCGGACAGACACGTGAGGCCCGGGTGTCGCGCACACCCCTATACACTCATCGCCGAGGGGGCTTCCCGGGCCAGATTGTCAGCTAAATTCGGTCTGGCTGCCTTGAGCCTTCCCCGTCAGCACCCTATGCCCCCTGTGCCCTTCGGAGCCTGTCTGCCCTTTTTCCTTCCTCCCTGAACTTCAGACTTTCTAGTATCTCCATGCCTCTCCCCAGTTTGTCATTTCTGAGGATGACCTGCTTTTTAATCCTAAGGGCGAAATGAGGTAACATGTCTTAATTTTTCCCACCAGGGAAACTACACTGCGAGAGCCTTGGGGCACATTAGTGAAACCAAAGCACAGAGGCTCCGAGGGGGGCGGGGACGCAGAGAGGAGGCAGCTTTCCAGATCGGAGGGAGAGGGATTGCCCATTTTACCCGGGCCTTGTCCTCAGGGAAGCCGATGAGCGTCGAGCCAGGGCTAGACCACGTTCCCACCAGGCAGGTGCTCAGGACAGGGGCCAAACCCGGGGACTCCTGTCCTCAGCCCCATCCCCGCTCTAGGGGAGGGAGTCAGCATCTCCGTGGGCTCCTGGCCACCCACCTGCGGTCACGTCATCACACACGCCGTCACACACTCAATGAGAGAGGACTGCATAATGTTAAAAAATGAACCAGACAGTTATATAGACTTAACTGCACTCTCTCAAACCTTCTGTAGCAAAGGAGAAATGAAAGAGAAACCTCATCTGTCTTTCTCTCCTTTTCCTGGAAACCCCTCGTATCTCTGTTGTCCCCTTTTCCTGGAAATCACCCCAGATTCGCAGCTGTCATTTTGCCTCCCGAGACGGACATGATAATGAAGCCAGTAGACCTCTCCCCTGGTTGGACCTGCCTCCCTAGCAAAACCTGGACTGAAGACCCAGCCGTGTCCTCCTGGGAGGGCTGCGAACCTGGTGTTACCTGGGCATGGAGCTGGTACGAGCTTCTCCTGCTTCAGGTCTGGTGGCGGCAAGGATATTTCTAGACCTGAGTCTCTCTCCACAAAACTGAAGAGGAAACTTTCACCAGGTCTTCTTGGCTTCTCATTTAGGGAGGCTCAGGCCATCAGGACCTCCACGGGCTGCAGCCTCTTCAGGCTGAGGACCAAGGCTGAAGCGAGGCTCAGAGAAGGACGGCCACTTCCTCGTTAAGTCCTGCCCCCAGCTTTTTAACTGAAGGAGGGGCTGACCTTTGCCCATGTAATTTGACTCTAAAAGTAGTTCTGCACCCTTTATCAGAAGCTCTGGCTGCCCTTCAGGAGGATTAGATGGGTGTTTCCTTGATAGTTCATTACATTCTTCACATTGCATCAGTTTAGCAAATGTTTACTGACCACCTGATAGAGGACAGGCATTGTCCGCGTATTTAATCTTAGAACCGAGAAGCAGGTGTCAGGATTCCCATTTTACGGAGGAGGAATCAGGCTCTGGGAGGCAGCATATTTTGCTAGTGGTCCCTGTCAGTGGAGCGGGGAGCCAAACCCTGGCCGTCCTAGCTTCACGTCACATATCGTGCTACCCTCCTCTGTGATTCAAAGATTATATTCAAATGGAACCACTGGAAAAGTCTTGAAAACAGACTCTAACCCCAGCCATGGAAGCCACAGAGACTCATTTCCCCCCACGATTTTAAAGATAGAATTCCCTGTGTATGTGAAAGGAGAGAGTTAACACTGAACTTACACTCCATCCAGATTCTTAACTGAAAGAGACATTTACGGCCATACGTGTGATCATGAAACCTTGGGAGCTGGCCAGTAAGACATGACGATGAGGGAAGTGTGAATGGGGAAAGAGGAATTAAAGCTAATTTCATTAAAGTGAAGGAAGAGCTGGCTGTTTAAATGTTAGGCAAACAGATCCAGAGAAACAAACGGACAGTGGTTATGGGAAAGTCAGTTGTTTGGTGACTCAAAGTGAGTGTTAACCAGCATACTAGTATTTACGGCACATGACGTGTGCAAGTCAGTCAACTTAAGGGGTAACAAAATATTAAGGATGGTTTTTCTTTTTAAAAAAAAACTCAGTTGTTTGGGGGCTCAGTTGGCTAAGCATCTGACTCTTGATTTTGGCTCAGGTCGTGATCTCGGGGTCATAAGTTCAAGCTTTCGCATGGGGCTCTTCGCTCGGCTTGCTGGGGGGGGGGGTCTGCTCGAGGTTCTCTCTCCTCTGCCTCTGCCCTCTGCCCTGCTCGTGACTGCGCACACACGTGCTCTCTCTTTCAATACATAACATCTTAAACAACTTAGTCTTAAAAAAACAAACAAGATCTATTCATTTGAAATGGTTCAAGAATCAACAAATGCCTGTCATCAATAACTAATCACACAGTACGGGCTAGCGTTGTTACTGGTGTGCAGAGTTGTATAACTTAGTGACACGGGTTGCAGAAACCATTTACAATCCCACGAGGTCTTGGCAAGGTTAAGTACAAACACAAGAAAGGGGGAACTGGCACGAGGCAGACTCATCAAGAGAACGTCCATTAATCATTGAAGTTGGCAACTCCCGTACCCGGCAAGCTCACGCATAATAGGGACAGGGTTCAATACATGTTATATAGTAAAAACCAAACCCAACCCACTTTTCTCCTGATTCTGAAAACACACAGTGTTGTAGAAAACGTGTAAAATAGCATCCATAAAGGAAAGGCCACCATGATCCGGTCAGTGGTAAATGTTATTAAAAATCTGGTGTATTTCCTTCTAGGACAATAACCTTTAGCTACGTCTCGAGGGTCTGCCTGCCCCTGCCCTTCCAATTACGCGCGTATGGAGAGGCACCCCTACCTAAGTGGACAAAAGGACCCTCTGCCCCCCTCATCATAACCAACTGGACAAGAAGTAGATTGCTTAGAACCCAAGCCGGGGGCCAGTTCAATTCCATATGCCAGAAATTTAGAACTGTGTTGCTGGGATGCTAGCCGGCCTCTGCTGGGTGTTTCATCTGGGAGGTCATGTTTGGATCCCATGAAGCAGAGGAGTAAAAGATGGCAGACAGAGAAAGGGATGAAGGAACTAATCAAGAGAGAACTAGAGAGCAGTAGGGTCCCAGGGAGCAGGAGAGGGAGTACTGCCCTGGTTCCTGAGAGCTCTCCACTTGCCACGTGGGGGCTGGGAGACTCCTTTCACCCATGCATTTTTTTTTTTTTTTGATTCAGCTGATTAGAGTGTTTTTTTCAACCAGAAGCATTCCTGAACAAATACAGTGTACATGGTTTTACATAGTTGTTATCACAGCTTTGTGACTTGCTTTTTTTTTTTTTTTTAAGTAGGCTCCATGCCCAACGCAGGGCTTGAACTCAACTCCCTGAGATCAAGAGTCCATGCTCCACCGACTGAGCCACCAGGTGCCCCTTGTGACTTGCTTTTTGCATTTAACATGTATCATAAGGTTATCTCTATACCAACAAACATATTTTGTAAATAAAATTTGTAATGGCCGTGTAAGTCTGGCGAATGGAAGCACTAAAATTATTCAACCTGGCAGATATTTTTTAAATGTTCTGTTTGTTTTCCCGCGTTTGCTATTATAAATAATGTTGCAGAGTATGGTTTTGTCATCTTTGCCCATATTTTGTATGGTTTCCCAAGGAATGATTCCTAGGAGTTGAATGATTGGCAATGGCTATTTTTGAAATTGTTATATTTTCAATTTGCCTTAATCTTAGATTCTGGAATTTATTTAAATTATTGCGGGAAATATGTCTAAGGGAAAAAATCCCTAAGTGCTGGGATGAATGAATAAAAAGCTCACCCTCAGGAAAACGTTGGGGCTTTTGCCCATCTTTGTAAGTGAGTATAAAGTGGACACCAGATAAGACTCGAAAGTCCAGATGAGCACATTTTAGAATGAACACCGTGCTATTCTGGGGCTTGACTCTCGTCTTTTTTTTTTTTTTTTTTTTTTAAGATTTTATTTATTTATTTGACAGAGAGAGACAGCCAGCGAGAGAGGGAACACAAGCACGGGGAGTGGGAGAGGAAGAAGCAGGCTCATAGTGGAGGAGCCTGATGTGGGGCTCGATCCCATAACACCAGGATCACGCCCTGAGCCAAAGGGCAGACGCTTAACCTCTGTGCCACCCAGGCGCCCCCTTGACTCTCCTCTTCATTTCAATCTCAGTGATGAAACCGGAGGAAATGAAGCAACAAAGGAATGCAACTGGTTCAAATGAAACATTTGAAAAAAGAAGCAGAGCAGAAGCCCCATTTGTTACAAAGTCTACCTGTGAGGGCGCTCAGAGCATGCTATTCCAAAACAGGCCACTTTGGCCCTGAGGAGTATTTTGAGCTGAGAGCAATTAAGAAGAAGCAGACACAAGGAAAGTTCTGCCTTCTGCCTGATTAAGAAGGACGATTCTTAATCACGGGAGACAACCCGAGCCTCTTCCCAGCCTCGAGCTGGCACTGGAGGAATCAACAGAGAAAACTTACTAAAACAATTCCCATCTCCCATTAGTTTCCCCTGTATATTTACCTTCCCACAGTCCGCCACCCCAAAAGCCCTAAAGCCCTTTTACTTTGTCTTGTCACTTCTATACACATTTATTGACCCCCTCTCTGCTTTATTGAGGTGTAACTGACAAAATTGTAATATATTTAAAATGTACAACGGCATGATTTGAAATATGAAACATATTTGATACATTATGAGAGGATTTTCATCACGGAGTTAATTAGCACAGTCATCACATGGCATACATTTTTTTGGCCAGAATACATAAGTTCTCTCTTAAATTTTGATTTTGCAATACAGTCTTGTCAACTATATCGTCACCATGTTATACATTAGGTCCTTAGACCTTATGCATCTTATAACAAACTTCATAACCTTTGACCTCTTCCTATTTCCCCACCTCCCAGCTCCTGGCACCACTCTACACTCTGTGTCTTTGAGTTCTGTTTTGTTGTTTTGTTTTTTTTAAGGTTTCGCATGTAAGTGATACCATGCAGTACTTGTTTTTCTCTGTCTGGCTGATTTCAGTTAGCATAATGCCCTCCAGGGTCATCCACGCTGGCACAACCGGCAAGATTTCCTTCTTTATTAAGCTGAAAATATATATATTTTTAAAGATTTTATTTACTCATTCGACAGAGAGAGAGTCAGCCAGCGAGAGAGGGAAAACAAGCAGGGGGAGCGGGAGAGGAAGAAACAGGCTCCCAGCAGAGGAGCCTGATGTGGGGCTCGATCCCAGAACGCCGGGATCACGCCCCGAGCAGAAGGCAGATACTTAACAACTGAGCCACCCAGGCGCCCCTAAGCTGAAAATATTCTATTTTCTATCTATTTCTTGAGGAACCTTCACATTGGTTTCCGTAGTGTGTGTTCCAATTTATGCTCCCACCAGCGGTGCACAAGAGTTCCCTTGCCTCCACATCCTCACAGGCATTTAACATTTCTTACCTTTTTGATAATAGACAACCTAAGAGGTGTGAGTTGATATTCATCTTGGATTTGATTTGCATTTCCATGATGGTTAGAGATTGCAAGCACCTTTTCATGTGCTGATGTTTGTAACTCTTCCTTGGCAAAATGTCTTTTGAGGTTCTTTGCCCATTTTAAAAAATGGTAGCTTTTTTTGGCTATTAAATTGTAGGAGTTCCTCGTACAGTTTGGATATTAACCCCTTATGGGACACACCGTTTGCAAATGTTTTCTCCCACAGCATACGCTGACTTTTCATTTTGTTGATGGTTTCCTTTGCCGTGCAGAGCTTTTTAGTTTGATGAGGTTTCATTTGCTTATTTTTGCTTTTGTTCCCTTTGCTTTTGGCGTCAAATCCAAAAAATCATCGCTAGGACCAATGCCAAAGAGTTTAACTCATATGTTTTTTTCTAACAGTTTTACAGTTTCAGGTCTTACAATGAAGTCTTTCATCAGTTTCGTTGATTTTTGTGTGTGTGTTTCATTTATTTGCATGCAGGAAGATAGCCTGTATTCCTAACACCGTTTATTTGAGAGACTATCCTTTCCTTTCCCTATTGCATACTCTTGGCTCCTTTGATGAAAATTAGTTGGCCATATACACATGGGTTTATTTTTGGGCTCTCTCTTCTGTTCCATGGATCTATGTATTTGTTTTTAGGCCAAGACCATACTGATTTGATTACTACAGCTTTTAATATAGTTTGAAATCAGGAAGTGTGTTGCCTCTAGTTTTGTTCTTCTTGCTCAAGATTGCTTTGTCTGTTTGGAATCTTTTGTGGATCCTTACAGATTTTAGGATTGTTTTTCTATTTCTGTGAAAAATGCCATTGGGATTTTGATAGGGATTGCACTGAAACTGTATATGACTTTGGGTAGTATGGACATTTTAACAATATTAATTCTTCCCATCCATGAGCGTGAATATCTATCCATTTATTTGTGTCTTTTTAAATTTCTTTCACCAATGTTTTATAGTTTTCAGGGTATAGATCTTTTGTCTCCTTGGTTAAATTCATGCCTAAGTATTTTATTATTTTTGATGCTATTATAAATGGGATTGTTTTCTTCCTTTTCTTTTTCCACGAGTTCATTGTCAGTCTATATAGATGCAACTGATTTTTGTATTTGAGTTCTGTATCTGAAATTTATTGAATTCATTTATTAGGTCTAAAAGGTTTTTTCGGTGGAATCTTTAGGGTTAGAATATGTCATCTACAAATAGAGATGATTTTACTTCTTCCTTTCTTGTTTGGATACCTTTTATTTCTTTCTCTTGCCTAATTGCTCTGGCCAGGACTTCTAGTATTATGTGAAATAGAAGTGGCTAGAATGGGCATCCTTGTCTTATTCCTGATCTTAGAGGAAAAGCTTTCAGTTTTTACCACTCAGTATAATGCTAGCTGTGGGTTTGTCGTATTTGACCTTTATTATGTTGAAGTATGTTCCTTATATACCCAGTTTGTTGAGTTTTTGTCATGAGATGAATTGAATTTTGTCAAATGTTTTCTCTGCATCTATTGAGATGATCGTATGATTTTTATCTTCCATTTTGTTATGTGGTGTATCATTGATTTGTGAATGTTGAACCATCCTTGCATCCCTGGAATAAATCCCACTTGATTACTGTGTATTGATTCTTTTAATGTCTTGTTGAATTTGGTTTGCTAATATTTTTTGAGGGTTTTGAACCTATGTTCACTGGGGATATTGACCTTTAGTTTTCTTTCCTTGTAGTGTTCTTGTCTGGTTTTGGTATCAGGGCTTAATGTTGATATAAAATGAGTTTGGAAGTGTTCCCTTGTCTTCTACTTTTTGGGAGACTGAGAAGTATTGGTATTAATTCTTCAAATGTTTAGTATAATTTACCAGTGAAGCCATCTTCATTGTCTCTGCGGGGAGACTTTTGAGTACTGATTCAATCTCTTTACTAGTGGCTCTTGGTTGTCTCTCAAACCGTTGTGCTAATCCATGCTTTGTTCTTAGTGGCGCCCAGGAGTTGAGGGTGTGCCAAAGCCTGTCAGTGTCCCAAAGGGGAGACTCATAGTTTGCACCTAGATGCAGGCTGATTGGAAGTCAAACCCTTAGGCAGCAGCTGGGAAAGTATGTAATTAGGGCCCTTCCAGTAGAAACTGGGAGATGGGCTTTTCTGTCTGCTCCCTTTACCCTGGACCTGTGTCTCGCTGTGAAGGTGGGTGCTCTTGCCCCCCCATTGAGAACTGCTTCATTGTTTGCTATAGTCCTGTGCGATCTGTGAATGCAAGCCCTGTTGGCTTTTAGGACCAGGTGATCTGGGGTCTGTCCTTTGGCTGGCATCTGCAAAAGCTGGGGTGCCAGACATGTGTATAAGTTCCTTCCAGGGAGACACTGGTGATTTGGAGTGGGCTAGAGGGAGAAGGCAGAGGGAAGCCATGGTGGCTATCAGAACTGGGTGATTTGGTAGCCCATTCCTCAGGTGGCAGCCTTAAAAGTTGGGGCGCTAGATGTGTTGACACATCTAGATCCTTCCAAGGAGATGCCAACAATTTGGTTTTATTAGTGGAGCCAGGAGGAGGGAGGAGGCAGGGGAAGTGCCCACCAGCTCTTTCAGGCTCCAGGAAGGATTGCAGTTAGCACTTAGATGTGTGCTAATTAGAAGTAGGACCCTCGGGCAGCAGCTTGTAAAGTCAAACACTTTCCTGGGTTAAACTCAAAGATGAGGATTTTTGCCTGTTCCCTCTGCTCTGAGCCCTGGGGGATGGCTACAGCCAGTGCGTGCATGTCTGTTAATAACTGCTTCTTTGTCTGCATAGTTGTGTAGATGTATTGTTCTTCTGTTAAGATGCTATGTAAGCCCCAAGTTCTAGCCACCCCTTTGAGTTACTCATCACTGAGTTTCTCCCATGTGTATGTAAGCTTCATGTGTTAATAAACTTATATTTGTTTTTCTGTTGTTAACCTGCCTTTGTCTAATTTGCAGGGTCCCAGGTGAAGTACCTAAGAGGCCAGGGAAAAAGGTTTTCTCCCTCCTTTACACCTGTAAGGAAATCCTGTAAGTTGTGGTTAGAATGTTCGAGTGAAGACAAAATAAAGGAATTGAAGCATTAGTGTTGGGGGGTTGCTATAACCAGAAGGAAGATGGATGATGGTTACAGAGACCACATGGGCACAGAAGCAGAGTTTGATTGTGACAGCAGATTTAAACTAACTTGACTTTTGTTAAACACTCCCAATAAATAAAGAGAACCCCATACTTGATGCTAATGTCACCTCTAAAGTCAAAGGAAGCAATGGTGATAAATTTTGCCTACACTCAAATCTTACACTTGACAGAGAGCAACTAGTTAGGCTACTAGAAGCAACGGGAAGCTTACAAGAAAGAATTAACGTTAACTTAGTGTAGAATTTAGCAATCATGAAGATAGAATTCTGGTCTAGCCAAGCATTGCCTTGTAGACTAAATACAGGCATGTTTTCATGGCCACAGGCTCCAACAAGCATCATGGTGGCATCTGTAATTTATGGAGCCTTTATCAATGATTAACTCAGCTATGTAATAGGTACTTGTTATGCCCATCCTACAGAAGGGGAATTTGAGGCACAAGGAAACCGAGTAAAACTGCCCAACATAATACCATCACAAGTGGCAAAGTTGGGGTTTGAGGGAACCTAGATGGCCACGCTTCAGAGCTCAGGAACCTAACCACTGGAACTGTCTTCCTAATACTTACTGTATAGATCTATCCCTGATCATTGATGCTTTTCAATCATCTCTTTGATTTTCTTTTTTTAAAGATTTTATTTATTTATTTGAGAGGGAGAGAGAGAGAGAGAGCACGAGCAGGGGAGTAGGGGAGCAGGGCAGAGGGAGACAGAGAAGCAGACTCCCCTCCGAGCAGGGAGGGAGCCCAACATGGGGCTTGATCCCAGGACCCTGGGATCATGACCTGAGCTGAAGGCAGTCACTTAACAGACTGAGCCAACCAGGCGCCCCTCTTTTTGATTTTCTTAATTCACTTTTACTGCTGTTGAGCTTGGTGTAAGGAAAAACAAGAAGATGTTGAAATGGACAAAAAAATATTTTTGGATATCTTTTCAGTGGAATGCTGGAACCTTTGGAGATTATTTGGTTTTATACCTGCATGTACCTTTGCTTGCTTTCCATTGATTGGGTTATTTTACAGCTCTGTAGAGACAGAAGCTGCCTTACAGGAGACTGATAGTAACACAAAGTGTTCCTTCCATTAAAATGCGTGGAATGGGGTTGTTGATTGTCCGCAGGGTATTGACCCGTTTTCCAGTTTGCCTCTGTTTGTCAGTTGATTCCAGTATTCCTTAGCTGACTGTAAACCTGTGGCAGTTTTTCTCCTTTGAACTGATTGTAATATAATATCAGCTCCACCATCCATTAATGAGGTAAATACAATATTTGACACATGTTCTTTTGTATTAAGTGGGAATTGACAAAGATTCTCTTTGTCCACGTTCTAACCAGGCTCATTCTGAGCCCTTTATTGACTGGGCCTCAATCTTGGCCAGAAAGACTTGAGTGGAACGCTAACGTAATTTCCAAGAGCACATGGCCATATCCCTATGGTGGCCTGAGCTAAAGTGCTTGCTGAGCTAACTCAAGGATCACAAAAGAACTTACTGTTTGAGCCAACACCTGAACACAGGGCCCCTGTCTGCCAGTCTCTGTGGGAGGGTAGGAGCCTAACCAACCTAGATGGTTTCGAGTGGACCAACCCTCCCCTCCCTTCTGTTTTGAAATTTTTCACTCTCTGCTGCTCACTGGTTCTCTACTGTCTTTCTGCTCACTGGCTCTCGTTCTCCCTTTAACCCCATTCACCCGTTCCTCCCTGAACGAATCCAAGTTTCATTCATCTCACACTGGACCCTTTTCCCCATTGCAATAGTACTTTACTGTTTAAAATCTGTCCTTACCACTTTCCCCAGGTTGTTTATTCTACCTTTGAAAAATTACCTCCTAACATTGGTTAAATCACTTCGTTCTCCGCACCTCGTGTTCCCTTCAGGCTCCTCTTTGTCTAATTGATTGAGAGACATTTGGATAGAGATCGCAAGGTTCTGGCATTTGCTTTTTTAACGGCTTATGGACCCATTTACAAATAATACAGTATCACAAGGGCTCAGGCTGCATAGGTGAACAGGTTGGAGCTGAATCCTGATTCTGCCTCTTACTAGGCAGGAAGTAGAAGGGAGTGATCTGGAGAAGGAAGCGAACGGAAGACATTTGATTTTGAGGCCAAAAGGAAGTTCTCGCATGAGCTCTCACTTTAAAAGAACACATGCAAATGGTGCCCAAAGGAGTTGTTAATTTTGTCACTTGTTAAAATGATAAAGTAGATGATATTCAGGACTAGGTATAGGGACCACTGCAGTCAAGTTTTGCAGTAGGGGAGGGAGACTGGGCTTAGCTTTGAATCCAACCGGGAAAAGTGGGACTTCCTAGCTAAGGGGCAGGGTGGAGGAGTCAGTGGATGGAAAATTGCTAAGAAGAAGAATCAGGGATAAGGGGGGGAATCTGGCTCAACCAACCTGATAGGATTCTTGCTGGAGGCAGGCCAGGGTGGCCAGACATACCTTGGGGGATGGTTGGGAATGAAGGATCTGGCCAGATATCAAGGGTGATCTGATATCAAGTGTGGGAGACTCTGGCTAAACCAACGTGGCAGGAATCTTGCGAAAACTGGGCTCTTGGAGAACAGGCCCAAGGATGGGCCTCTCTGGGCTCAAAGGATCCTGGCTACAGTTCAGTCACGAAGAGAGTCTTTGTCAGTGTCAAGCAGAAAAGCAAATACAGAAGAGCGGAATAGGCCTGGAGTGTCAGTCCCAGCTGAGGTTCTTGAAAATATTAACAACAAAAGATGGGGCGCCTGGGCGGCTCAGTCAGTTAAGCGTCTGCCTTCAGCTCGGGTCATGATCCCAGGGTCCTGGCATGGAGCCCCATGTCCAGCTCCCTGCTCAGCGGGGAGTCGGCTTCTCCCTCTTTCTCTGCCCCTCCCCATGCTATGCTCTCTCTCTCTCTCTCTCAAATAAATAAGTAAAATCTTAAAAAAAAAAGGTAAAGAAAATATTAATGACAGTAGAAAGGATTATTTTTCAGATTCATTTACAACAACAGAAGGCAGAAAGAAAACAGAACCGCTCTGGTTCAACGTGACTTGTCTCTTCTCTACCAAGGAAAACAGTCTCAGTGGGAAATGATGGAGACAAGTTGAAGCCTTCAGTCAAGAGGAGATGGTGGTGTGTTATCAGCTCTAAGGAAAGACAGGCCCGGCGCGGGGAGCCCAGGACCATGGAGTACGTGGGGCCTGATGACCGGACATGACTTGCAGTTTTCAGGGAGTCGGCACCCCTCAAAAAGCTCACCTATGGCAACTCCCTGCAAAATCCTACACCGCGTTATTAAAGGGATGATTTACGAGCCTTTAGAATGGGGGCTCCGAGTGTTCACTGAGAGTCAGGGCAAACACATCCCCGCTCCCACGGGCCAGGGGGGTGTGTCTGATAAAGTACATGTTCCCTCCAGCAAGGTTTCTGATAAAGATCCTCGTGAGATGCATGCAAACATGTTGGAAGCTTGCCGTCTAGATGATGCTGGAATTGCAAACCTTTTTGGGCTTATTTCTACTCATTTCTACTCTAAGTGTGTGCTGATGGAATGAAGGGCCTGAGCTCTCTGGATTGCTTTCTTTCCCATCTCCTTTCTTCCCTCGGTGTGGGAACTCGGGCAAACTGCTGCACTTCTCTGGCCTTTCAATATGATGTAAAAAAAAAAAAAGTTCATCTCTGTACGACTATGTGAGTAATTGGTTCATATATGCCTGGAGGGACGTGATTTACCTCTGAGTTCTGTCCTCCATTCTCTTTGACATTTCTTTGTGATTGACTAGATAATGGCAAGTTTATGGATGATGCAAAGAGGTGAGAAAGCATATGGATGAGTTCTGGTCCCAGAATCAGACAAAACTGGATATGAACCTTGGGTCTGTCACTTCCTAAGTGGACGTCGAGCAAGGTTCTTAACTTCGCTAGCCTTGATTTTCTGTCCCCTTAAGTGGGAATAACAGTAACAACAACAACAATCATAAAAGACTTCATTTCATGTAAAGACTAAACTGCTATAGAAGATACTATATGAAAAACATTCAGTTAAAAAAAGCTCCAATGACCATTAGCTGTTCGTGTTATATGATTGCTGAGCTGGGAGAGAGAACAGTGGCTAACATATCGTGTTTCAAAATTATTATAGGGTGAAACTAGGAACTAAAACCTAGCCAGTAATGGGGCTTAAAGAAAAACCCAGCATTTGGGATCAACTGCGTGTGAGCAGAATGGGACTGACCTGGTTTAAGAGCAGGAAGCCAGACTATCTGAGTTCAAATCGCAGCTCTGCTGCAAGACTAGCTCAAGGAACTCTGGGCAAGATATTTAATCTCTCGGTGCCTCTGTTTTCTCATCTGTGAAATGGGAAGAATTAAACTTGTATTTATCTCACAGGTTGTTGTGAGGATTTGGGGGATGTAAGTGTAAATATGAAATGCTTCCGAAGGTGTCTGGCTCACTGTAACTGCTATTTTAAGAAGGACACCATTCTAAGAAGGACACTGTCAGTGTCCCAAAACGACACGGTCAGAGTGGTGAAGGGTGCTGTAGCAGTGTGACAGGCAGAAGAGGGAAGGAATGATCTTCCTCTTATCCCCCCACCCCGCCCCGTCCCAAACACGCACACCACCCCCTTGTTATGGGCAGGTTTGGACTCTTGCCTAAGTTGGAATGCTCCAACTCATACCCTTTGGGGTCTCTATCACTACACGTTAGAGATCATTTAGTTTAGGGCCCTCATTTTAAATATGCTCAAGGTCAAGTAGGAAATTAAGAACCGGGGTCCTCCAGCCCATGGCCTCTGCTCGTTTCACTCACCACCCTCCTCCCTCATCCCTGCATTTGCTTGTCAAAGTCTTTAAAGTCCCAGCTCAAATCCCACTTCTTTGTTTTGTTTTGTTTTTGTTTTTAAGGGTACCTTTCTCTCTCTCTCTTTTTTTTAATGTTTTTTTATTATATTATGTTAGTCACCATACAGTACATCCCCGGTTTCTGATGTAAAGTTTGATGATTCATTAGTTGTGTATAACACCCAGTGCACCATGCAATACGTGCCCTCCTTACTACCCATCACCAGTCTATCCCATTCCCCCACCCCCCTCCCCTCTGAAGCCCTCAGTTTGTTTCCCAGAGTCCATAGTCTCTCATGCTTCATTCCCCCTTCTGATTACCCCCCCTTTCTTTATCCCTGTCACTTCTTAAAAGCCTTTTCAGATCCCCCAAAGTGCAATGGTCTACGCTCTCCCCAGAGCTACACCATAGCAAGTTCTGAACATTTTTATAGTACTTATCAGTCTTCTTTGTAGTAGAGTTCATCACCCATGCTTCTGTCTTCACCCTGTTTACCTGGAGAGCACAGAGACAATGCATTCACTTAGCACGTACACTGTGCTCGCTCACATCAAGGCCATCGGGAAATGCTCATTGACTTGGTTATTAAGGTTGTGCAACGTGGACCATTTATCCTAGAGGAGAGAGGATTTAAGGGGAATGGAACTGGGTCTCCTGAGGAAGAAGGATTAGATTTAGCTACTTAGCTCCAGAGAGCAGAACGAGGACTGGGGGCTAGGAGTCACCAGGGGGCAGATTTGATCTGGCTGATTGGAGAATTCTTCACAGGACCGTCCTTTAATAAGGAGATGGGTGCCTCATGAGAAGTGAGATTCCATCAGTGAAGTTATTCAAGCAGAGGCGTCATGCCCGCGGTCAGGGATGCGGTAGGCAGGGATATGTGATATATCCCTGAGCCTCCTTGTTAGCTAGCTGCGTTTCAACATCACTAAAGATCTTGGTGCCGTGTTGGGGTCCACGTGGATTCCCAGACACAGCAGATGGGAGGGGTGCCTGGTGCACTGACCGGTTTGAGACCGAGCCCAGCACACCTGGCTCCAGGGACGGCTGGGTCTCACTCAGGTGCCTTCTTGGCTCTCACTAGCCCAGTGTGCAAGAGAGACTGTACCCCCGCAAAAGTCAGCTCCTTTCCCCGCTCGCTGTGGTTCTTGCACTATCCCTTGCCTCGCCTTCTCCCGTCCTGCTCATTGCTGTCCTGTGCACCTGGAAGGTCAAGTGCATGCTGAACTTTACTACAGTGAAGAGTCCCGAGTGTCTCCCAGGTGTATCCTGAAACCTTGCAGCTTAGCTTCAGGTTATAGCGTTATTCAAACCTTACCAAGCATTTCCACCTGCAGGCCCCAAATCCATTACTTCTGGCTTTTAGCCTTGAAGCTATAGTTTTTCTATTCCTTCTGGCCATTTCATTTCATTTTCGAATTATGGGTCTAGCTATTCCTTTCCTGCCTGGGTTCCAGATAGACCTCTATAAGCTTCTGACAATCTTTCTGTTTTCATAGGCTTCTCAGCATCAAGTAGGTACCCCTTTGGTATTGCTCTCAGGACCCTGTTTTCCCCATTTTTGGGGCTCCTTTCCAAGACGTTTCCCTAACTGCTGCATACCTAGGTATTGATTGTGATCTCCCATTGACCTCCCCCTCCCCCAAGGTCTACTAGTTTCCTTTACAACACAGTTTTGCTTTCTACCCTTGGCTCTGACTACTCTGCCATCTGGCCTCATTCAGAAGGTTCTTGCTCAGAGAGTCCAGGTCAATAGAATATCTACCATTCACCAGCCTGATACATTTACAATGGCCAAAGTATCTGCCTTCACAACACTCCTTTCTAGACAATATCAAACTTAGGAGTGGGTTCTGTTTCAAAAGTTCATTTGTAAGGGACTTGTTCAGAACTCACGTTTTCCCCTCGCAATAATGTTCCTCATGGCGGTTAGTTTTGCCAGGCCGGTCCAGGAGAGCCCATTTCAGGTGCAGGATTAAGCTGAAACCCCAGAACCATAGAACCGATAGGAGTAATAGTAGTCGTACGGAATACAGTCACAGTATAGAACAGTGTTGCCCCGGGGAAATGTTTTCAGAGTTCTCGCTTGGAATACTGGGATTCCTTTAATGGCCTGCAGTTAGACTAAGCATGCCCCTTGCTCCCATCTTGAAAGAAAGTAAAGCCCCTGCAGTTTATTGAGGGATTACTGCGCACCAGGCAGGGTAAACTCGTTATGCGAATTGCATTGACTCATCCTCGCACCAACACTGGCGAGCCACGTAGGTACTGTACTACCCATCTTTTGTAGATGAGGAACGGGGCCGAAAGAACCGATCTCAGTGACTTTGGACAGGGAGTCTAATAAAGTCAAGTCTGGTGAGCACTAAGGGATTCTAGAAGATCTAGAAGACGTAAGGGGTGGGAGGAGAATCAGATGGGGTGGCGGATGGAGTAAGGAATGAGTCTGGGGAAGGTGGAGGCACACGGCAGTGGCACGCGTAGAGGCAGACTGTCTCAGGACAGGAAGGTTTTAGACATTGTGTGTTCTCTTCCCCGGTGACCTCTCTCGGGCAAAGAAACTCTCAGATCCTGTTGTAAGGTCCTGGAAGCAACACGGAAGAGCCACAGCCTGCCGAGGAGAAGGGAGTGGCGATAAGCGGTCTCAGTCCCGGAGGTGGTCCCGGATGGTGCGGCAGAGTCCTCCATGGCCCCAGCCGGTCCTCTCTCCCTGTGCCCGTGCCTATGACTTTGCGGTGCCCTCCCATCAGGACTAGAACGATCTGCCTCGCCCTTCGAGTCTGCGCTAAGTTGTGGTAACTGGCTTCAGCCTTTACAATGTCAGAGCCAAGACCGAAGCCCATGCTTGAAGACAGGTTTGTCCATTAGAGCTTGCGTTCTCGGGCACTGTGCGACAGCCGTGAGAACATGTCCAGGCCTGCCTGCTGAGGCTGAGAGACACACGGACGGAGGCAAGCTCCCCAGCTGACACACAGGAACCCAGCCTCAATCCGCTAACGCCCTACACACGTGAGTGAGGCCAGCCGAGATCAACAGAGCCACCCGGTCTATATTCGCTGAACCTTGCAGACTTATGAAAAATAAGGGGTTTTCTTGGTTTTAAAAAATTTAACTTTTAATTTTGAGATAAATGTAGACTTACATGCACTTATAAGAAATAATAAAGATCCCAGGGAGCCTGGCTGGCTCAGTTGGTGGAGTTGGGGTTGTGAGTTCAAGCCCCACGTTGGTTGTAGAGATTACTTAAAAAAATAGAAAATAAAAAATAAATAAAATAAAATCTTTTAAAAAAAAAGAAATAATAAAGATTCCAAGCACCCTTTATCCAGGCTTCCTCAATGGTAACATCATGCAAAACTATAGTACAGTATCATAACTGGGATGTTGACATTGATAGAGTCAAGATACAAAATATTGTGATCATTGTAAGGATCCCTCATGTAACCATTTACAGCCACATTCCTTTCTCTATCGCTTCCACCCCCTCCATCACCCCTGGCAACTACTGATCTATCCTCTGTTTCTATTATTTTGGCATTTCAAGAATGTTACATGAATGAAATTATCCAATATGTAACCTTTTGGAACTGGCTTTTTCTTTTGTTCACTCAGCGTAATTCACTGGAGATTTACCTATGCCCTCACATCTGTCAATAGTTTATTACCTTTTACTGCTGTACACTGTAGTGTTCCAAGGTCTGGATGTACTAAATGTGTTTAATCATTCATCCACTGAAGGACATCTGGATTATTTCTAGTGTGGAACGATTATGAATAAAGCTGCAACAAACATTGGTGTACAGATGTTTGTGTAAATATGTCTTCATATCTCTGAGATAAATGCCCAGGTGCTCAATTGTTGGGTTTATAATGACATGTTCAATTAAAAAAAAAAAAAAACACCCGCCAAATCCCACCAGCAATATATTAGTGGTCCACTTTGTCTGCATCTTTGTCAGAATTTGGTATTGTTGCTACTTTTTATTTTAGCCGTCCTGGTAGGTATGTGATGATTTCTCATAGTGGTTTTAATGCATATTTAATGCATAAGGCATCTCTATAACTTCTTTGATGAAATGTCTCTTCATGTGTTTTGTCTGTGTTCTAACTGGATTGTTTGCTTTTGCTTTTTTTACTGTTGAATTTTGAGTTCTTTATATATTCTGGACACTCATCCTTTGTCAGGTATACGGTTTTCATATATTTTTTTCCTACTCTGTACCTTGTCTTTTCTTTTTCTTCTTTTTTTTTAAAGTAGTCTCCAACCTAATGTGGGGCTTGAATTCATGACCCTGAGATCAAGACCTGAGCTGAGATCAAGAGTCGGACACTTCACCAGCTGAGCCACCCTGGCGTCCCTGTACCTTGTCTTTTTATCTTAACAGGGTCTTCTACAGAACAAACATTTTAAATTTTGACGAAGTCCAATTTGTTAGTTTTACCTTTTATGGATCATGCTTTTGATGTCAAACCTAAGAACTCTGCCTGGTTCTAGATCCTGACTATTTTCTCCTATTTTTTTCTAAATGTTTTATGGTTTTACATTTTACATTTAAGTCTGTGATCCATTTTGAATCTATTTTTTTTAAAAGATTTTTATTTATTTATTTGTCAGAGAGAGAGAGAGAACACACAAGCTGTGGGAGCGGCAGGCAGAAGGAGAAGCAAGCTCCCTGCTGAGCAGGGAGCCGGATGTGGAACTCAATCCCAGCACCCCAGGATCATGCCCTAGCCAAGGCAGCCACTTAACCAACGGAGCCACACAGGCGTCCCTTGAGTTCATTTTTATGTAAGATGTGAGATTTAGGTTAAGGTTCATTTTCTGGTCATGGATGTACAATTGCTCCAGTTCCATTTGCTGAAAAGGTTGTCTTTTCTCCATAGAATTGCTTTTGCACCTGGTCAAAAATCAGTTGGGCTTATTTCTTTTCTTTTTCTTTCTTTTTTTTTTTTTTAAAGATTTTATTTATTTATTCGACAGAGATAGAGACAGCCAGCGAGAGAGGGAACACAAGCAGGGGGAGTGGGAGAGGAAGAAGCAGGCTCATAGTGGAGGAGCCTGATGTGGGGCTCGATCCCAGAACGCTGGGATCATGCCCTGAGCTGAAGGCAGACGCTTAACCGCTGTGCCACCCAGGCGCCCCAGCTGGGCTTATTTCTATGTTTCTATTTTTGGGTTGTTCATTGTATTCCATTGATCTCTGTGTCTGTCCCTCGACCAATACCATACAATCTTGATTAATATGGAGTAATTCCTTCCATTTTTCCCTTCTTTTTCAAAATCATTTCTATCTATTCTAGTTCCTTGCCTTTCAATTTAAATTTTAGAATAAGTGCCTTATCCACAAGAAAATCTAACTGGGATTTTGATAGGAACTGCGTAATATCTGTACATCAATTTGGGGAAGATTGACATCTATGTTGCATCTTTACCTACACTCCATATTCCATTTGTTTATCTATCTTTATCTATAAGCTATATCTTATCTCTATATGCTTATGTTCATCTATCTTTATCAACATATCGATATTTCACGTATATTGAATCTTCTAGTTGATGAACACACTATATCTCTCCTTTTATTTAGATTTTTAAAAATTTCTCTCATCAGAGTGTATTTATAGTTTTCAGCATAAAAGTCCCGTGTATCTTTTATTAGATTTACGTCTAAGTGTTTCATTATTTTTTGGGTGATTGTAAATGGTACTATATTTTTAGTTTTGGTGTCCACATGTCCATTGCTAGCATACAGAAATAAAATTGATTTTTGTATGCTTAACTTTTATCTTGCAACTTTGCTGAACTCAGTACTGAGTACTCTTTGCTTTTTTGCTTTTGTTTTGTTTTGCCTTGTTGCACAGGCTAGAACTTCCAGCACCATGTTGAATAAGAGTGATGAGAGTGAACATCCTTGTCTTACTCCTATCTTGGGAGGGGAAAGCATTCAGTCTTTCACCATTAAGTATAATGTTGCTGTGGGCTTTTTGTAGATGCTCTTACCAAATTGAGAAGTTGCCCTTCTATTCATATCTTTCTGAAAATTTTTATCATGAGTAGATGTTGAAATTTATCAAATGTCTTTTCTGCATCAATTGATATGATCATGTAAGTTTTCTTCTGTAGCTTGTTAATATGGTTAATTATACTGATTAATTTTTGAATATTGAAAGAGCCTTCCATCCCCAGAATAATCCTCATTCGTTTATGGTGTAAAATTCCTTTTATGTATTGCTGAATTCTATTTGATAATATTTTGTTAAGGATTTTGTAACTATACTCAAGAGGAATATTCATCTGTGGTTTACTGCCTTTCTCTGTTTTTGACATAAATCAGACAAATTGGGAAGTGTTCCTTCCTCTTCTATATTCTGAAGAGATTGTATAGAATTGGCATTAATTCTTTTTTTAAAAAAATATTTTATTTATTTAATTGAGAGAGAGAGACAGAGAGGACACAAGCAGGGGGAGGGACAGAAGAAGAGGGACAAGCAGACTTCCTGCTGAGCAGGAAGCCTGATGTGGGGCTCAATCCTAGGACCTTGAGATCATGACCTGGGCAGAAGGCAGACACTTAATGGACTGAGTCACCCAGGTGCCCAGCATGAGTTCTTTAAACGTTTAGTAGAATTGTCTAGTGAAACCATTTGGGCCTGGAGATTTTTTTTTTAATTTTAAAAATATGGATTCAATTTCCTTATAGTTATGTGGCTATTCACATGACCTACTTCATTTGGGGTGGGTTGTGGTAGTGTGTGTGCGTGTTTAGGAATCGGTCCATTTCACCAAAGTTATCAAATTTTATGTATGTAGAATTGTTTGTAGAATTCCCTTACTATCCTTTCGATGTCTGCAGGGGCTATGGTGATCTCTCCTATTTCATTCCCAATATTGAAAATTTGTGTCTTCTCTTTTTCTTTGTTAGTCTTGTTAGGAGTTAGTTAATTTTATTGATCTTTTCAAAGAACCAACTCTTGATTTTCTCCATTGTTTTCAATTTCACTGATTTTTGCCCTTATCCTTATATTTCTTTCCTTCTGCTTGCTTTGAGTATATTTTGCCTTTTTTTTTTCTAAGTCCTTGAGGTGGGAGCTTAGATTACTGATTTGAGGCTTTTCCTCTTTTCTAATGTATACGTTTAGTGCTATACATTTTTCTCTTAGCACTGCTTCACTGTGTCTCACAAATTTTAATATATTACATTTTAATTTTCATCCAGTTAAATGTACTTTTTGATTTCTCTTGAGACTTCTTTTTCTTTTTCTTTTTTTAGATTTTATTTATTTATTTGACAGAGAGAGATAGAAAGCACACTGGCAGGGGGAATGGCAGGCAGAGGAAGAGGGAGAAGCAGGCTCCCTGCTGAGCAAGGAGCTGGATGTGGGGCTAAGACTTCGTTGATCCATGAATTATTTAGAAGTGCATTGTTTAGTTTCCAAGTATTTAGATATTTTCCTAATATCTTTCTGTTATTGATATTTAGCTTTGTTCCATTTTTTTCCATTCCTTTAAATTTGTTGAGTTTTGTTTTATTGTCCCATATATAATCTATCTTGGTATATGTTCAATGGGCACTTGAAAAGAATGTGGATTAGAATGTACATTCCGCTGTTGGTTCAGGTGTTCTATAAATATCAATTAGGAGCTATTGGCTAATGATGTTGTAAGTTCTTCTATACTCTTGCTGATATTTGCTTTAGTTGTTATATCAATTGTTTAGAGATGTTGGAGTTTCCAACTACAATTGTGAATTTGTCTATTTCTTCTATCAGTTTCTTCCTCACATATTTTGCAACTCTGTTTTTTGGTGCATACACAGAATTGCTATGACTTCTTAATGGATTGATTCTTTTAACATTTTATAAAGTCCCTTTTTTGTCTCTGGTAACTTTCTTTGCTCTCAAGTCTACTTTATCTGGTATTAATATAACCCCTCCTGCTTTCCTTTTATTAATGCTTGCATTAATATTTATTAATATTAATAAATATTAATTGATATTAATTATTAATATTTCCCCATCCTTTTACTTTTATCTACCTATATCATTATTTGAAATGAAATGGCTGTAGACAGCAAATACAGTTGGGCAGGTCATATTTTAAAATCCAATCTACAACCTCTGTCTTTTAGTTGATGTATTTTAACCAGTTGTATTTAATGTAATTATTGATATGTTATGACTTAAGGTATTTTGTTTTTGTTCTCCATTTGTCCGATTTTTGTTTCTCTGTTTACTTTTTTCTGTCTTCTTTTGGGTTAGTTGACCATTTTTCCAGTTTGATTTATCTCTAGTATTTTTTTTTTTAAAGATTTTATTTATTTATTTGACAGAGATAGAGACAGCCAGCGAGAGAGGGAACACAAGCAGGGGGAGTGGGAGAGGAAGAAGCAGGCTTCCAGAGGAGGAGGCTGATGTGGGGCTTGATCCCATAACGCTGGGATCACGCCCTGAGCCGAAGGCAGGCGCTTAACCCCTGTGCCACCCAGGCGCCCCGATCTCTAGTATTTTTGAATGTATCTCTTTGTAAAGCTTTTTTCGTGGTTGCTCTAGGTATTATACTATATGCACATAACTTATCATGGTCAACTGGTGTCATTTTACCAGTTTGAGTGAAGTATAGAAACCTTCCCTCTCTTCACATCTCTCTCCTTTCCTTTTTTTTTTAAATAATTGTCTTAAATATTTCTTCTATACACATTAAGAACTATATCAGTGTTTTAAATTTTGCTTCAACCATCAAACGTAATTTTGAAAACTCAAAAGAAGAAGGAAAGCCTACTGTATTTTTTTATTATGATATGTTAGTCACCATACAGTACATCTTTAGTTTTTGATGTAAAGTTCCATGATTCATTGTTTGCGTATAACACCCAGTGCTCCATGCAATACGTGCCCTCCTTACTACCCATCACCGGCCTAGCCCAATTCCCCACCCTCCTCCCCTCTGAAACTCTCAGTTTGTTTCCCAGAGTCCATAGTCTCTCGTGGTTCATTTCCCCTTCTGCTTACACCCCCCCCTTTCTTTATCCCTTTCTTCTCCTACCGATCTTCCTACTTCTTATGTTCCACAAATGAGTGAAACCATATGATAATTGTCTTTCTCTGCTTATTTCACTTTGCATAATCTCCACCAGTCCCTTCCATGGTGATGCAAATGTTGGGTAATCGTTTGTTCTGATGGCTGAGTAATATTCCATTGTATATACAGACCACATCTTCTTTATCCTATTGTATTTGTCCATATTTTTGCTTACTGTGTACTCTCTTCCTTGCTTCATGGTGTTTCAAGTTTCCTTCTCTTATACCCTTTCTGTTTAGAGAACTTTCTTCCAACATTCTTTTAAGATAGTTCTACCAGTAACAATTTTTTTTTTAGTTTTCCTTCATGTGAGAATATCTTGGTTTCTCCTTAATTCTGGAAGAATACTTTCTGCAGGGTATAGAATTTGGGATTGACAGTTCTATTTTTTCACCACCTGAAAAATAGTTCACCACTTCCTTTTGGCATCTATGGTTTCTGATGAGAAATCTGCCATTCTATCTGTTTTGCCTTTGTTTTTCTCTGGCTGATTTCAAGACTTTTTCCTTGTTTTCAGTTTTCAGAAATTTGGCTATGATGTGTTTTGATGCACATTTCTTTGTGTTTGTCTTGTTTGTGGTTTGTGCAGCTTTTTGAAACTGTAGGTTTATGTCTCTCGGCAAATTTGGGAAGTTTTCAACCATTATTTCTGTGATAAATCTTTGTTTTATCTCTGCCTTCTTTCTTTCTTTCTTTCTTTCTTTCTTTCTTTCTTTCTTTCTTTCTTTCTTTTTTTTAAAGATTTTATTTATTTATTTGACAGAGAGAGACAGCCAGCGAGAGAGGGAACACAAGCAGGGGGAGTGGGAGAGGAAGAAGCAGGCTCCTAGCAGAGGAGCCTGATGTGGGACTCGATCCCAGAACGCTGGGATCACGCCCTGAGCCGAAGGCAGACGCTTAACGACTGCGTTACCCAGGCGCCCCTTATCTCTGCCTTCTTTCTTTTCTCCTTTTGGGACTCTGATGACATGGATATCAGATCTTTTGTTATTGTCCGTGGGTTCTGGTTATTGTCCATGGGTTCCGGTTATTGTCCATGGGCTCCAGAGGTCCTATATACTCTCCCCTCACATCATGTTGGAGGTGGTTTTATAAACTTTGGTGATGGTGAAAATCCAGACCCTCCACTAGGCCTCCTCTGATACAACCTCAGCAGGGAAAGGAAAGGCTCTTCTTTACCGCCGGGTGGAGAAGGAAGCCCAGGCTCCTCCCATGGTCTGCACCAAGGATTTGTTCTTTCTAAGAGGTCAGCCTTATTTCCCAATGCCAGCCAGAGATCTGGAGAGACTGAGAGCACAAGCAGCTTGAGACATCACTGTTAAACGGGTCCTACACAGGCCAATGAGTCCCGGCTCTGCCTCATGGCTGCACCAATGACCCTGCCGGCGTCTTTTGTTCACACTTACAGCTTGGGTATCACTCCTATGGCCACTGGATCCCTGGGTCTGGTGGGCCTTACCGGAGAATGTATAGGATGTTTCCATTTTGTAGTGTTGTTAAAAATGCTCTAAAAACCATCCTTGAGTGTATATAATTGAACACTGTGGCAACCGTATCTGTAGAACATATCCCTAGAATTAGATTTGTTAGATCAAAAGCCATTCTTAGGAGATAAGCCCTAGGTGCATTAATTTTTTTCCCTATGGTTAGGCTAGATCTTTTATTCCTTGATGTCACTTAGCTTTTGAAAATGCATTTTCTTTTGTGTAATTATCTTGAAGTGTTTATACATTTTCACAATTTTATTTCCTCTAGCAATCAGAGGATTTTTTGGTAGGCGTTCAAGTACTACTTTAATGTACAAGCCTAGCTCACTTTATCCTGACCCTCCAGATCTTATCATATTGGAAGATCTGAATTTACTTCTAAAAATCTTCTGATAGAACACAAACACAATCCGGATTTATTTTACCTGCTTCCTCTTTATATTTACTCTGGAGAATCCATAGGGACTACCAACCAAATATGGGTTTTCAGGATAATGCTTAAATCAAACATTTAAAATTTAGCACATATTTATAGACTTGCTAAGGCATATTCTTACTGGAGGCAGGTGCTGCATTCATAATAAAATAGTTATGAGGGTTTTTTTGGGGGGATGTATTAGAAATTGGAGAAATTGAAAAATATATATGTGGACTTTAAACACATACTTATATCTGAGCCCCATCCCCATCCTTTTCTCTCCATCCAAAATTACAGTGAAAAAAATAAAATGGCTTAAACCCATAAATTGATGGGAAGACAGGAGTAGAGAAGAGATGTGTCCACACCTGGGAGATGAAAAGTGTTTTGAAGGATGGTAACTGACTTAGCAGATAGAAGTGGCTGAAACCCAAGTGCCTGTGGAAAGGAAGATCCACGAGCATTAAGAGATTTGTTCCCTAGAGCTCCTTAAAGGGTTCCGGAATTGGAGATACTAGCCAAGTGGAAGGAGCAAGGGTGAGTCCTGGAGCCGAGAGAGGGAGATGGTTTGAAAGTTTTCCTAATGATGTATTATGCCTCTGACCTACACCATTGTGGGACAACCTCTCTCTAATCCCTGCAGAACAGGGAGTTCCTTCTCTGAAGAAACTGACCAGAGTCAGTGGCTCTGGGCCATGCTAGCTGGTGAGTCCCCATCATCCCCCCTGCTCCCACTATGGTGCCAGGCTTATTACACAGACCCAGTTCGCCAACCCCAACATGTTGGAGAAGATTGGAGTGAAAGTCCATGGAAAATTTGATGGCTCCAGAGGAAATACTCGCGCATAATGACAATTGGGAGGGAGGTGTGTATCTCCTAATGACAGAGTGATTCAACACCTGATCACTTTTCCAGCCACCAGGTGACAAATCTGATCCAACCACCCAGCCTTTCCAAACAACTTCTTGGTGTCTCATTTTTAAGCCAAGGATCATCAGACTTTTCAGAGATACCATCAAAATAAAAGACAGGGAATAAAGTGTATATGGGAAGACTATCAATTAGAAGAAAAAGGAGATGTTGTGAGGAAGGGGTGAAAAATTTAAAGAAAAATTTTAAGTATCTTTAGAGAGATGAGATGATATTGCCGCCATGAAACAAGAATGAATGCCATTAAAACAGACAAAAACAGGGAAATATCAGAAAACAAGAAAGAGAAAGAAATTAAAATGATCAGGGGTGCCTGGCTGGCTCAGTTGCTTGAGTGTGTTACTCCTGATCTTGGGGTTGTGAGTTCGAGCCCCACGTTGGGTGTAGAGACTACTTAAAAATAAAATCTTAAAAAAAGGAAATTAAAATAATTAGAGTAGAAATAAAAAATTCAACAGAGTTTAGAAGATGAAATCGAAGAATTCTTACATAAAGTAGTAAAAAAAACCTGGAAAATAGGACACTGGGTTGGCTTATTCCTCTTTTACAACACACTTTCTTCTTGTCTCTCTTCCATTCCTAGACTTTCTTGTAGTTAGATTTGCATTTTGACACATTTCTGACCAATGAGTTTGCAGTTGAAGTCCACAGGAGATTTCTAGAAAGGTTTTGTTTTCCTGATACAAATGCCACCCTTTCTGCTTCCTTCTCTTTCCTCTTCATTCCTGCCTTGAATGTAGATGTGATGGCTGGTGCAGTAGCAGCTATCTTGTGGCCATGGGTGAGAGGCCAGAGAGTCCCGGAGATCTTTGCCCTGACATTCATAAGCCTCTGAAATAATACCAGTCTAACCACCCCTTGACTCCCCATGTGAGAAAAAAAAATCCTTAATGTGTTAAGCTATTTAATTGGATATTCTTTTACTCCTAGCTGAATCAGATTCCCTAATACAGAGAGAAAAGTTAAAAAACTAGAATATCTGTAGGCCTGGGTTTCTCAGTCAGTTAGGTTTCTGACTCTTGGTTTTGGCTCAGGTCATGATCTCAGGATTGTGAGATGGTGCCCTGTGTCAGACTCTGTGCTGGGCGTGGAGCCTGCTTAAGATTCTCTCTCTTCCTCTCCTTCTGTCCTATCCCTCCCCCTCTCTAAAAACAAGACAAAACAAAACAAAAAAACAGAGTATCTGTTCAAATGGTCTAATATTCAACTGTTAGGAGTTTTGGAAAGAGAAAACAGAGATAATGAGAGGAAAAAAATTATCAATGGAACAAAAGAAGAAAATATCCCAGAACTAAGCTTTCATATCTCAAAAAACACATTAGTCCAAGTCACTAAAAATCACCAGGATGTAGAATGGAAGTACTTCACAGTCTGCTTTCAGATAAATAGAGCAGAGGTCAGGAGATTGGCTTTACTACAATAAAAGAACATATAGAAAAAGAACTAACATTGCATAGATATTCAAAAGGTTTGTTGATAAGCATTCAACCAAAAATGTTATATTTTAAGAAGATGGGAACTTGTGGAAACATAGTATCTCGGGTATCTGTTTAACAAAGTGGTTTAAATTTGGACTGTTGGTTCACACCTGGAAATCTCCATATTTTGTTTTAAAGTTTGGTTATATTGAAAGACTATGCACTTTGAAATTTTACAGACCTGCTTCTGATCCCAGGTGCATGGAGTAGGCAATTCCCTTAACTTCTCTGTGCCTGCTTCCTCATCAGCATGGCTACCTTGGAGATTATTGTGAGGACTAAGGGGAATTCCATATTTAGAACTCCTGGCATAGAGCTGGCATTTCTTTCTTCTTTCTCTCTTTTTAAAAAATTTTATTTATTTTTTTAAAGAGAGATACATAGAGAGAGATAGAAAGGGAGGGAGACAGGGCATCAGCAGGGGGAGGGGCGGAGGGAGAAGCAGACCCCTAGCTGAGCAGGGAGCCCCATGTGGGGCTCAGTCCCAGGACCCTAGGATCATGACCTGAGCCGAAGGCAGACGCTTGACTGACCCAGGCACCCAGAGCTGGCATTTCTTAAATCTTAATTCCCTTTAATGATGTTTCTTAAATTGAGATTCTACCTGGATACACACACCACAGACTTCCATTGTTCCCTCGTCTTAGTTCGTAAGAACTGGAATTAGATTATGAGGATTATCCAGTCTGTTGGTTCCCTAACTGGGATTCCCCAGCCCTGGGAAAGTTGTAACAAGGGTCTGTGAGTCGCCTGCAATATTCTAAAAGCATCCCAGAAATCATACATGTCCCGGGTGTTAGGAAAAGGAGCTATCAAGTGTCTTTGCTTTTGTCTGGGATGTAACCTCCTCGTGGTTACTCCAGCTGCTTCATGATGATCAGACGTGCTAGGGGGCATTTATACATCTGACTATTAAAGATAGAAAAACGATTAGTTAAATTCTTAGAGATGCCATTTGGAAGGCAATGTCTTTAAAATTCATGGAATTTATGGGGAAAAAAGTAAAGAGGGTAACAATTCTCGGGCAGGAAGGTCCACGAAGATGAAGTAACTTGCTCAAGTTGACGCAGTGGGTTAGCGGCACTGCCAAGCCTAGAACTGATTTCTCCTGATGCCTAGCTGACAGCATGTTTCACTACTAACAGAAGCTCTCCAGACCGTCTTATCTTCCCACCACCCTGTGTACGGTGACAGATGTTAACCAGACTTACTGTGGTGATCATTTTGCAATGTATATGAATACTGACTCATTATGTTGTACACCTGAAACTGATATAATGTTATATGTAAATTATACCTCAAAAAAAAAAAAATACTGCTTCGAAAACTTGAAACCCAAGATGTTCAATTCTCCTATACGCTTGGACCCCAAAATCATGGGGAGGAAGAAAGTATTCCTGACACTTTGTCATGATTTATAGGCACAGCCAGAAATTTTTCTCCTGTTACCTTTGGCCAATTAGAGAAATTTGTACCTTAGAAGATTTTAAATGCTTGGCTACTTAAGAGAAAGTTCTGTGGCTTGTCTATACTGTTTTTGTGCCTGTGAAAAAACAGGGGGTTTTCAGCCAAGGCAAATCAAAGTGGCTGGAACGCCCAGGAGAATGTAGAGCAGGCAGGAGGACTGATACCTGCCTGGGAGCTGGAGCCTTCAATGAACAAGAGAAGCAGAAAGAAAACTGCTTGGATGAGCTAGTACCACAAGGTGGCGCTACACACACGCTTGTCAAATCCAGCAGTTTTTCCAGCTCTGGGGAATTTTCCCCAACTGACTGAAGCAGGAAAAAAAAACAACAAAAAATACAGGGAGGTCCAGTAGTTTTCAGCTTGCAAGAGTGGGGCTGAAGGGAGGTGGTTAAAAGCCCCAAAGCACTTGCCCTCTTTAATCGTGTCGCAGAGAATCCACCTGTGTTCTTCGGGTTCACTGAGTCAATGAAGAGCTGGCTGCCTCTTCCAGTGAGTGGGGGCTCGGGAAGGGGGACTGGCTAAAGCAGCAAGAAAGCCGCGACATACTCGGGGAGGGCAAATCCCTCCAGGATTAGGGCTCCAGCCTCGGCTGTCATTCAGGCGTACCCCTTTATGTCTGGCCCTCTGACCTTAGGGGAAAGGCAATCGCCACTTCTATACAGGGAACTCATTTCCTTTTGTCGCTTTATTTTATTTTCCTCCCAAGAATTGTGACTTCTCTCAACCGGTTGGGGCCTGGGAGGAGGAGATGGATGGACCAGTGAACCCACAGTGCCCTTTCTTCCTTCCCACCCCTCCCCGACGTAAGACCCTCCAGCACCCTCACCTAGCTCTTTCCTCCAAAGGAAAAACGGAAATAGTGTATCCATGCCCATTGACATCATGGATTTTCCTGCCAGTCCTGATTTAAAGTATCTTGAAAGTTTGCTTTCAAAGGACTGCTTTGTGTTCAGGAGGAAATGAAACCCTGAGCCTCCTACCCTAAAGCTTTTCCTGGGACACAGAAAACAACCTGGGCTCTCTGCCCCTGGCACCTTTGACTCCGGACCGAAAGGACGGCACCCAGGCCAGCTGCCGGCATGTCCGCTGATTTAGCAAGGACTCCACCAGGTTCCACACCTGCAGCAGCACCCCCACCCCCACTGGTGGAGTCACACCCAGACGCTGCTTGGCTGCTGCTTTGGAGCAATCCGTGTTCCAGAACTGTGGTTCTCAGACCTTAGCATGCATCAGAATCACCTGGGGGGGGGCTTGTTAAGACAGATTGCAGGGCCGCACTTTCTGCTTTAGTAGGTCTGGGGTGCAGTCAGAACATTCATATTTTACCGAGTTCCCCTCGGATACGGATGCTACTGTACTGGGGACCAAACTTCTAGAGCTGCTTTTTCAGAGCCCAGAGCTGGTGGGGGGAAGGGAGCAGCAGTAAGAAGCCCACGGCTGTTCGGCTGTTCGGCTGGTCTTTTCCCACCCGTAGCAGGGCGGGGTGGTGGGGGGGACATGCGTGAGGGAACTGCGGAGGCACCAAGAGGGCCTGACCTCTTAGGATGCTGTAAATCTTTCCCTTTTCTTTCTAGGCTAGTGGTTCTGAAACTCGGCAGCACATTGGGTTCATTTTGGGAGCTTTAAAAAAAATTTCTGACGACTGGCCTCCAGTCCCAGAGATCCTGCTTTAATTGGTTTGGAGGGGGCTTTGGGCATTGGACCATTTGAAAGCTCCCTAGGTGTTTCTGATGTACAGCCTAGGTTGAAAATCCCCTGTTCTAGGCTCTCCTCTTGTTATATTTTTATATCTAATCCCCAGTGAGTGGAAGTACCAGTCATCGGTCCTGGAAACTTCCAACTCTCTCTCACACCTCCCTACCTCAGCCCACCTTCAGGCTGGAATACTCTTGCACGGCTCTGACTTTTGAACTCCTATGTTTCCTTCAAAACCTGGTTCAAATATGTCTTTCATGGTGGAGACTTTCTTGGCTTCCCCTGACAAATAATTGCTTCTTTTCCTATCTCCCAAAGCACCTGGCACGCACTGGAGTTTCCACTTTTATTTCACTGTGTTGTAATTATTTGCTTTCATATCTTTACTCCTTACTCAATGGTGTACCCCTCAGGGGGCTTAATAAAAACCTTGACTGAATGAATCCCTTGGTTGGAAATAAGGTTTGAGATGCAAAAGGTCTGGATAAGGAAGTTTATTAATTTCGATCCTGTTCAGCAAACTGAGTGCCTACTGAGGGTGAAATTCTGGTGGGTGCCTGGGAGGCAACGTGGAGTAAGCGAGTGAGCCGTGACCTTGCCCTTGAGGGATTGCTCCTGAAGTCTGACATCAGATTCTCGTTTGTGCTCTGCTCTCAAGTTGAGAGTCGCTGAATTACGGTAAGCCAGTGCTAGGTGCTTTTAAAATCATGGATGCGACCATCTCCACGACAGTCTTGCCAGCTAGCTATTGTCCCCATTGTACGGATGAGAGAACTGAGGCTAAGTGCCGTCCACAGCCACACAGCAGGTAAGCGGCAGAGGGATGCGAGGACCAAGGCCACGGTGTTTTTTGATGGGTTCTACTCCTCTTTCTCCGCTGGACCTGGGTGTTTCTTGCAGGCACGGGCGTGGTCTTAGTAATTTTTGGTCCCCCAGCGCTTGACCCCGGGCCTGGCGTCAGCAGGTGCTCCATGGATGAGGGCCTAGCTGAACCGTGTGACCCTCTGCCACATCTCTGTGTCATCCACCTGCACACAGTGCTGGCGGTGACACATTTAGGTGACACGCCGCTGTTGCCACTCAGGGGGCTTCACTGCGGTCACCAAACAGCAGCTGGCTCACACATTGTGTGAGAGCCCGGTTGCCACCCATCTTCGGCCTGCTAAAAACCGTGTCGAAGTCTAATTTTACAGTTACCTGCTTCCTAGGTCATCTGATGATACTTTCCCGTTCTGGATCTGCCATCTTTGGTCTCTTCTGCCATTCTGCCCCTTCCGTGCGGTGGACGGAGTCTCCCTTTGTCTTCTTCCGCAGGCCCCTCCTCCCGCCCGGTGTCCACGTGGCGGATGGGTCGGAAGCTTGTCTCCTGCCTTCCGTGCGTCTCGAACCACAGCACCGTTCACCGGCTCCGCTTCCCTCGCACAGGGGTAGATCCCAAGCCCAGTTCATGGGGTTGGCTCCATGAAGCCATGGACATGGTACCCATGGGCTGGGCACAATGTTTTACCGCTGAGAGTGGTACATGGCCGTGTGTGCCCAGACAAATCAGTGTGAGCCACAGCATGACCACTGTGAACCTGTTCTGTTCGAGGTCTCCTATCCTCCACCTGCCCACTTCCCCTATTGTTTCCATCCCCCCCCCCATCCTGAAACCCACTGCCAAAAACTCCTCTCTCTTAATGAGGACCGCTTTATGACAGTTCCACTTTTATTATTTTATGTATGCAACAGATCTGTAAGTTAGGTTGGGTCTAATTCTACCTTCTTGCCATTTGCTCTTGATTTTAGCCATCTAGTCTTTCCTTCCCCCCTCTCCTGTCTCCTACTGGAATAATGAAGTGTTTGTTAGTATTCTTTTTATCTCTCCTATTGGCTTTTTTATTTTTTTGAGCATTATTTTTTAAAATTATTTTTATTTTTCTATTTTTTTATTTTTAGAGAGAGAACGAGAGAGCAAGCGTGAGCAGGGAGGGGCAGAGGAAGAGGGAGAGAGAGAATCCTAAGCAGGTTCCATGCCTAGTGCAGAGCCTGATGCAGGGCTTGATCTCACGACCCTAAGATCATGACCTGAGCCAAAATTGAGAGTCGGATGCTTAATTGACTGACCCACCCAGGCACCCCTCCCTTTAACATTTTTTATTGTGCAGTCTTACTGGTGATAAATTCTTTCAGCTTTTGTTTATCTAACTATACCTTTATTTTGTCTTCCAATCGTGTTTTTCTTGTTTAAGATACATTGAGATTCTTTGATCGGTGGGTTGGTATTTTTCGTCATATTCAGAAGTCATTACTTTTTTGAAATATTTCTTCTTCCCCAATTTCTCTTTGCTTGCTGTCAGAGATCTCAGGTATGCATATGTTAGATGGGTTAATATTGTCCCAAGTGTAACTGAAGCTCTGTTCTGTTTTTTTTTTTTTTCAGTTCTTTTTCTCTGTATGCTTCAATTTGGTTACTAACATTCTGCCTTCAAGTTTACTGATCTTTTCTTGTGCTGTGTCCACTCTGTTGTTAAGCCTATTGTGCGTTATTACATTTACTGTACATTATTACGTTCTACAGTTCCCGTTTTGTTCTATTTTGTAGTTTCTCTGATAAGATTTTCCATCTACTCATTCCTTAATGTCTGTTCTTTCTCTTTAAATTCTTGAAGATATTCATTTTTGTCATTTTAAAGTCCTTGTCTGCTAATTCCATCTGTGTCGCCTCTGGGATTCTTTTTTTCGATTGCTTTGCTTCCTTCTTGTGACATGTCATCCTTCTTTATTACATGCCCAAATGTAGAGACTTTATTGTCTTCCTTTCAGGAGCGTTGGGTTTGTCTTGGCAGGCAGCTGGCTACTGGTGGGTCAGTTTGATGCTGCTGAATGCTGGCGTTTGACTTTGTTAAGGTGGGTGCAGTGCAGCCCCTCTCCAGGGCCAGGTGGCCCAGCGACTAAGGTGCGGCCTCTCCTGAATGTCAGTTGAATGTTTAGAGCAGTCATCATGTTCTCGCCACTATGGCTCCTGAGAATATCAGTGTCTCCCCTACTGTGTGACCTCTGGAATCTCTGTTAGGACATGGCTCCCCAGCACTTGTTTTTCCCTGGGCCTTGGTGTTTCACTCTGCACGTGTGCAGCTCTTTTTGCAGCCAAAGACTCAGGTAGTCCCTGCATGGGTTTCTGGGTTTCTTTGTGCTTCTCTCTCCTCTCTAGTACTCTGCCCTGCTGACTCCAGCCCCTTGGGCAACCCACATGTTTGGTCTTTTTGTTCTCCCGCCTTGGCTTGGGTTCTACCTCCCTGTGCTGTGGTTTGGAAAGCCCCCAGGCAGAAGGCCAGAGCGAACGTGGATTTCACCTCTTACAAGGTTCCCATCCCTGCACCATCTGTAGTTTAGTAACTGAAAACAGTTGTCTCATATATTTTGTTGAGTTTTATTGTTGTTTATGGTGGGTGGGTAAGTCCAATATCCCTTATTCTGTCATGAGGATGCCGCAAGTTACTCTGTAGTTAGGCGGACATTACTAGCCTATTTGATAGTGGAGGGACCTCAGGCTCAGAGTCTATAAGTGCCTTGCTCCAGATCATACCAGAATCAGCTGAGTAAAGGGTGGTGCTCAGATTGGGGCCCATGCCCATGTTCTAGATCAGGGTTCTCAACCTCACTTCCTCTTTTTGTTTCCTTTTTCCATCTTGTTCCCCTTCCAAGAGAAGCTACAGCAATCTGTTGTGCTCACATCTTCAGTTCTATCATCTTTCACATCGTTTCTCATTTTTGTGGCTTTGAACCTTATCTGGCAAATTCCACATTTTTAATATTCACCCTCCCTTGTTGCTTCTATTTACATAAGAATATCTAGCCATGTTTCTTACTTATTTCTGTATTTCCTCAGTCCCAAGCACTGTACTTTCACATAGACACTTTTTCATAAATGTTGACTGAGCCGAAGAAGAAATTAGTTTTATTTTTTTCATCTTGCCACCCTTTTCCCCTATGTGCCATTGAAAACAGGTACTCAAGGAGGCCCAGGTGGAAAGCAGAAGTCTGTTAAGTGTCAGAGGGAGGCCCTAGAACCCGACTGCCTCTCCACATGCAGCCTGAATGTGCTTCTCTGTGCATGTGGGTCATTGGCTGATGATTCATGCATTTCTTGATTGTTCTTGGCACACTGGGATTAGCCCACTGCTTTTTTTTTTCTCTCTATACCTTTCTTCTTCTGGAAACATTTCCATAAAGGTCCTGTTTATTATCCATTTCGATCATGTCACTAAAATCTATCCACTCCATTTTACCATCACATTTTTCCTTACATTTCTAGCACACTCTAGAATTTTGTATGAAATTTCCTTATTCTTGCTCTTTCTCTTTACCCTCATTTCCTTCTCTGTACAAACTCTTCTAGAAGCCTTTCTGTGGTACTTTAAATTCCATCATTTCTATCCGATTTCTTCATCCTGGTCCTTCAGTTGATTGCTTCTACTTGAGGAATTCTGGTTTTCTCTTTAAAACCTTTGATTTCAGGGTCACTTTCCTTGACACTTACTTCCTCATATCATTTTCTATCATGTCCACCACTGCCATCCTGGGAGGATCAGAGGCCTGCCCTCCCCTTGATCTCTCCTCTTTTACTTTGTAGTCTCTTCTTGTCCCATCAGGAATTTACCCCCTTCTTTATACCTCTGCCAAATGTCTAGTTTTTGAGAAGTGAATTTTGGCTATTACCTGCATCAATAAAAATGGGAACATCATTTATGTGACATGTCACAACCTCCATTCTTTTTTTGTACATAAGTAATGTCAACTCCCCTGGCTTGTTTCCATTTTGGTAACTGCATAACCAACTGTTGGCATGTGTGTTTAAACAAACATTTTGTAATCCTATGCCCTTACAACCTGGATTATTTGTTGGGACACTTACTTTAGATCATTCGTTTCTTTTTTTTTTTTTTTTCTCTCTCTCTCAAGAATCAGTGGAAATCTTCCTTTTCTCCCCTGACCCATTGTGGTGTTTCAGAAGGGGGTTATTTTATATATGACTTTTCCTTTTCACATTTCTTTTGGGGTAATAATGATTTATTAGGGGGATATGCATAACTATGAAGTGGATAGTTTTGTTTCTTCAATTCATAAGCATCATTATGTATCATCATATCCAGATTCCAGAACTCTTTAGAAAATTCTCATTATAAGCTCTAAATAAAAATCTTACCCCTTTAAAATTGTCTGGTAAGGACACCCACAGATGCAGGTCTTCTGTGCGTTTCTGGAGAATGATCTGCTCCAAACAGGTAATATCCAGACGATGTCTTGCACAGGCTTATGTCCAGTTCATCTTTCCCTAGAGTCCTTTAAGTGGTAAGTCTTGCCTCCTTTTCAGTGGCAATTTCAGGCTTCTACTTTGAACTATTGTTTATCCTGTGTTTGTGAATTTCATTAGTCTTTGAAAACTTCTTTTAAAATGTCTTTTCCTTTGTTTCCTCTCTTTTCTGCCCACTCCTCCAGGCCTTGGGATCATGTGCAATGAGTTGGCCAAACCTCTCTAGGTCTATCACTTTCAATTAGCTGTTCCTCCTTTTCTGATTCCTCTTTCATGCACTTCACAGAAATTTCCCCCTGGAGTCAGGCTTATCCATGTAGATACCTTTTCTCTCTAGAAGCTACCTTTTCCTAGATATCTCCTCAGCACACTGATCACCATGCCCTGGCTTCTTTCATCAATTCCCTTTTACTTTTTTGCCACCACCAGCTGAAATCGATCTTTATTTCCCCCGTTTCTCCCTGATGCTCTGCTAACCCCAAGTCCCAGGTAGCTTCCTTAAATCCATTTGAACAGATGATCGCACCATACCTTTCGTTTGTACCTTTGAAGCTAGCCCAGTTGGTCCAGCCCCCATGTTTTTATGACCTGCTCCTGTGCAGTCTGCCTGTCTTCTCTCCAACGAAATTTACACACCAGCCGGCTATGGTTTTATTCTCAACACCTGAATGTTTGACTTCACGTTACACTCAAATGATTTCTTGGGCTTCCTCTTCTGTAGGTCTTTATCCTATATAAAAAGCACAGGAAAATATCTCAAGCTTTTCTGACAACAGTTCAGTCTCATATTTCCTCAGTCTCAAATCCCATAATGGTCAACTGTTACTGGCTCTACCAAGATGGTTAATACCTCACCAAATCTCGTTGGTTGAATCATAATGTATTTATGACCAAGGTCTTTAGATTTGACCTGACCTGGAATCACCAGAAAGCTCCTTTAGCATCTTGATCCCTTTTTTACAGATAAGGTCTCTAAAATAAATCTGATTTCTCTGGTGGTCTGTCTGAACTTACTTCCTACTTTCTACTGTTTATTTCTAGGGAGGTCTGCAAATCTATACTTTGGGTTGAAAACTGAAAATCAGGTCTTCTACCACAGATCTTAGACCACAGGGGACTTTAGAAGTCATTGCGTGGTTGTTATGCCCAGAGTCTGGGCAGTATGGGGGAACCTCTTGCTCTGTCCAGTTCCCTGTGTTATTTGGATGAAAGCTGAGACTATGCCCCAGTACCTGATTCAGAATTTCTCTAAGTCTGGGAGCTTCATTGTTTTCAGTCTCCAGACTTATGGAATTGGGACTTCTTTGTCTGCCTTTATGGTTGATTTTATAGTCAGCAGGACTGGTGACTATCTAATTGGGGTAGTAAAGACTCCCACATTTCAAACCCACTGGTACCCTTTTATGACTGCATCCACAAATGGTGGTTATGGTCCCTTAGCGCACTGTTGGCTGGGTTGTTAGGCTCTGGTTTTAAGACACTGATGTTAAAAAGCAAATATTCCTGAACACTCTTTTCAGATAATTTCATGGGGACGGCCCTGATCATTCCACTGTCCTTGGAGTCTGATGACATGGATTCCCATTCTGGTTCTTCCACTTAATAACTGAACAATCTATAAAGTCTTCGAGCCTCAGTGTCCTCATCTGTAAAAAAATGACTATAACAATACCTACTTCTCTGACTTGTTCCCAGTTCGATGAGGGCTTTGGAAGGGCATTGCTACTACACAGTGCTAGATAAATGGTAGTAATTTGTGCTTCTTTTTGTTCTTCCTCTCGCCTTAACCTCCTTGGTGGGTGCTGGGGGGCATGACTGGCATCCAGAACCCACAAAAGACAGTGATAAAGAATGATTATAAAAATAAAGGACCCCACCTTTAGGGAAAGAGGGAAAAGTCTATCCCGAGGTAGAGAGGGCAGCGTAGGACAGAAGGGTGAGAACTATGAGTAAAGAAGTGAAGGAAATCTGCACGTCAAGCAAGAGGGGTCCTTCCTTCTTTACCCTTTTGTGAGTGGTGGGTGCCAGCACTTGTTTTATGGTAGCAGATGGGAAGGGAATATACTATACAGCTTTTTGACTGGAACGTTTTCTTTTGGAGGGGCCGAGATGATATTAAGACCATGAAGAGAGTTAGATTCTAAGAGAATAGACATGGGATTCTGGACAAAAGGTGGAAGGCTCATGAAGGAAAACTGCTCCCACTCCCCAGCTTTGCTTAGGATGGACCCTAGTTTTCTCCCTGATGTTGTGTGTATTCCCCTTAGTCACCTAGGTTGGGATGGGAATCAGTCTGAATACAAACTGACAGGTTAAACTGGTCAGCTGAAGGACATGACCCCTGACCATGGGGCTGTGTCATACCCAGAGGAAGAGCTGTGGGGCTCTGATATGGGACCCTAGCTGTGGCCCTTTGCTCTCAGGGGTCTGCATGGGGTTGGGCATTAGAAGAATGGGCTTGGTCTGATTGTGTTCTCTCCTACCCACGTAACCTTGTATATGTCTCCTGACCTCTCTCTGGCCTCCTTATTATTCCTAATATTATCTAATATTACTACTTGTGTCACTTATTCCTAATATTATCTAAGATTACTACTTATGTCGCTTATTACAATATTGTGTCAATGTTACTGCTAATGTTTTCTGTGATGATTAAGTGATAGGTACTTGGTCATTTTTTAAAGTTCCACACAAATCTTATTTTTCCATAAAATTTGTATGGAACTTTATTATTTTAAACTCAAACCATATTTATGCAACAGATAAGGAAACTTTAGTCCAAGTGGGCTAAGTGAGTGTTAAAACAATTAGTGACAGAGGTAGGAATGGAACCCAGGGGCTTCTGTCTCCCGGGGAAGGGAGTGGAGGGAGCTCAGAGGATTGTGGGAGCGTCTTTGAACAGGTGAACAGGTGAGTAGGTTCTGAAAGCAAGGGACAGAAAGGTTGGCAGTAAGAGGTTCTTTGTGTGCGTCAGGCATCGGGTGAGGAGAGCAGAACACAGAATGAAGTCTTTCATAAGTGAGTTACTGCTTGGCCCTAGTCCCAGAATGCCTGCTAAGCCGAAACTGCCCAAGGGAAGGGACCTTCGTTCATCCACAAATCCTTAGATATTCTTTTAACAAATGAGTTTGTGTGGATGGTAGGGAACTCTAAGGAGTTGGAGGTGAAGTTTTCCTCCCTCAAGCCAGAAGAAGTGTAGTGGGTGGGACATGGCAGGGGGGAGGGACTGTGGGAGGGAACAGGGTAGTGGGAGTGGCCACAGTAGGCAGGCAGCATGATTCCATCCTTGGTGCCATCTGGGCCTGGCCAGGTGGACGGAGCAGCCCTCTGTGTTAAGGGGACAGATTCTTTGATGTCAGCCACCATGTCTCCCCTAGCATGTTCTAAAGGCAGGGCACCTCTTTTCAGGGCGGTGGGCTAACTGCTCCTAACGTCCTTTAGTAAGACTTTCCTTGGAAAGTAATGGACTGAGACAGGGACACGCTCAGGAATAGGAAGAGGAGGGGTAAAGCCCCCACAGTTTGGTATTTTTTGTGTGGATCACACAAACGTTTGGTGTCTCTGTTCCAGGGTTTATCCACATTCCCTCCCTCTGTCCTTCCTGCACTGTGCATGAGTGGGCGTTCTAGGGCCTCCAGTTAGCTAGCCGCCCACTCCTCCTCCTCCCCCTACCTTCCCTCCACTGTGATGTGCTTCAGGCTCAGAAAGCCTGTGACTTATTTTGATACCTGGGCAGATGGCTCTGATTTGCTCCCTCCTTGAGTTCCAAAGGGCTTAGGGCAGGGGTGTCCTGAATTTGGCTCATTCTAACACGCAAGAGCCAAATGTTAATTTTCCGGACTTTTGTGAGTCAGCGGACATCACACTGGCAACTTGAAATAAGCCAAGGTGGGAGCATTTATACCACAGGAACTGGCAAATGTTACAAATCAAGGCCTTCTTTCCTGGCTAGCTGGTTGTTGAACTGTTCCCAGTGCACTGTTAGCGAAGAGGAATGCAGGGCTCCATGTAGTCCTTTGGAGTTGCTTCTGTTCACCTGTCTAATTGGCCCCTAGAGCTTCCTGAAAAGATTCAATAGTCCTAATACCCTAATTAAAGATATCCACCCCATTTAGGTGCTGGATTCCCTGGGAGAGAGTAGCAGAGGGAACCGATGCTGAGCTCTGCCTTGGGCTAGAAGTGACCAGGCTCCTGCTCCAGGCTTCCAGCCACCATTACTCTGGCGAGACTAGAGAGAATTACTGTGGGGGCTGAGTGGCCACAGTCTTTAATGAATGGCAGGATCAGGGCTCCAAGCCTTCTCAGAACTTCATGCCAGGACTCCTCCCACCCCACCTTTCCCTTGCTTATCTTTGGATGGCAATCACACAAGACCAAGATGTCAAACTGTCACGAACTTCCTAACCAAGGCATCTGGTATTTGGCAGGTCCCCAGGCATCTGACTCTGACTTTGAACCACCTTGACCTTATTTGTATGTTCAGACCCTGAAAACACTGCATATAGGATCTGTTCCGCCCCCACCACTAAACCTTTGTCACCTGATCCTTTATCCCTGCTCCTTCATTAAAACAAATCACAACAAACCCCCAAAACTAAGAAACCAACCAAACAACATTAACAAAAACCAAATGAAACCCCCTTTTGAAAAGGAAACCCCAAACATCATTCTCACCAGCCACTCCAGGGGAAGCTAACTTTCTGTCTTCCAGAAAATGATAGAAACATGCTATTCAGAAAGCACCCAGCACATGAATCACGGATCCTCCCACGACTTCATCTGCACGAAAATAGACACTTCATCTGCTTCCATTCCTAGTTTTCCTGCCCAGAAGTCATTATCCTTTGATGACATCAGAACTGGTTGCTCCAAGGGACGGTTGCTGGTGAGGGCAGCAGGAAGTGCTAGCTGGTCGGGAGCCGGGCATGCCAGTTCTGAAATGTCCCAGGATGGCAAAGGCTGAGAGCCAGGCTGGGATGCAGGGAGGGAGGACAGCGGGCAGAGGACACATTCTCAGAGATTACCAAACTGAGCTCCCCCCTACTTTCTGTTAGGGGCCAGAAAGGGCAATTGACCTGCGCCTAGTCATTCCATGAGCGGGCGGAGGAATGAGACAGAGACAGAGCATGCCGCGTCCAAAAGTTCTACCAGACGTGACAGTTGGTAAGGTCTGGATCAGGCTGCGGCCCTTGCGGTAGAGGTAGGCTGGCGCTCGAGGGAGTGGGGCAGCTGAAACATCGCTTTGCAGGGGAAAGAGCACACGTGGGAATCAGGTAGATGGATTCTCATCTGATGCTGCCCTGCCAGCCATGTATCAGCAAGGGCTGGAACTAGACCAGGGATTGACAAACTACGGCCCCAGGGCTCAATCCGGTGCACTGCCTATTTCTGCACAGCTGGTGAACTTAAGACATGGCTTTTATGTTTTCAAATTATTGAAAACCAAATGAAAAAATGCAACATTTTCATGACACGTGAAAATGATATGAAATTCACATTTTGGTGTCCATAAATAAAGTTTTATTAGAACACAGCTGTGTCCATTCTTTTACACATTGTCTGTGGCTGCCTTTGTGCTTCCCGGCAGAGTCGAGTAGTTTGTGACGGAGACCACGCGTAGCCTGCAAAGTTGAAAGTATTTACTCGCTGTCCGTTTACAGAAAAAGTTTGCCAGTCCCTGGACGAGATGACTCTGGAAGGTCCTTGCGGCTCTCACATTCTAGATAAAGGTAATACATCTGCATTTGCCCCCCCTCCCCCACCCGACTTCAGCCATTGGTTCTCCTTGTGAGTTCTCCATCTGTTCCTACCACTTGCTGTTGGGATTGGGTTCAGCCCAAAGGAAGCAGAATCCAAGGAGGCTGTGGTTTGAAACCCTGGGCTTTCATAAAAGGTGGGGGGACAGGGAAGAAAGGAAGGTGACACTGGACATGGAACAGAAAACCATTTCGTAGTTTAGTCATCAGGGTTATATTTTGATCCATTGAAAGTTGAGCTGGCATAGGGTTGCATTTCCCCTCATATTTCTAAAAGCTCAGGCGCACAGCAGAATTTCTGGGGGGCTAGAGACAAGGACTAGCCTTTGGGAAGGGGCTTTAACAGCAGATTCTGAGGACGGGAAAGGCCATTTTCTCCCGAGTCCCCTCTTCTCCTCTTGGCCTTCACGTGGTAGACCAAGTCAGGAGACACAAGTCTGGGGAGGTTCTAGTCCTGCAGCCTGGAGAAGAGCCCCGGATTAGGCTCTGCCCCTGCAGTAAGAAGGGTCCTGTGGCCCAGCTTCTCCCAGCCTCGGACCCCGGCCTTACTCCTTGGTGCCTTCTGTCCTGCGCTCATTGACTGTTCTGTGCCCTGTAACTACAGGACAAGCCTCTCTGCTTGGGCTGTTTCTTTAACCAGAGAAGCCAAGCCGTTGTGGAAATGCTTCCAACTACAACTTGTGGGCAGCTCTCACTACGCTGCTGCTCAGTTCCCATTGTCAGAGGAAATTCACAGCAGAAAATAGCTTAGGATTTTCTTTTTCTCAACTGCAATGTAAGACACAGAGATGGAGGGATTGTGCATGTGTGTGTGCGTGTGCGTGTGTGTGTGATGGGCGCAGGGCACTGTCACCACCCCTGGAGCAGCAGCCAGTCCCAAACACCCAGAGTTTAGAGCGGTTTGGACCAGGGTTCCATCCCGGAATCTCTCCTACACCCCATCCGACAAACGACACTGAGTCTCAGTACGTCCCCCCCCCCCCGAAAAAAGTACTCATCTCTCTTTGATGACTTCTGCCATGTTCTCCTCATCCCTGATGCAGCCTGTCACACAGGCCTAGACTTCTCCAGCTGAACAGCTGATTTGTCATGACCCTCCACACTCTGCTCGCCCTCTTGGGGACCCCTCCCAAGGGGCATCCTGGTGTTGCAAAAGGAACACGAGCTTCGCCAGAGGTTTGAATTCTGGGCATTGAGTTGTGTGACTTTGGAGAAATTACTTAAATTCCCTGTGTCTAGATAGAAAAAGAAAATATGACTTTATAGCACAGTTGTGCTGATGAAATGAGATAAATGCGTAATATGTCTGGCACACAGTTAGCCCTCACAAATAGGATTTACCTCCCACCCCTGCCACATTGGCTTTCCTTTCTGTTTTTCTTTAATGTAGCTTCCAGAAGTGAACGCAATATTCCAGTATGGCTTGAACAATGTAGAGTACAGTCGAGCCATTTCATCCCTCTTTAGGACAACAATCTTCTTCTAATGCAGCCTAACGTGACCTTGGCTTGCGTTGTTGGTGTTGTTTGAGATGGCTTCACTACTGGAAAAGAAGTCCTGGGTTGGGAGTCAAGACAGCTGCATTCTTTTCCAGTTCTTTCACTCATTTTCCCGGCAAAAGCTTACTGAGTTTCCATTGTGTACCACGGACCAGGGATATCGCAGTGAGCAACACAGACAACCGCACCCCAGCGAGGGCGCAGGTGGTATACAAATGGCCAAATGGATAATGCGATGCCAGGGCGGCGTAAGAACAATAAATAAAAACAAACCAAACCAAACAAACAAGAGGCTGGCTAAGGGACTGAGGGACTCCAACTAGTTGTATAGACTCGGTAAAGCAAAGAGATTGAATCAGATCCTTTCAAACAGTGCTCAGAAGAGCCCCGTGGGTTTGGGAAGGTGCCTTCCGGTCTTTACTAGGTGAGGTGAATTCCTGGGAAAGGGTGCTGACTCATCAGACCTTTTGCTTCTACTCCTACACAGAGCAGTACCAAAATGTCTTCACTTGGCCTCTGTGTAGAATTCTCATCGACAAAAACATTCTATTATTTAAACAAAAGCTTGAGATCCTCTATATTGGATAGTCTCTGGGTTCCCTGCTAGCTCAAAGACTGTGAGAATTGCTAGAATGTTTTCATTTGCACTGCTGCTAAACCAGATCCCCCTCGGTCTAGTGAGTTGTGTAAAATAGCATTTACATCTATTAGTGTGAACTTTTATCTTCTTAGTTTTGGTCTATCGATCTGGTAGGCCGAGGTAATTTTGCAACACGAATCCTGACATCCTACGTCTTAGTGATACCTCCTAGCTTTGGTTTTTCTGCAAATCTGTTTTATGTGTCTTTTACATCTTCATCCAGGATGTTTATATAAAAATGTTGATTAGGATGGAACCTGGGGCAGAGACATTTGATTCTTTAACAGACTACGGGGTTGATCTAACCATAATCAATAGCCTTTGAATTTTCTATGTTCAAATGGCTATAGACCCGTCTGAGTATCAGAGCACCCGGCCAATATTTCCTCTTCTTACCTCAATAACTATCTCATTCTCTGTACTTATTGAAGGGCTGCTATCTATCAAGGTCTGGGATCGACCCTGGGGAAACAAGATAAATAAGACACCAGGGGTTCACAGCTAGTAGGCAAGACGGAAACACAAACTAATAATCATAGCTGTATGATGAGGGCCAAAGGGCAACGTGAACCAGGACGCTGAGAGGAAGTGCTCAGCTTTGCCTGGAAATATCAGGGGGATTTTCTCAATCAAGAAGACGTCTTGGGATGATCTCATTCAAAAAGGAAACCATGAGAAATACTGTCCAAAGTTAGATGAGGTCTAGAGAAGTGACATCCATGGCAGCCTTTGGATCTAGGTACTCAACACATGTTTCTTCAATTTAATTTTTCAAAAGGGGAAACATTATCTAATAGGTCAGGGGAGCAGATGAAATCGAGGTCAGAGGGGATGGAGGCGTTAGTGGGGGGCGGCGGGGAAGCTGGGCTCAGGCAGGAGCTGTGGCAGCGCCAGAGGAGAGATCACAGAGGCAGGAAAGTCAGGGCTTGTGGAAAAAACGGAGAGGAGGACTGAGGAAGAGTGAGAAGTTGTCCGGCACCCTGTATTTTTCTGTCTTGGGCACCTGGGGTGTATTTGGGTGCTATTACCCAGGACCACAAGGAGGAATACGTTCCAGGTTAATAGACGTACGAGAGATTTGGTGGAATATCTTTTTTCCCATAATCTTTTCCCTTCTAATTCTTTGATTTCAGATTTCCGCTGCTAACTGCTGACTTAGGAGAGGATGGCTTCTGATAGGTGCCAGGAGAGGGGGGAGAGCAGTGGAGATTTCCCTTCTCCCCCAGGGACGCTTACACGGCGACATGCCCTCTTCAACTTGACCTGACTGCATCCTTCCTAAACTTGAGCCTCAGTTGCGAAGTGGAAGGAGTATTTACGTGTCACACACTTCTATTGGGGTTACCCTTTTATTCCGGTGTGACAGGGACTTTCCCAGTTACAATAACAGAGGTCCCACCCACTATGAGTCCCTTTAGTCCCAGGCGAACCAGGACGGTAGGTCATCTTAGACGTACTTGAAGTGCAAGGAGTGCTTGGTGTGTGCACAGGACATCCTAGGCGGCCTGGGGTAGGAAATGCAATTGCTGGAACACAGCGTCGCTCTTCAGTCTTATCTGCCCTGTGAGAGGTCCACGGAGCCGGGGAGGCAGCAGGGAGGAGCCAGGGTGGCTTTGTGTGTTGTCGTCCCCATCGTCCCCATCGAGGTCAGCCCAGGGCAAAACAATGCAGGGCAGACTAGAGGGGCTTCGAGCAAAGCTGTGGGAGGGCTGCAAGTTGATCCAGTCCCTTACGCGGTGGGCTGAGCCAAGCCTCCACCACTTCACTTTCCTGAGCACTTGAATGGAGAAATCCAAGAAGACACAACAAAGGGTACAGCTGGGCTTTGCATCCCCCAGACCACAGCTGCTCAGGTGCAGAAGCTTCCAGGGAGCTCTAACCATCCCCCCCCCCCGGCTCCCTGTCACCGAGAGGCCACTTACTGCTGCAGGAAGCTGGGGGAACAGAAGAGCCAGAGCCACGGTCTTCTGTGAAATGTGGGGTCAATAAGGCCAAATGACCGTCGATATCTGGAGACAATGGTGGGCACAGTAGGCATGTGGCAGATTTTTACGTCTGCCTTCTCCTGCCTTGCCCGCACTTACACACGCACTCCCTGGGGAGGGAGGCAGGATCGTGACATGCTGTCTCTCTTGGCTTCCTGTACGAAGCTTAAGAGAGTCCTCGGCAAACCGAATCCTAAACGTATTGTTCAGCCGAAATCCAGCAGCCCCCTGGCACCCCACTCTCTCCCCCCACAAAGGTTAAATAGTTCCCACAGGGTGCAAGAAAGGGTTATTGAAAACAGCAGGGTTTTTTTTTTTTTTCCTTAACTTCAGCACTTCTGGTAAATCTCTGATCCAGCATCTAGTGGTTAACCACTGATACGGGAAATGACATTTAACGTTTTTATCACTCAGCCAGAAATGGAAGAACAAGGCAAGTCTGTGTTTAGGGAAGATGGATGGTTGCCCACCACCTTCATCTTAAAGGCGCACCATCTCTTTTTCTGATGGCTTGGGTTGTCCGCAGCTCACTTCCCCCTCGGCCTGCTGGCTTCGACGACAATGAAGCAGGAATGGCAGGAGAACAGTCACACCTTTGCTGCCGAGGATGGGGATCCAACTGTTGTCAGCTGTGAAAAGGATTCTGAGCAGCAATTGGTTCCTCTTTTTCAGGAGCCGTTGCATGTGGGGACAGGCAAGCAGGAAATGAGTGTGGGTGCCCGTGGTCCCAGGCACTTGGAACCACAGCATCAGCCCAGGGGCGGGAGGGTGGGGGCTGGGCCTGGGGCCACCCGGTCAAGGTGAGACTTTGAGCAGAGCCCCCTGTCCATGGTTGCTCAGTGGAGGACAGTCCTCGGAGGATTATTAACCCCCTCCGAGACAATCAGCAAAGCAAGAGTGTTGAACACCGCAAACCACAGTGAGAGAAATGACATTGACATTTGGTTTCACTTGCAGTTTCCCTGGGTCACTGGGTTCTTCTCCATTTCTTGTTGCCCTTTTGGGATGAGGGGTTTCCAGTGCATCTGCTAAAGGGATTCCTTGGAAGAGCATGAATGACAGCAGCAAGGACAATAGTAAGCACCTACACTGGTGAGTGGGACTGGATTCATGATCTTGCCGTGCTCAGGGCCTGCAGGTGCTAAGGGCTGTAGCCACCAGGCTTTGAAGCCCGGTCTTTGTTGCCAAAGCTATTTACTAGTAAGCGGGGCCCCAAGCCCCGCCTCCTGGCCCAGCCTCCGCCACACCCGCTGGACAGAGAATCAGGAGCCAGAGGGATCTAACCCTGGATGCCCCAGTTGGGGTGGGAGGGAATCAGTCAGTGCATTGTTGGCAAAGACAGCTGTATACCCATATTAATTAGGGCCCAAATTCTCTGATAAAATCCCCAGATCCCTCCCTTCTCTTGCTAGAAACTAGCATGATCCTGTTTTTCTGACCTTGGCTAACTGAATTTATTTAAAAAAAAAAAAAAGAGTGACTTGGGTGCAAAATCCCCCAGCTCTCTGCCGCCCTCCTGCAAAGGCATCTCCACCAGCACCAGGAGGCGGGGTGGGAGAGTGGGCGAGCTCTGCTCTAGGGGGGCAGCAAAGTTGGCCCGGGTGTATACCATCCACCGCGGAGCTAACGGCGCGAGTCACCTGCGTTTCTGCCCGGCGTTCTTCCCGAAGGCTTCGAGGTGAGGACCACTCACAGCCTCTGGGAGCCTCAGTTTATCCCTCTGGGTCTTTGAGGTGAAGAGGTAATGAAACCCAAAGAGCTCTGAAGAGAAACGTGTCCTTCCAAATGTACGCTCCTCTGTGCCTAGAAATAAGCCGTTGTAGGGCATCAGAGATGCGTTCTCGTAACAAATACTGAGCGTGGTTTCCCGCGCAGGCACCAATCCTGCACGTTCCCTGAGCTCACAGAATGCTAGTCCACCCAGTGGTGCGCACCTCGGGCACCTGCTAGAGTCATAAGCAGGAGGGTACAGAACACCCGTGTGCAGACCCCCCTGAAGAGCTTCTCTGTTAACGGGCACTCGCATTTTTTATAAGGTCCCTTGGTGATTCTGATGTGCGGAGTAAACAGCCGCTGATCTAGATGGAGGTGCGGATGAGCTAAATAAACAAACACCGCGACTACAAAGCGGCTGATTACATGCCCTGATTCTGGCAAGTGCAAGTTGCTATGGGAGCATGGAGGGAGTTGGGGAGATTTGGGGAACTAGGAAGCCTCACAGGCTCAGATTTCAAGAGCAGGAATGAAGCAGGTGATTCTGGACCCAGGGGCTGAGGCGGAGGGGAGGGGAGGGTAAGAAGATTTCCAGGGAGAGTGAGAAGCTCTGGGTTTTCTGGGTCCAGGAGTGAAAAAGAGCAAGACACTCAGGTGGGATTACAGGTAGTTCAATGTGGCTGGAAAAAGCCAGGTGGGAAGCCGTTTGATAAAGCCAGAGATGTGGGGGCGCCTGGGTGGCTCCGTCGGTTAAGTGTGAGCCTTAGCTCAGGTCATGATCCCAGGGTCCTGGGATTGAGCCCTGCATTGGGCTCCCTGCTCTGCGGGGAGCCTGCTTCTCCCTCTCCCTCTGCCTGCCACTCCCCCAGCTTGTGCTCTCTCTCTGTCAAATAAATAAATAAATAAATAAATAAATAAATAAAATCTTTAAAAAAACCAAACCAAAACAGAGAGGTGGCCAGGGCCAGCACATGAAGGGTATGGAAGGCAATATTAGGAACTTTGGACTTCTATCCTGAGGGAGAAAGGGAGCTAACGAAGAGTTATAATCAGAGAAGGAACTGTGATCCATTTTGCACAGAACCGGCTGGGAGAACCAGCTGTGGTTGTGTGAATACCAGAATCTGATTGTGAGAACACCAGAGAGGAAGGTGCCCGGGGGGGAGGTAGGAAGGAAGTTAGAATGTGCTTCAGTGAGAGCTTCCTGGACGACGTTAGCGGTTACGGGGATAGCAAGAGGTGGGTGGATTTGAGAGATACGACAACACAGGATCATTTCGACGTGGGCAGTGAAGTGAGACAAAAGTCAAGGATAACTTCCAGGTTTTTGTCGAGGGCAGTGGGGTAGATGGTGGTGCGCTTCCCTGGGCTTTCCATGCAAATGAGTAGTATTAGTCTGCCGGGGCTCACACAGAATCCTGGGAGCTAGCCAGGACTGGGTGGGCCTCTGCTGGCAGCTAGGGGTCTCTGGGGCCGAACTGGATTTCCCATGGGCAGCTCCGAGCTCCTGGAAGCATCAGGGGAGGGTATGTATCTCAGTGAAAAGATTTGGGCATTTGTTGAATTCTTCATAGTTTGCCAGCCTATTCGAATTCCGGTGTGACCTGTCTCCCTCACCCCTCCCGGCCCCCACACACGTTCGAGATGCTCAGTGCCCCAGCTAGACCAACCCCACATACTGACCAACAATAATAACCAACGTTCATTTTCTGTGACCTGTGACCTCATCTCCATTTTCTCCTTTAAGTGAAACCTTCTGAACCCCCTTGACCCATATAGGAAATCTTTTATTTTATTTTTTTATGCTTTAAAGATTTTATTTATGTATTTATTTGGTAGAGGGAGAGGGAGAGAGAGTGAGCGCAAGCAGGGGGAGCAGCAGGCAGAGGGAGAGGGAGAAGCATGCCCCCTGGTGAGCAAGGAGCTCAAGGTGGGACTTGATCCCAGGACTCGGGGATCATGACCTGAGCAGAAGGCAGATGCTTAACCAACTGAGCCACCCAGACGTGCCTAAGAAATCTTTTAATGAGGCAAATACCTGAAAATATCCTTTGTGATCCTGGTCCCTGTAGGCTCCCTATAGACTCTATGTCTTCCCTCTCCCAGAAACTTGTCCCCTGTAAAAAGTCCCCCTCATTTCTTAACGCACATGATTATGTGTCTTCACTCCCTACAACCCGCTGATGCCACTGTCTCGTCCCTGCTTTGTGGGCTGTCAGTCTGTTTGGGCTGCTCTAAAAGTGACCGTACACTGGACGTCTGACGCAATGAACATTTATTTCTCACAGTTCTGGAAGCTGGAAGCCCAAGACTAGGGTGCCAGCATGGTTGGGCTCTGGTGAGGACCCTCTTTGAGGTTGCAAACTGCTGACTTCTCTCTGTGTCCTCACAGAGGGGGTGACAGAGCTCTCTGGGATGCCTTTTATAAGATGCTAATCCCACTCACGATGGCTCCTCCCTCATGACCTAATTACTTTCCAAAGGCCCCACCTCTTAACACCATCACATCGGGGCTTAGGATTTCGACATAAGAATTTTGGGGGGACACACGTACTCAGTGTAGACTACACCTTTCCTCCTGTGACCACTCCTTCTGATTCTTTGTCTTCTGATCCCCCTCCTTGTGTCTCTGCCCTCCACTTTTCTTACCTTTCTTGGGCTTCTTTTCTGCCCTACCTGCCATCCTGTCGTTCCGCAAATATATCAGGAAGTTCTGCGAAGATACCAGAGTCAGCTCCTATGACTTTTATCTCGACTATTAGGGTTGCTTAGTGTTAAATATGACAGCGTAAGGGAAGAGGCTTTGGAAGTGGTAAATCACCAAATATACGTGAAATGATGATAACAGTAACAGGCTTGGAAGGTTTCTGCTTGTTTAAAGCATTAGAGACAAAGGATGAAGAATAATGAGATTATATCTTTAAGCTGCCCTGAAAATTGAGGATCTACTGAGTTGATCTTTCATATTACAGATTCTAAATTGAGACGAAATGTTGGAAGATTCATGTAAAATTTGGTTTGCCACCCTGCTCTTGTCATTCATAAAAGAAAAAACTTGTCCGGCAGACCACAGACGTTTTTGTTTGTTTTTTACTGTTGTCCCCTCTACTTGGAGTTTTTCAATCCATCACACGTGCGTTGAGTGTCTTATTATGCTCACTCATTCATTGATCCACTCACACTGTATTTATTGAGTCTTACTATGTGGCGGACAATATACCAAGTCCTAGAGATCCAACGGTGGGCAAAACTAGATGGGGTTCATGCCCTCATGAACTTCCATCTTAAGGTTGAGTGTAGACAGGGACAGAGTAAAATAGCCGTGCAAATAACCGTTAATTGCTAGCTGAGCGCTATGAAGAAGCCCACAGTGCTAGGAGAACATCTGACGGAAGGAGTTGACCTAGGTTGGGGGAAGACTTCCCCAAGCAAGTGGTACTTCTGCTCAGATCTGAGGGGTGAGGAGGGGTTAATTAAGTGAGGCAGGGAGTTTCAGGCAGAGGCAAAGATGTGGGGCTTGAAGGTGGACGATAATAGGGAACATGGCATAAGCAGCTGAGGATGGGCAGACTGTGTGGGCTCTGCGGGTGTGTTAAGGATTTTGGCTTTGTTTTTAATCTTAAGGGGTGGAAATCCTCAGAAATATTTTAATTGAAATGGTGTTAGGTTTGCATAAAGGTAAATAAAAAATCATGGGTCCATCCTCTAGCCTCCAGAGATCTTGGTTTATGGACGGAATCCAATTCATGAGCCAGTATGAAGCAGTGGGTTCAAAGCCCTGAGAGACTTATGTACACAGTGCTATGGAAACGTAAGGGAGCAAGGTATTTTTCTGGCTGAGGAGCGGTCAGAGAAAGTTTCGGAAAAGAGGTAATATTTGAGCTGGGTATTGAAAAATAGTAGGAATTTTCCAGGTAAGAAGAGGTGTGGGAATGGGTGAGGGAGCAGGGAGAAGCAGCACATTTGGGGAAGAAGACATTGCATATGCAAATACCCAGGCACAAAGAGTGCTGCAGATTTGCATAAAGACCAGTCCTCTGGTGTGGATGGAACCAGGATACTCTAGTAGTCATGAGGTATATTTAACAATATTCCACCTCTCTTTCCTTTTGGGCATGTGGTAGCTTTTTACTTTCCACCAGGCTTGAGTTTAGATGTGACCAATGGAAGTAAGCAGGCGGACCTCTGTTACTTCCAGGTAGATTTAAAACTGGTACCTTCTTTGCCACATTCTCTTTTTCTTTGACCATTAACAATGTTCCAGAGAGTAGATGCTTTTTCAGACTGTGTCCTAGAATGAGGCCAATGACGATGGTGGCAGAAGCTACCAGCTGATCCGCTAGAGACACAGGATGAACCAGGGACAAACCTCTGTTGTAAGCCACTGGGATTTGGGGGCCATTTGCTACTGCACCATAACTTAGTTTATCTTAACTGATATGGGGGCCTTTCAAGAACTGTGAAGGGTCTAAGATTTTATACTGCCTGTAAGCTCACAGCTTCCGTACCAGAGTTACATGGATGCTGGCAGAAGACATGAGATTCCTGAGTCAAAGATCAAGGATTTTGTATCTTCCAGCACAACAAGAATTATGAACATCATTTTGCCTTGGCTTTCCTTGTTCCCCAAGTCCCACTGTGGCAATGTGGAGTGCCCCAGATGGATGCTACACTCGGTGGGTTTGTGTCATAGATGAGGAACCCCAAGCTTAGGAAACTCCAATCTTTTATAATGGACTGCAAGCCAACCTGCCCAACCTTTGTCCTGGAGGGGGATAATTGCTTTATTGTACTGGAAAGTGAACAAACTTTCTCTCCACTCTGAAGGGAATCACCGTCTCTGTTTTCTGAGCTGCTCACCATGCTAATGTTCCAGAAAAGATACCTGGAACAAAATTTCCTAGTCCTTCTGTTTATAAGAAGTGCAGAAATGTAGGAGACCCATGGAGAATTGTCTCCCAACAATATCTTTGGGTAATTGGAGGAAAATTGATTTGGAAGACATTTAGAGCCCGAGTAGGAAGGATTTTGTACTTTGAACTTTGTCTAGTAGGCAATGGGGAGCCATAGGTGGTTCTAAAATGTGGTATGGAGAAGAGAGGATGAATTGAAGGAGAATACCAGAATTTGAAAAAAGATCACGGTTAACTACGTAGGCTTGGGAATTTTAAGATCTGAAGGGAGCTAAAGCCACGGGATTGACCTCTACTTGGATAAATTCTATAACCTTCAAGTCTCAGATCAAAGGACATCTTATTTAGTAGCTTAAAAGAATTATTTTTATTTTTAATTATTATTATTTTTAAATTTTTATTTTATTTCTATTATTATTATTTAAAGATTTATTTATTTATTTGAGAGAGAGAGAGAGAGAGAGAGAAAACGTGAGTAGGGGGAGGAGCAGGAGGAGAGAGAATCCTCAAGCAGACTCCTTGCTGAGCATGCAGCCTGTTGTAAGCCATAATCCCAGGACCCTGAGGTCATGACCTGAGCTGAAACCAAGAGCAGATCCTCAAATGACTGAGCCACCCAGGTGCCCCAAAAGAATTATTTTTTAAAAGCAGAAGCTTTTTGTCAAAGAAGTTGAGTGCAGACTTCCAACGAGTAAGACGGATGCAAGGAGATGTACTCTGGTTAAAGCCATAATGGGAACCCTGGAGCCCTACTCCTTGCCTCCCCACTGCCCTAGCAGACACACCGAGATTCTTCTCTGGAGCCCTTGGGAACCACAAACCACACTTTGAATCCATCTTTCTTTTTCCAGTTGGCGCAGGCAGGATTAATTGCTCCTTCCTCTCTGTTCTCTCAACAGCTTGATCTTATCACCAGAGCAGCGTTTATTACCTTGACTCATGCTTGTGGAGAGCATCCCTCGTCCTCATCTCTGCAGTTCTCTGTGCCCAGCACAGTGCCCATCCCGCTGGAAGGCTCTCGAAAAACGTTTGCCGAATAAAAGTGGATTGATGTTAAAAACACATCGATGAAACAAATAAATATAGAAGTACAGTTTTTGGTCAAGTTTTGCATTTTAAATTTGATGAAATTTGATAGACAATTCCTGAGATCTAACCCTGGGCAAATAAGAACCAAGGAAGTAATGAAATAAAAGGATAACTCTTTCCGTAGTGAAACAATTTTAGTTTTAGTTTGTTTTCGTTTGTCTAATGTACCAACAAATGCTTATTCAAGGCACAAAGGGCTTTTTCTTAGAAAGGAGACCATAGTCCAAATAAATAACATCCTCCAAATTAGACTGAGAAGATTGCCAGGCCTTCCCCAAGTATGTGAGTCCAACCAGTCACCTGTGTTTTCAACAGGCAAGAAGGGAAACCCTGTGTTTATTCTGCTAACATCTGCCAGCAGAATATTTACTTTTGAAGAAATGGAATAATTTTTTAAAAAGTTGACTATGTTCTATCTAGCTTTTCTACCTGTGGCGTTCGCAGGTGATCTGGTGAGTACAGCCGTCCCTAGCATCCAAGTACTCCGCGTTTCATGGGCTTTGTAGTTGTTAGTGAACAAAGCCGTATGACTTTCGAGTAGAATTTCCATTCTACCATGCTCTGGTTCTGTCCTGGCTGTTCTCTGTCTGTCCGTCCGTCTGAAAGGTCAGCCCTGAGTTCACGTAAGGAGGGAAGGAAGGAGGGACAAACCCAAGATCCCCCTGTGAGGATGGATCCAGGGTTTGCAAAGGCTGAAACGCTGACAATTTTTGGAGTAAATTTTAAGTAAAAGAATGCAAAATTCGGAATGAAAAATGAATATTTATTTAGTATAAGAATAGAAATCATCACAATACTATTTTTAGTAACTACCTGCCGGACATGCCTTTATAATTTTATTTATACATTTATTTCAGCTATATACTCTGTGTTTTCATATGACAACAGTTTTGTAATATTTTCTATAGAGCGACTAGGAAGGTTATTCAGTCTTTTAGCTAGCAGAATTAATGAAGGAAAATGATTTTTATTACTGTTAACTAGAAAAATTTCTTCCAGCTTCACAACTTGTGATTGATAATGCCAAGAAAATGCTTAGCATTGCCATAATTAGCAAATCCCTATCATGTTTCTTTCATATAGAAGCTGGAAGATTTCAGGGCATTTGAGATTTTCTTGTAAGTTTCCATCCTAAATACTCTTCGAATTCATCCCATCCATGTCCTCATTTTTCTGGTACATTATGAATTTTATGTCATCATCATCCATGCCAGTATTTTGTGTCAAATCAGCAAGAAATTTAAATCTTTTCTCAGTGTATTCCTATGATTCACTTTTCCTCATTAATTGGATTATCAAATGGTCCAAGAGCTTATTACTTATCATTACTTCTGCTTGAAATGTATCCCTTCTCTTCCTCTTAGTGAATTACTGCCTTTGGTATGATCTAATTTTATTTATTTTTTGTTACAATTTGCTTCTTGATGTTAGGATAATATCTATTGATTTTATTACGCATCTTTATTGTTTTTAGTTTACATTTCATTATTGTTTTCATCTGAATATTCTCATAGTTCTTTAATAAATAGACATTAAACTTTAGTCATAAGGCTATAATTTCTCATTTGTTTTATTACAGCATTACAAAAGATCTTTGGATGTTGGAGGGAGAGAGGAAACAAGTTGGATTATAACCTTAACCTAGCACCCAGACTGAGCCAGCAGGGACCTTGCAAGGGAGAGCTGGGAGTTTGGTGGGTGTTACTTGTGAACATAAAGACTTGTTGGAGGTAGGGGCAGTTAATTTGGGTTGGAATTGCTACTAACTTGTCTAAGCAACCCAAAGAAAGGGAATATCAGGATAGGAAACCAAGATGAGGGCGTCAGAACAGAAGCAAGGTAGATTCTCCTTAGAGAGTAACAAGGATGTTTTGAACAGGAGGAAAATACTATGGAAAAGGCCAGCTGGTCGGGAAGTCATGAGGGAATACTAAAGGCTACAGATGGTTGGTTAGTCTGGAGTATATTCAAGATGGGAGCAGGACCAGCAGTTGCAAGTGGGCCTGACAGCATTGCAGTCAGTGCAGTCTTGCTGATGGCTGGTGAGCTTCTTCTCGGGGAGTCCCAGGTAAGAGAAGATTCCTTCCTTCTTCATGAGGCCATGAGTAATGTGGAATCCTAGATTGTTCCCTGGGCCCTAATGGGCTGGGTTTTTCCTTCTTTTCTTTTCTTTTCTTTTCTTTTCTTTTCTTTTCTTTTCTTTTCTTTGTTTTTCTTTTCTTTTCTTTTTTCTTTCTTTTCTTTTTTCTTCTTCTTCTTCTTCTTCTTTCTTCTCCTTCTCCTCCTCCTTCTTCTTCTTCTTCTTCTTCTTCTTCTTCTTCTTCTTCTTCTTCTTCTTCTTCTTCTCCTTCTTCTTCTTCTTCCCCTAAGATTTTATTTATTTATTTATTTGAGAATGCTGGGGAGGGAGCAAAGGGGGAGGGAGAGGATCCCAAGCAGACTCCACCCTGAGGACAGAGTCTGACAGGTGTGCCATCTCACGACCCTGAGACCCTGACTTTAGCCGACACCAAGAGTCCCTTGCTTAACCAACTGAGCCACCCAGGTGCCCCTGGGCTGGGTTTTTCTAAAGCAGATTGAAATATTTGGAAAAGAAGAAACAGTGTATAATTGACCATGAATTTTGGAGTCAGAAAGACCTGGGTTTGAATGCTGGCCGTGTAAATTCTTATCAGCTAATTCCCCATCTGCAAAAATGAGGATAATAGTACACATTTTGGGGGTAGGTATTTCCTAAACCTTATAAAATAATATGACAGTGAGCATAATAAATTCCATAGTTGAATAATCTAGAACATATGTGATTGTTAAAAATGTTACAGTTTTCTTTTTAAAGATTTTATTTATTTATTTATTTATTTATTTATTTGAGAGAGAGAGAGAGAGATAACTGGTGAGCATGAGCAGGGGAGGGGAAGAGAGAGAAGCAGGATTCCCACTGAGCAGAGAGCCCAACATGGGGCTTGATCTGAGGACCCCAGGATTACAACCTGAGCTGAAGCCTGATGCCTAACTGACCGAGCCACCCAGGTGCCCCTAAAAATGTTAGTTTTTTAAAAAAAAAATAAGATACATTTTAATACTTTTGCTGTATTTTCACTAACTTAATTATTATTTCCCAAATGAAAAGGATGACATAAGATTGACTTATCCAAGGTAGGTCTTAGAATTCTGAATTTCGGCCTTGGCTTATTTGCTTGTACTGCCAATGCTGTGTTACACACACACACACACACACACACACACACACACTTTAATGGACATCAACAAAAAATAGAGCCAGCATCCTTGATCTAACTTTGTTGTTGTTTTTTTTTTAATAGGTAGATCTATGTTACCAATGCAATGATTCCTGATTTTGGAAAGGAGTTGGTTTTAGTTCTTAGTGTATTGATGCTCATTGGCTCTAATTTCTTGGATTGTTTTGTTAATATTGCTTTATTTTCTTTTATGTCATTATTTGTATTTATTCTTTTGCTGTGTCTCCTGTCATGTGATCACAAGTTCAGCTGCAAGACATCAGGTGCTCCATCCTTTCATGAGGAAGAGGTGCACTAACTCCTCCAGAGCACGTTCTGGAATTGAAGCCAGTAGCATGCATGGGGACCCTTTGTCCTCTTGTGCATCCTCACCTTCCACCTTTCCAGTGTGTGTGAGATTTAAGTTCTGTTTGTGATAGTCTCACCTTGAGAAAGTAAGGAAAAAGGAGTATAAGTATCTGTTTGTGAGATTAGCCCAGGTTACATTAGACTAGGAATTTTCTAGAGAATATTATTAGACTCCTGCCCCCAGAGAAAGGTGAAGGAAAAGCCTTCATGATCATGTCTGTTGTCAATATGAAGTCCGGTTTGGTTTTGAAATCAATGATGACTCATTTAGCAGTTACTTCATCCTACTTAGAGAGACCCAGCTCCTCCAAAAGTTCTCTTCCTGAAGACACAGGAACCTCAGTACAATAAATGAGTGCATCCAATAACAATGAGTTCTCAATGCCTCTGTTTGGATCCTATGAAGGAATCAGTTCCTTTTCTGATAATATGATTGTGAACAAATGCTGGTCATCTCCTAGCTAGCACGATGGTGTGAAAGCATCTTGAAAGTTGTGAACCTGGTCAGGGTGAATGCTTTGGTGCCCATCTTGTTTGGTTGGATGATACTTTAAGACCCAACCTGATATTTATAACTTCTTCCATAAAAAGAAGGCAAGCAAAAGAAAGAGAAAGAGAGAGAGAGGGTGAGAGAGAGAGAGAAATAGAGAAAGGAAGGGAGGAAGGAAGGAAGGAAGGAAAGAAGGAAGGAAGGAAGGAAGGAAGGAAGGAAAGAAGACAGTGACCTATCAATGGCCAAGACTCTAGTGGGGTCATTAGCATCTTCATGCTTCATTTACTCTGAGCAAGGAATACCAAATTAGAAGACTATTTTGCATTGTGTCCTGAGTGGAAGAATACAATAATACCCTTTTTACATTTTCCCTTTTTTGTTTGCAATCCTCTATACCCTGCCTTTTATAAGTGGCTGGTGCCAAGTGGCCAATTTAATTAAACAACACAGGAGGACTAGGGAGGATTTGGATAAGCCCATTGTGCAATAGTGTGTCATTGTCACCATAGGGGCCATATGAGAATGTGGATGACTCATAGCAAAACTCTGTCTATGACCGGGAAGCACAAACCTCCTGCCAATGAAGGATCAACTGAATACTCTCTGAATATTGAGAGATGCATTATAATTAATAAGAACAAAATTAAAATGACAGTAAACAACACATTTGACTTCCCACCACAATTTCTTGTCCAGGAAAATAATATCTCCTACAGAAGGCGAACCAGACTGGAAGGAGTCCCTCTCTGGGTGAGAATGTAACACCTTCCTCAGGCATGTGAATAGTAAACACAGTGCGTGGAAATTTTAAATGGAAAAAGGGAACACGTGGTTGTCCTCATATGGACCTGTGGCTTTTTGCCATCTCATGTCTTATCAGTGATGCTTCTATTGCAAGTGACAAAAACAATCCAACCCTAAAGGGTGTAAGCAGAAAGAATTTATTACTGATGGACAGTCCCAGGCTCCGGGGGCTGCTTGTTACCACAGTGCTGTCATCACACTGTGATGATATCCCTTTCTCTCTGTACAGACCCTAGCTCTGCTCACCTTCATCAGGCATCATTCTCAGAGGCTTTCCCTTTGGGGTTGTCATGACTATACAGCTCCAGGCCTCACTTCTTCTCACCTTCAAACCTTGGGGCAGGGAGGGGGGGGCGTGGAAGATGTCAGGTCACTTTTCCAGAAGTCTCAGCAAAAGTCCCATTTCATCTCATTGGTGCCATTGTATTATATGCTCACTGTGGCCAGAGTATTATATGCTCACAGTGGCCAGAGAATGCCATGCTTTGAAGGAAAAGTGGGTTCTGACAAAAAGTTGGGGCTGTTGGCAGAAGAAGGGAGAATGAATGTTAAGGAATGCAAATCACAATTGTCTAATCTGTGAACCCCAGGGCCACCAGTTCTAGGCCCTTGTTGTTCTGGGAGATCCTTTGACTTTCTTATCTGGGTTAAGTTCAGAACACATGAGGTAGACGAGAAAGCATGGGCTCTTTCCTGAAGGCTGGTTGGCAGCTGGGCTAACTCCAAACTCCTGCTGCTCTCTTCAGCTGACACTCCTGGAGGAGAAGTTTGGTATGAGCAGCAATTTTGTAACGTGGTTCTGATACACGGGGGGAAGTATGGGTGCAAGTGTTTTCCTGCCCTAGCAGGTGTTCAGATGATCTTTCTCTCCCAGCAGGTACTTGGTGACTCATCAGAAGCCCCCATTTTAGCATCTAACCATCCCCAGACCAGTAAAGTTCTATGCCTTTTCTTTCCTTCCAATCCCTGTCCCCAGATGAAAGAAGCCACAATAAAGTGAATGACTTTATCAAGCAGGAGTCTGGCAGTGGCTTTGCTTCCTGGTTGGCCAATAAGAAAGTCTTGGGCCATTTGATTTGGTGATTACTACAAAGCAGAGGGGAGCGATTTTTGCTCCCTATTCCTGGGAAAGAAACAAATAGAACAATATTGTTGTTTTTCCTGAGGATTCCGTAGTTTTGAGAGAGGTTTGACCACTGTTAGGCCCACATTTTTTTTTTCACACAAAGACTGAGTAGACTTCAACTAGAGTTTCCCTTGATTTCTTATCTCTTAATTGGTTCTTGATGCCAAGTTCCACTGGATGGTTATAGCAGCTATAAAGACCTTTCTAACTAATGGGCATATGGCAGTTGTTGGCATCTCTGGAAGAGCTACAGGGAAGCACAATAAGCAAACACGGTGACATTTTAAATCCTTATCAATTGCACAGCTGTTTGATCCAACTGAACTATGGGGGTGGCTAACGTGAACAAGGGGAATGGTGCGAGTCTGGGAGAACTAAGAAGATCCTATCTGAATGGTTCTCAGATCTTCATCCCATGTTCACTTTCGGGAACATCCCTTCTGTCTTGCCAAGTATTGACAACACCTTCTCAGAAAACTATAGCACCGCCTTCCTGGAATTATCAGGATGTATGTGGTAGCATGACTTAGAGATGCTATGTCCGGTTAGCCTCATGGTGCAATGGCTAGACTGTCACACTCTTCAAGAAATAAGAGTGTAAAAATATAATCTATCAAAAGATCAGCCTGACAATCAGGCTACGTGAGGAAACGTATTGCCCGTAAATCATCCCAGAAGAGGATGAATTTATTCCATCAACTGGAGGGAGACTAATCCTGAGTCTATGTTGTTCCAGAGAGAGAAGAATGCATGGTTCATAGTCTTCAGTTTTTAAAATCTTCTATTAAATTCCCTTTCCAAAATTAGAAAATTCACACATGTTCTCTATAACTAGTAAAATAATATGAAGAAAGAAGGAAGAAAATTAAGCATCTCTACCTCTGCTCCTCCAAGGTAACCAGTGATGACCTGTTGTGTAGCTTTTTACATCTTCCCCAAGTTAACACAGGCATATATTATTGTGACTTTTTAAAATTGGGATCACACTGGGGTTCCTGGATGGCTCAGTTGGTTAAGCATCCGGCTCTTGATTTTGGCTTGGGTCATAATCTCAGGGTCATGAGATCGAGCCCCGCATTGGGCGCCACATTCAGTGGGGAGTCTGCTTCTCTCTGCCTCTCCCCTCTCCCTCTGGCCCTCCCCTCTGCCCATCCTCTCTCTCTTTCTCTCTCAAATAAATAAATTAATCTTTGAAAAATAAAAAAATAAAATTGGGATCACACTGTATCCAATTTTATGCAGACTTGTTTTCCTTACATAACAATTTGCTGTGGTTATCCCTCCAGATCAAAATAGCCAAGCCACACTTTTTCATAGCTTCATAGTAGTCCACGGTATAGATCTACCAACATTTACTCAATCTCCATTTGATAAATACTCAGGAAATGTCTAGGTTTTCACCTTTAGACATAATGCTGCAATAAGTATTCTTTTTTAAAGTAGATCATTATGAACTAGTATTCCTCCTCCCCACCCCTGTAGGACCTATTCTTAAAGGTGGGGTTGCTGGGTCAAAGGTCATGTGTCTGTGAATTTTTAAAAGCTATGACCACCTTGCTTTCCAAAAAGGTGTAGCAATTCCCATTCCAATGGCAATGTGTGAGAATGCTTGCTAGCACAGAATGTTATAGATTTTTAATTAGGAAATTTAAAAAAACATTATGAATCTGAAGGGTGGGGAAAATAGCATCTCCTTATTACTTTATTTTGCATTTCCTTGCCTACCAGTGAGGATAGGTATCTTTTCATATGTTTTTTTAGCCATTTGGATTTCCTCTTGTGGGCATTGCCTGTTCTACTGTATTGATTTGAATATGAATCATTATGTGTTGCAGATATTTTTCCCAGCTACGGTTTTTCTTCTTATTCACCTTTATTTTATTTTTTATTTTTTCCAATTTTATTGAGGAATAATTGACATACATCACTGTATAAGTTTAAGGTGTACAACATGATGGTTTGATTTACATATATTGTGAAATGTTTACCACAATTGGTTCAGCTAACATCCATCTTTTCATACAGATGCAATAAAAAGAAAAGAAAGAAAAAAGGGAAAAAATATTCTTGTGGTTAGAACTCATAGGACCCAGCTATCATTTGATTTTTGATTTTGTTTACTTTTGTCCTTTGTCAAAAGATATTTTTTTTAAAAAATTATGTACATGGTACACCGGGGTGGCTCAGTCGGTTAAGTGTCTGCTTTCCACTCAAGTCATGATCCCAGGACCCTGAGATCCAGTCCCCCATTGAGCTCCTTCCTCCAAGGGGAGCCTACTTTTCCCTCTGCCTGCCACTCCCCCGACCTGTGCTCACTCTCTCCTTCCCTCTCTCTCTCTAACAAAAAAAAAAATAAATAAAATCTTAAAAATAAATAAATAAAAAAGAAATAACAGTTATATACTAGGTTTATCCCTCTTACACATTTAAAAACTACCCATGCAATATTAGTTTTTTAGGGAAAATCTTTAAACATAATAAAGCCAAAAGAAGAAAATAAAAATCACCTATTGATCCACCACTCACGGACAATCACCCACAGATCACTATGTTTTGGGGGATATACCGCCTGACTGTCTTCTACACACAACTCACTCCGTGTTTTAAAATATCACCACTGAGAGAGAGGACTCTGAATGGATATAGTGATCAGAAAAGAAAGGGAAATGCAAATATGGGATTCATTTCATAGTTGTATAACGCATTTAGGAAGACGCATATAACAGACGAGGGCGTGGTGGGTGGTATTGATCAGGGGGACATTTATTGTTCATATTGTCACCTTACTGGAGTGGAGGCTGGGTTGATCTAGTCTGGCTGAACTGGGTCTGGGCTTTGTTGTATAGTTTTAGTTAGATTCAATTCACCTTTTCCTTCAGGATTACAGCAGGAGTGGGACTTTCCTTTCAGGAGTGCTCAGAATTGGAACGCTGGTAGACTCCTGTTCTCCTTATATTTTATGATATATAAAATATATATAAAAGCTACCAGCTTTTTGATTGTCTGGGAGTCTTCCTTGCTGTCTGTCCCTTTACCTTTCCGTTCCTCAGGAGATCTCTCTTCCCCTGGCTTCACTGCCCTGGGCAGTGACCCTGGTGTAGACTCAGGGATTCCTCAGCTTTCCTGTGCTTCCCCTCCCCCAGCCTTCAGAAGGCCAGGGAGGTACCGTTGGTAAAGGCTCATGTGCCTCCGAAGTGGTGCTTTCTGCTCTCCTGCTGTCTCCAGCGTTTGGGAAAGTCCGTCTTGCAATCAGTGAAGAGGCCTGGAGAACTCAAGAGGAATTTCTTCTAGCTCTCCAGCCGACCTCCAACCTTAGGAGGGTTGCTGCCCTCAGAGCACCCGGGGAGGTCTGAGTGCGCCTTCCGTGCGTTCCCTCAGCTCTCCGGCTCTGCTCTCAGCCTTCGGCAGGCTGCTGCTTTGTACTTGGAAAGGGCTCAGTGCCTTTTGCTGGGCGGGGAGGGGGTGTGTGTGTGGATCTTGCTCAGGTCTCTTACCTTGCCCCTAGCTTTTTGCCCACTATCCCCCTGCACTCAGTGAGGCCTGTGGAGACGTGAAGTAGATGTGAACTTGCTCTGTGACTAGAGCTCACTGGTATTCTCATCTGTCAAGTTAGCTCACACATAGCTGAAAGTTTATAAAAAGTTTGAGTGGTTTCTCCTTATCTCTCTGCATGGCAGATTCCTCCTCTTTCCTGTGCCAGGGATGAAAGAAGCCATAGTCTCATTCTCTCCTAAGGAAGTGTTTATCACTTTCTGGAATTTACTTGGTTTAGATTTGTGTCCTCAGCTCTCTGATGAGTTTTAAAGCTATCATTAGTGTTTTCTCTAGCTTGTTCTCAGTATTAGTGGAGACTGATAATCTCTTGTGACTTTTTACATTCTAAATGGAGGCATAATACTTGGGAATATTTTAAACAATAGAGCTATTGGAATCTGCTAATTAGCCTCTCGCCAATATATTTGCCATCTCTATGGTTTTGTGATAGAAGTTTAATTTTAACAATTAATACCAAATGACTGACATTAAATCAGGAAACGGCACAGGAAAGCTGAAATTCCAGTCTTCGGAGGGCCCATCACCTCTACCCATGAAGACGGGGTGTCTTCTAAGCTAGTGTTTGCCCTGGCCTCGGTGGCCTACTCAGCAGTGTGGTGTTCCTGCTGTTCACCTTCTCAGTGGCCTCTGCGTGAACATCTCTACAGACCTTCCAGGGTCTGTTGACTGGCCTACCCTAGCTGAAGGCTGCATGTTTGACTTATTAAGTAATTTTGAAGTCAGCTGTTAGATCACAAAACTCTAATGGAAGGAAAAGAAGAAATATAGCATATCTTCTTTTGCAACATATCATCTATGCTTTCCTCATGTATGCTGGAACCTCTTCCATTTCTTTCTTAGTATTAATTTTTTGTTTTGTTTTGTTTTGTTTTTACTAGGCAGAGGGTCAGCTCTTAGGAGCTCCTTCCGGTCGAGCCATAGCTCCCCTCTGAGAAAGGGTGTCATACGGCAGATCTCCCTCCCCACCCTCATGCAGCAAATGCCGGGAAAGTTATCAGCTCGCAGTGTTGTGTTTAATTACATTATATTCTGCTTCAGGAGCAAAGCTAGTTGGATCAAGTTGAAGACCAAGCAGTAGACTATCAGTTAAGATTAGGTTTAGCTAATGGGTGTGACAAAAAACCCAGGATAACAGTGGTTTACACATGATAGTAGGTCATTTCTCTTTCAGACAGAAAAGTCTTCGTCAAGAACATTCTTTCATGTCAGGGACCCAGAATCTCTCTACCTTATTGCTCAGCTATGTGGGACTTTGGGCTCATAGTCCAAGATGGTGTTACCCACATTCTAGGAAACAAAAATAGAAGAAATATAAAGAACCTGGGGAAGGAATGCAGGTACACTATCTCTTAGAAAAGGTTCTCAAAGGCTGTCCAATGCATTCCTACCCATTTCATTAACAAAAACTTTTTCATATGGCAACACTTAGTTGCATGAGAGGCCGGGAAACATAGCCTTTATTGCAGGCAGCTATTTGTCCAGCTACAAATCAGGGGTTGTGTTGTCATAGAGGAAGAAGAGAATGTATTTTGGGAGTCAACTAGCAGTCTTGGTTGCCAATCAGCTTTCTAGAGAAGAACATTATAGAGTTCCGGTTTAGTCCTGGACCTTGAAACCATTTGTGGGGTGGGGGGGGAGCACTGAATATGTCGGTAACCTCTGTTCCAATAACTGTTCGCCTTTCCTGTTAACTACATGGGTCTATAGAACCAGAGCAGTGATATGTTGAGAGAAGAGCATCCAAGATAAGAAAAGTACTAAAAAATCGTGCCACATATGGAACAGCTGAAGACACTGAGCATCTTTAGCTTAGAGGAAAGAAGAGTTGGCAATGACACAGTGTTTTCACATATTTGAAGTGCTGTCTTGTGAAGGTCTGGATAGACCTGGAGGGCAGAATCCAGCCGGTGTGTCAATGTTACAAGTAGAGTAATATGAGTTTGATATACAGAGCGAAATCCTAATCCTAAGAGGTGTCTCAGAAGGTAGTGAGCATATATTTACTGCCACCTGCCTATCACTGATAGTTGCTGAGGACAAAATAGTCAGCAAAGAAGGTTTGTTCTTGCCCTGATGACACCTACAATCTGGTGAGGAAGACAGAAATTGATCAGATAATCACACAGATATAAAAGTACATCATGAAGGGTCTTAGACTATTGGCTCCGGGAGAAGCAAGGGACAGTCAACCATTTGTAGACCTCATATAGAGAGGATCTGTGTTCATGCAGGGTCTAAACTAGATGACTTGTGGTCTCTTCGGGTTCATTTCCAGAAAATGCTCCAGTTAGTGCTGCACTGGGAAGAATGGAGGAGATTTGCCTTGAAGGGCCAAGTGAATTCCAGATTTGTGGGATTGCCAACATGGACTTTCTAAAGTTCCGTACTAGGTCACCACAACTAAACCAGATTGTGCTAATCTTTTGATAGAGCAGGTTGGTTGAACACATGTAAATTCAATGACTTGAGAACTTGAAGACTTGAAATAGTTTTAGATAAGTAAAGACCCTGTAAAATCTCTAAAATTTCTGAAAAGTTTCTGAAAATCCTGAGAAGTTTTCCCACTGAGGACTTAAAACAAAACAAAACAAAACAAAAAACAAAAAAAAAACCCCAACTCTCTTTGCCCAAGAAAACAAGCAGGAAAGAAATCATAAAACTCTTTTTCAGTTCTCCCAATGTCTAAATATATCAATATACAAAACATGATAATTTTATGAGTGAAACAAGTTATACATAATGCATTTTTATGTTCCTAAACGAACAGCATGACTTTATATCTGTAAAGGGCACTAAAAATAAGCTTTGCATATATTTCAATCCCCTGCCCCCAAATTTTCTTTGAAGAAAAAAATTTTTTTTGTTCCTCCATGGCTTAAATTTTCTGAATCTAGTCTGTTCCTTTGTTCTTGCTGCCTTGTAGCTTGTGTTCTATTCCTGTAAAGTTTACTGGTGTGAAATTAACTGTTCTTTTAGCCTAACTGATATAGAAGGTTTAACTCTGTATAATGCCTCACACTTACCTGTTAGGGTGTCTAGAGAGCTAAGGGTTGGGGATGATCGTTCTGTCAAAATTGTTAGCCAAGGTGGGCTGCTTCATTTCTTCCCAGCTTTAGTTTCTGTGCGGGTCTGCCAGGCACACTGACATGCAGCAAGTTTATCCAAAGGACTCAAGAACCATACGGCTAGAGAGTCATTTGTCTTCCTGACATCCCTGGGAGGCATTCAGGCAAAGAAGGCTGTTACCACTGTGGGGCATTGGCACGAGGATGAGCTTGGAGTCTGGACAGAGTGGTTGGGGGCCAAGAGTCTTGGGCTTTGCCATCCACTCTGTGGGACCGTGGACAGGTCACTCACCATCTCTGAGGCCTCCATTTGCTCACCGAAGGATGAGGGTGGTGGACAAAATCTCCATGGTCCTCATAAGTTCTCCCAGTCTACAAATCTATTATCCTGACCCGACATTCCAAAGTAAGAAAGTCGGAGGATTGATCTAAGGTTATAAAATAGATTCATGGGAGCATTGCGCCTTCTTGGTTCTGAATGGCACCGCAGTCTTTCGGCTAGATGTGGTTCATCCAGGTAAACATGCTGGACAATCTCTGTTTACCATGGGAAGGAGTGAAAATAAATCTGGGGGAAAGCGGGGTTGAGGGAAGAGTAAGGTCTTCCGGTGCCAAAAGGATTCTGTGCCATAGCAGTCGTCATTTCTATGCCTACCTCAGGCTGTGTCACCTTGATATCTTTTGAGGGGTAGAGTTGGAGAAGGAATGGTCCCTCAGGGTCTGGTGCTGTTTGGTTGGCTTATTTCCTTCAAAAGCCTTCCCTTGAATGCCTGGCTTAGTTTGTAATCAGCCAGCTTGCTTCTGGCTTTGAGCTCTTCCTGACCAGTGTAATAATGCCTGGGCTACTCTCCCCACATGGTGATGGAAATGGGCTGAGTTGCTGGGTGACATTTCTGTTCTAGTGACACAAGAGTCCTTGGGGCTCCTTTGCCCTTCCAGAAATGACTCTGAGGGCAGGATTGCCAAGAGGCTGCCAGGGAGTCTGGCCTTGTTTTGTCTCCAGACTGGCTGGCAAACCCGAGAGGCTGAGATGAACATCTGAATTTAGGAGTGCTTAATGCTGATTTAAAACTTAAGCTGTGTTCTTGGAACTAACCTGCATCTATAAACTTTTGAGGGGATTGCAATCAATATGTAAAATGAACATACGTGCTCTTTCAAAAATGACTAATCTCCACTCAACCACACTATTTCCTTTCTTGCTGCCCACATGCTAACACCACAGGGGTGGTTCTATTTATTGTCAATAAAGGCACTTCTTAGATTTCTTAGATATGAAAATGAAAAGAAATGCCTTACTTTGTATATGAAGTGGTGTGGGTTATTATACATGCAGAAAGTAATTTTGAAAAATTGGAAATAACCTAAACTTCCATCAAGGGAGCATTGATAATTTATGGTAATTCATAAACGAAATACCAGGCAACACTTAAAATGATTACATAGATATATCTTTGTTGATAAGGAAAACTAGATAAGGAAAACTTATTTGACATGTCAAATAAGAAGGTTAAAACTTTAAAACTATATGTAATAGGTGATCTTATTTTTGCAAAAAAAGGCAGGTATGCAAATGTATAGTATATATGCATAGGATATACAGTATCTGCTTCTCTACTATAAGCATTGAGAAAAGTCTGGAAGAGAGGACTCACCTAGGCATCTGTAGTAGAGGGACAAGAAGAACTTCTGGTGTCCATGTAGCCTGGAACCAGGGCCTTAGTATTTTCAGTATATTGTTTAGGTATCACCATCTTGATTTCTGATGCTCTGAAGTTGTCTGGTCTGAAAAATTTGAACAGTGGCCAACTATGGGCGATGGAAATATGGGTGGTTCTGTTTTCTGCTCACCAGATTGATTTTTTTTTTTCCCACAATGAGCATTTATTACCTCTGTGATAAAATAGTAAAAATAAGAAAAAGGGATTCAGGAGAACATTGTTTGCTTGGAATGTTTTCGTTGAAGTTAATTTGAGTCTTATTTCTAGTTCAAATTGCTGAATCAACTTCCTCCCCTTACTCCTTTTTGGCTCTAAGTTCCATATACTCTATATACGATTTTGCATAATTGTATCCCTTTCCAAGTAATGGGGATGTCTTGACACATGGCAGCTTGGGCAGGACCTTCCAAAAGAAGAGTTGATCCTTCTCCATTTGGGTGGATAATACTGACCTGTAGGGCACAAACATTGTCTGGGAAGCCAGAGGAGAAAACCAGAAGTAGCCAGAGAAGGAAGAATAGGTTGATACCTGGAGGTTTAATCACCACTGTGGAAATTTGAATTACTGTTCTCAATTTTCACAGTATTCAAGGAGAATTAATCATCAATACCCTTGCTATGGGCTTCATAGTTGGTTCCTGCCCCTTCGCTTTGGGTTTGGCCAAAGAGAATATTAATGGATGGGACTTGCCAGAGGCTTGAGAAGAGCGTGTGCATTCAGGCTACTCTTTTTATATATCAGTGATCTACCACTAGAAGAACTTCCTCCAGGCAGCTGGTGCCCGGTCAGCCTGGGCCCCAGAGGAAACCTACATGCCTACTGCCGTAAGTACAGTCGGGAGCCAAGTAGAGTGGACCTGCAGGCTGGAGCAGAGCTCCCCAACCTCCCCTCGCCTCTCCTAGACCCGCTGAATCACAGTTAGTCTTGCAGACTTGGGAGGATGAGACTAAATCCTTGTTGTTTGAAGCCACTGAGATTTGGGGGTAGTTTATTATGTAGCCTTATTGAGGCAGTGGCTGACTGGTGTACCGGTCTAAGTCTGCTAAACAGTCTTTCCTGAGTCCCTGCTGGCTGAAAGGGGATTTCTGGCTGCTTTTGCATAATAGGTATGCGAGAACTATCCCGAGATGTTATGATGATAACCTGGGAAGGAAAATAATATGGTCAACGTGACTTCCCATCCTTGTTAACCAACTGCCACTAATTTTTCATCCAGGGCCAATGTACCTTTCCTTTCCTGGTTATAAATGCATTCCAGCATCATCTGAGCTCTTTAAATTAAGGATTATGCTGCTAACATTCTAGCTCTAGGTCCACAGTAATTCAGCTTGCTGTTAAGGCCTGACCAGTGAGCGAGTCATTACGAACAGCTGACCAGCCAGGAAGCCCAGACCCTACCACCGACTCTGGGTTTTCTGTCAACCCTACTGTTTTTCACAGACCTCTTTCCTCTCATTTTAGCTTTGCTCAGCAGGGTGATGGACAAATCAGGGGTCATGGTAGACAACAGTAGCAGAAAACTCCCAGACATGGTGGCAGGGAGATCGGATGTAGTTTGCTTTCTGTCCAAGAACTTTGCAATCTGGGGGTTTCCTTGAAGCCAGGACTGCATTTCGATTCCCAAGTGCAAGTGTTATCCAGACTCACCCTCTCCTTCTGTGCTTGGCAGGAGACGTAGAACTCCCTTGGATGCTTGCCTTATGCACCATCAATTGTTAATGCTCCTTAGATGGCGGCAACACAGTCCCGGGGTGGCGCTCTAGGAGCAGACGTAGGGACATGAACACGTAGAGGTCATCTGACAGCTTCCCGTAATGACAAGGAAGTGAGGGCCAGTCAAGGGCTCAACACAAAGCCCACCCAGATGCCGTAGGGGCTGGAGCTGGAAGCTGGAACAGCCAACACCCAAGCCGCACTGGCTTCTCTTGGTTTCCATAATCCACCTTTCCTATTGTCTCTGAGAATACTCACTGAGAGGGAATTTACTTATGCGGCTCACCCTCTAAATCAACGAACTTAAAAAAAATTATAAAAGTCATAAATTGTCAGTGTTGGCAGTTTGGAAAATCTAGAAAGGAGCAAACAAAACACCAAATGACCTGCGATCTCACAACACAGACACCGTCAATGCTGATGTGCTTTCGTAGTACCGGCCCTCACACTCTGGTGTTTGGCAAACGGGTCGTTTCATTTAAGAATTTTGTAGAAATCATTTTTCTTTCCCACTTTGTATTCTTTGATAACCCTCAGTTTTAATTACTGAAAAACAGTCCAGCGTGATCCATTTACCTTTTCCACTATATTTGGGTGTTTATTTTTCCTCCAATTTTTACTATCGTAAATAATGTTGTGACGAGAATTCTTTCCCAGAAGGGGAATGGGAGTTACTTTGAAAAGTCCTGATGTTGTGTAGTCAGGTGGGAACAATCAGTACATTGCTGTTAACAAATAAGTTTATATTACATTTTTGATAAGCACTATGGCGATCATTAAACACTTTCATATGTGCTGAATATAAAATTGTTATATTCCAAGGAAATAATCTGAAATATAAGCAAAGACCTATGTTCAAAATTTTCTTTGCACCATTTTGTTTTTAATAACAGCAAAAGATTGTAAAGATAAATTCCCTTTATCAGGCATTTAGTTAAATAAATGGTGGTATATTCTTCTGATTGAAAATGGTACTTATAAGTGTTTTAAATAATAATGGAAAATGTTGAATGTCAGTGTAAAATAATGATACAAAATTGTGTGTATCGTATGAGTTTGACTCTGAAACAACACGCACAGGAGAGAGCTCTGCCAAATATTAGTGAAAGATTGAGTGATTTTCTTCCCCTCTTCTTTGTACTTTTTACATCATCTTAAGTGTATTACTTTTATAATCAGGAAAAATTGGGTTGTTGTTCTTTATACTCACATATTAGAGATGAGATCACTTCCAGGGAAGGGAGGTATGACTGGTCTGTGTGGGTTCTCCTTCCTTCCTAACAAGAAGCATTCAGAGCATGGTAGAAGTCATACCCCAGCACTCTTACCCCTATAAACAAGATCAGTGCCTCATTGTGTAAGGCTTAACTTGATCTGACCTCCGGTTTGGTTTTCCTGAGTTTGTTTTTCTATTTTTCCCTAATTCAATTTTTTCTAGCTTTCAGACATTTCAATGCTTTCTCCAGAAGGAACAAAAGCACGTATGTTGGGCTTAACCTCTAAATTTTTCTCTTAATTTTGTTTTTGTTTCAAATTTCGGGTAATGTTATTTTTCAAGTGGTGTGTGTGTGTATGCACAGGAGTGTGTGTACTATTTTGTTGAGCTATCACTCACCTACCATACAAGTCGCCTATTTAAAATGTACACTTCAACAGTTTTTAGTATGTTCGCACAGCCATGCAACCCTCATGACAATTTGAGAACGTTTTCATCACCCCGCAAAAAACCTCGTACCTCTTTTTTTTTTCTTTTAAGATTTTATTTAGAGAGAGAGAAAGCCTGAGTCGGAGGAGCAGAGGGAGAAGGAGCAGAAAATCTCAAGCAGAATTTGCATGGAGCCCGATGTGGGGCTTGATCCCAGGAACCTGAGATTGTACCCTGAGCCGAAACCAAGAGTCGACACTTAACTGACTGCACCACTCAGGTGCCCCGACCCTCGTAATAGTCACTCCCATTTTCTCCAGTGCGCTCAACCCACCCACCCTGGGTAGTCCACCGGTCTACTTTCCATCTCTATAGATTTGCCTACTCCGGACATTTTGTATAAAAGAAATCATACAATACGGAGCTTTCGTGACTGGCTTCTTTGACTCAGCATAATGATTTTGAGGCTCATCCATATTGTGCTTCATTCCTATTTACCGCCAAATAATATTCTATTATATGGATTTACTGGAGTTTCTTTACCTCTTCATCAATTGATGGACATCTGGATCATCTCCACTTTTTGGCTATTATGAGTAATGCCGCTGTGAATGTTGCATACTAGTTTTCATTCCGTATTTTTATTTATTTATTTATCTATCTATCTATTTATTTATTTATATTTTTTATAATAATTTTTTTATTATGTTATGTTAGTCACCATACAGTACATCATTAGTTTTTGATGTAATGTTCCATGATTCATTATTTGCATATAACACCCAGTGCGCCATGCAATACGTGCCCTCCTTACTACCCATCACCAGCCTATCCCATTCCCCCACCCCCCTCCCCTCTGAAGCCCTCAATTTGTTTGCATACTAGTTTTTAATGTGAACATACACTTTTGTTTCTCTTGGGTACTTCGTAAGAGGGTGAAAGTGCTAGCTCATGTAATAACTCTATGTTTGACCTTTTGAGGAACTGCTGTGCTGTTTCGCAAAGTAGCTGCACCATTTTCCTTTCCTGCAGCAACATGTGAAGGTTCTGCTCCCTCCGCATCGGTGCCAGTACTTGCTATTATCTCTGTGTCTGATTATAACCATCTTAGTGGATATGAAATGATGTCTCATGGTTTCGATTTGCATTTTTTCTGATGGCTAGTGATGATGAACTTCTTTCATGTGCTTCTTGGCCATTTTTAGATCTTCTTTGGAGAAATAGCTTTTCGGATCCTTTGCCTATGTCTTCATTGGGTTATTAGTCTTTATTATTGAGTTGTAAGAGTTTTTTATATATTCTAGATACAAGTCCCTTATCGGGTATGTGATGTAAATATTATCTCTCATATTGTTGGGGGGGTTGTTTTCTTTGTGGGTTTTTTTTTTTTTTTTGAAGATTGATTTGTTTATTAGAGAGAGCACACACATGAGTGGAGGGAGGGGCAGAGGGAGAGAATCCTCAAGCAGACTCCCTGCTGAGCACAGAGCTCAAGGCAGAGCCCATTGCGGGGCTCAATCCTGCACCCATGAGATCATGACCTGAGCTGAAACCAAGAATCCGACGCTCAACCAACTGAGCCACCCAGGCACCCCACTGTGAGTTGTTGTTTTACTTACTTTTTTTTTTTTTAAAGGAATTGACTACTTTCTTTCTACTTTATTTTATTTTTTAAATATTTTTTATTCATTTATTTGACAGAGAGAGATACAGCCAGCAAGAGAGGGAACACAAGCAGGGGGAGTGGGAGAGGGAGAAGCAGGCTCCCAGCGGAGCAGGGAGCCCGATGCAGGACTTGATCCCAGGACTCTGGGATCACACTCTGAGCCGAAGGCAGACGCTTAAAGACTGAGCCACCCAGGCGCCTCATTGTTTTACTTTCTTGATGGTGCCCACTGCGCAAAAGTTTTTAATTTTGGAGTCCAATTTATCTATTTTCCCCCCTTTGTCACTTGTACTATTGGTGTCATTTATAAGAAGGCTTTGTTTAGCCCAAGGCCGTGAGAATTTACTCTTACATGTTCTCCTAAAAGTTGTGTGGTTTTGCTCTTATATTTAGGTCTCATCCATTTTGAGTTAGTTTTTGTGTACGGTGCGAGGAAAGGGCGGCTATGGACAAAATGTGGACCAAAATTCATACGTCAAAGCCCTGGCGTCCAATGGGATTACATCCGGAAATAGGGGCTTTAGGAGGTAATTAAGAGTAAATGAGGTTACACGTCTGGGGCCCCGTCTGATAAGGGGCTGTGACCTTGTAAGAAGAGGAAGAGAGAGATATGCTCCTCCATCGTGTGAGAAGGCAGCCATCTGTAAGCAGGAAGAGAGGTCTCACCAGAATCCGACCATGCTGGCACTCTGATCTTGAACTTCGGTCTCTAAAGCAGAATGTGAGATTCTGTTGTGTAAACCACCCACACTACGGTATTTTGTTATGGTGGCCTGAGTTGACTAATAGTGGGGTCCAACTTCCTTCTTTTGTGTGTGGATATCCAGTTGTCTCAGTAGCATTTGGTGAAAGGACTATTCTTTCGCATTGAATTTTCTTGGCTTCCGCCGCTCTTAAACTAGCTCATGACTGAGAATGGAATCCAACCAAATCATCTGTGAGCAGAGCAGAAACAGAGAAATAAATAACATCATTCCCCTCCTCAGTTCATAAGGAGATCAGGACATGCTAGAATTTTGATCTGAAGTTTTGTCTATGCTAAGCATGGACTTTTGAATCTCCCTTTCTTTGCCAGCATTCGACAGTACCTCGGTAACCTTGCATCTGTTTCTGTTGGCAAGATAAGCAAGTGACATCAGGCACATAAGACTCCAGCACCTCAAGAAAGGCTGTTCTCCTGTTCTGGAGTTCAGCTGCTGCTACTGTCAGGAGAAAGTGGGGGGAGGGAAGGAAGGAGGAGCCAAAGAGGACACGTGGGCAAGTGCATACATATTTACTAACAATTTTCGTTACCAACCTATAGATTTTTACAGAAACCTAAATCCCGACCAAAGAAAGAAAAGCTTTGTCTATCCAGTTCTTTTTCCTCATAGCCCATGGCCAAGTTTAATTCCTGCTCCAAACCAACATTGAAAGAGAAAAAAAAAGCAACAACAACAAAAAACCCTTTGGCTCCCCGCAGCACACAATGGATTCATTGATCTGAGAACAAGTTAGTTCAATTGCTTGCTTTACCTTGCTGCTGGGAAAAAAACAAAAACCTCCTATAAAAACATGGTTTGTGGGAAAAGGTGGGATTACCCAAAAAAGCTTTTCTTTGTTTCTGTGGACACTCTACTCTACAGAGCTCGAGTTGTGTAGCGAATAGGGCATGGGCTAAAAGTCAGGCCTTGTAGATTGTTCCTGGCTAAGCTACTGATCCAGCCTGTGGCGTGGGCATACCCAGAAGTCTTCTCAGGTTACCCACAAAAAAAAAAAAAAAAAAAAAGGGAGACAAGCACAGTGATTCCTCCATAGGACCACACTGTTGGATTTCTACCCTTCAGCTTTCAAGGATTCCACGGTGAAGCCCCTGGAGACACAGAGAGGGGGAATCTTCCCTCTACCCCTCCACTCTTTGGATCAGATAGAGGACTGAAAATTAAAAGCAGCAAGGCTGGCACTTCTGTGCATGCCTCAGTTAGCAATGTGGCCAGGGGTTCTCAGTGAGATGGATAATTCTAGGGGGGATTTTCTGTTCACAGCTTCAAAGCTGAGATGAAGTCTGCACAGACCTTTTTGTCCAGGGCATGGAATGCCATGGGCACCGTTCAGATTTTCACATGCTTCATGCGTTGGTCTCTTCGAGACGGACAGCAAAGAACCTGACGGACGCAGCCCTGAAGGGGTCTGTCCCTTCTTCCTGACGGAGGGGACATCCGGGCTCAATCTGCACTTGCTTAGTTTCTTTCCTGCTTCATCAACCTAGCATTTCTGGAAGCTGACGTGGCTTTGGGTCACAGCCCGCTACGAGAATAACCTTTCTGTAAGATTTAGTAGGCCTGGGTGTGTTCTGTTCCCCTTCTTTATTACATCATGCATAACTGGATGTGAAATTCAATTCTTCTTGTTGCTTAGGAGATGGGCAGAGTCCCTAAAGTCTGAGAATATTACAATAGGTGCTAAAGAATTCCACATTACAAAAGAATACGAAGTTGGCCCGCTCTCCCAGACATGCTAAGAAATGGTAAAACCCAGATCTGTTAGCATTAACAGTCACCCACCTGCAACCTTTGAAAAGAGTTGAGATGGAGAGTCAGGGGTGAGGATCCCTTTGGAGGCAGCTCTTAGAGCGCTGTGCCCACTCCCACCCAGGGGGGAGAAGAACGAGGGGACTTCCCTTTCACTTCCAGCCAAGAGAGAGGACTCCAGGGTCTGAGGCAGGAGAGAAATGAAAAGAATGAGAGAGACACCGAGCTGCACTAGGTGTGATTATAGTCTTAGACAATGGTGAGGATGGGCCCATTTCCGTGGACCCCAGACATAAGCGCCTTGTGGGTGGGGAGCCGGCCCGGAGCTTTCTAAAAGGGCTCCCTGGAGGGATGACGTGACCAGTAGATGTGGACTTCTGGGAGCCTACAGGGCTAGGGGAGGGTGAAACTCAGCCATCCAGAGTAGCTCTGTGTGAAGTCGGATGACTGTTATTTATCATGCAAATGGGACACCTGTGAGGAAGAAAGGGGGTGCCCTTAAGGAGTTTGCTAGGGCAACGGAAACTAGCCTTGCAACCAGGGCCTATGGTCACCCTCGTGGTAAGGGGACTGAGGTGGAGCTGCCTATAACCACTTGGCAACTGCCTCCCACAAAAGGCCAGCTTTGCCTGCCTGCCAGACCCTGCGGCTTCCAACACCTGGTCACGGTAGCCCCAGTCCTATAAGATGATGCTCTTTTCCTCTAGTCCCACTGCCCCGAATCGGACCCAGAAGGGTTCAGGAGCGATAGCTGGCGAGAATGGGAGGGTCTCATTGGGGAGATAGGGAGGAAGATGGCCAGGTAACCCTCCCTGGGTCCAGGCAAAGAGTTGGCGTCTGAAGTCCTGCCCTGCTGGAAAATGAGAGACTCTCGAATTTAGATAAAAGTCCAGAATTTTGATCATTACCATGGCCTGGATATTTAAGCTACTAAATGAGGCTGTTTTGGTGACCGAAAATGACCCGTGTGCATAGGAATGGTCAGAAAAGCTACTAGACCGGTCTGAAATCTCCTACCAGTGCCAGAGAGAGAATCTGTTTGCAGAATGGATTTAAAGGGACAGCAAGAGAAAGACGAGAGTTGCTTTCCGATTGCAACCGATTGAATCAATATCAGTCATTAAAATACAATTGAAAGAGGACACGAGAACTTCATCTGTTCCTCATGCCCTGAACTGTAGGGGGGCTGGCAATGGATCACCTCCCGTTGATTTGATTTCGATCCAAGAGCTGTGTCTGTGGGGTCCGGCCCATGCCTGGCACTGAAGAAGCGTCAATGAATACAAGCTAGTGTAATGACTTACCTAGCGTCCACGATGGGCCAGAGGCATGTATTATCCTTCTTAATACTTAACCCTCTACGGTTCAAGGTCCAAGGTTTCATTCGTCAGTTGTAGAGTTAGGATTCCCACCCAGGGTTTTGTCCTGCTACAGGTGGTTGCCATTCCAGAGTTGCTGAAATTTTTCTTGAAGAACAGAGAGAAGATACATCTTATTAGTTTTGTGGACTGCTTTGCAGTTCAGTGCAGAAGTCAAGAGTAGGGACCTTGGAAGCAGATGGCCCGCCTTCAAATCCTGCCGACGAGCCTTATAAGCCATGTGACCTTGAAAGGTAGTCAACCTTTCCGTGTCCTCAGAAGCAGCAGCTGGTGAGTGTGGGAGAATCCAGTGGGGGAGAGAGGAAGGAAGATGGCCAGGCAAACTTCGCTGACTACAAGCAAATAATACAACCATTATATTCTACAAATATATTTAAAGAAACAACTATTATTATATTATACAAATAACAGATCGCTTATAGCCATAATAATGATACCTATTTTACAGCGTTACTGTGAGGTTTAAGTGAGATAATCCATGCAAAAACCTAGAGAAGATTCTAGTGTATGTTTAAAAATGTTGACTGTTGGGGTGCCTGGGTGCCTCAGTCAGTTAAGCATCTGCCTTTGGCTCAGGTCATGATCCCAGGAGTCTGGGATCCCCTGCTGAGCAGGGAGCCTGCTTCTCTCTCACCCTCTTCCCCTTCCCCCTGCTTGCGCTCTCTCTCCCTATCTCTCTTTTTCTCAAATAAATAAATAACATCTTTCAAAAAAATGGTGACTGTTGTCATTAATGTGCTTTGATGATCTCATTTCCTAGATGCTTGGAGCGCAGACCTCTCTACGGCCCGAGGGTTTAGAAAACAGTACATCCAGATACTACAGGCTCATGGTCAGTACTGCTCTCTCTCTGGTTGACCAGGACCCCTCATGGCCTCTTGAGGAGGTCAGGCTCCCTCTTGTCTGGAACCTCTGCTCACGCCATACCCATGCCTTCCACTCCCTACTGCCCTCTCTCTGCGGAGTCTATGTTCTTTCCAGTATATTTTATCCCAGAGATTAGATCTGCATCTGTGATGACCCATTTCTTGTCTCATCGCTTCTCTCCCTTTTCATGTTATTTGCTTTTCTTAACAAAGGAAACTTGCAACTTCAGTTCAAATTTCCTTTAGCAAAATTTTCCCCAAAGATAAAGTCCTTCTCAGGAGGCTTCTTGGAACAGGAATCTGGGAGCTTCCTCTTCCCTTCTGTGCGTGGGCAGAGTTTCCTGTTTGCCTGTAAGGTTGAGCCGGCCTATCCCCCAATGGTTCTGGGAGGAAAGGACCCTCCAGGAGGCCTCCCCCCAACTTTTGTGAGAGGAACCTCACAATGAACTCTGACCAGCCAAGCCCTGGAGAAGCTGCATCTTCTCCTCCCCCTGCTATCCCCATTTTTGCCTTTTTAGCTTCAATAACCAGATTCAGTACTGGTTCTACCACCAGCCTAGAAATCATAAGCAAAGACATAGCCTCCTTCCTGATTTTTGCCTATCTTCTCAGTATACTCTATCGTAGGCAAAACCTATACTAAGGGCACTCACTGCGAGAGTGGCTTCAAGAAAGCTGGCTTCGAAATGGGCCAAGAGTTCCTTGTTAGGCAGCCAGATAATGGGAGACAGTGTTTGAAGTCGTACCAAGTGTCTGGTCAAAGCAGAGATGGCAAGATAAAAAAACCTGTCTTAGAAACTGGGAATTGGCAGGTCCTAGAATTTTTTCCATGCTAAGCAGCCCATAAAGGAGACTAAGCTGGTCTGCACTGGGGAGGGTGGTGACAGATGCCGGTGGAGCAGGAAACTGGATTCACAGGGCTGTGAAGAGGGCTCTCAACAGAGCCCTCTCCCAAACAGAGAGCCTGGGCCTGAAGTACACCGAGAAGGGAGGCTTGCTCAAAAAGGGCTTATACCAGGCAGGAAAGCATGATAAAGCATGGCGGACAAAAACTGAGTTCAAGTCTCACTCAGCCCCACAATGGATTAGCTGGTGACCTTGGTTAAGTTACTTATCTTCTATGCCTTGGTTTCCTCATTTTGGAAATGGGACTGGTAACAGTACCTGCCTCCTAGGTTGTTGTAAGAATTTAACTGAGATAATGCTAGTGCCTAGCAGAGGACCTGACACCACCGGAGTCCTCAATCAACAAACGTCAACTGGTGGCAGTAGCCGGAATGGTGTCCCCAAGGGTAGTGCCTAGAATGAGCGGTTAGTCTAGAAGAGGGGAGGGCTGTGTTGACAAGGAGAACTTAATACCAAGTTGGATTCAGTAGCAAAGCTATAATTTCCCTCTTTGTGGGTAGCTAGCATCCTCGAACTCCCTACAGGATGGAAGAGCAGATTTCTACACGAAACCATTGACCAATGGGTGTGATAACCAATCTGGCGCAGCTCCGTGAGACGGGGGTCAAGTTTAGAGTCTAGAGTGAAGAGTTACCTTTAATTCTTGGAAGCATGTAGGTGGAGAAGTAAGAACAATCTATTTTTCAGGATGAGCCCCCCTACAGTGATTTTTTTGCCTGTGGATAAGGAATGTGGAGACGCAAACTAGTGCGGAGGTTAAGGGTACAAGCGTCAAATATTGTTCACAGTCGTTAGTGTCTGTTAGAATCACCTCAGGGCCTTGGTTGGAAGACTACAGCGTCTGAACTTCCACAGTTTCTGTTTTTCATTTTGTTTTACTTTTAATCTGTCCTCTCATGTCTGTGCCTCTGTTTCTGCTCTTGCTATGTATATACCCAGTACCATCTGGGGCTGTTAAAGGTTTTGTGTTGAAGTTATAACTTAAAAAACTGGGGGGCGCCTGGGTGGCTCAGTCAGTTGAGTGTCCCACTCTTGGTTCCAGCTCAGGTTCTGATCTCAGGGTCGTGAGATCGAGCCCCTTGTGGGGCTCTGTGCTCAGCGTGGAGCCTGCTTCAGATTCTCTCTCCCTGTCTCTCCCACTCACCCTCTCTCTGTCTCTCTCAAAAAAAAAAAATAAATAAATAAAATCTTTAAAAAAAACCTGACTTCCCAGGTCTCTTCCTCTCTTTGTACTTTTTGGAGGCAAGTCATTAAATTCATTCAAGTTTTTTTGAATATTAATAATAAATACATTTTTAAAGATTTTATTTATTTATTTGTTTATTTAGAAGAGAGAGAGCATGAGTTGGGGAAGGAACAGAGGGAGAGGGACCAGCAGACTCCCTGCTGAGCACAGGGCTCAATCTCACGACCCTGAGATCACGAATTGAGCTGAATACAAGAGTTGGACACTTAACCAGCTGAGCCACCCAGGTGCCCCAAATTTATTCAAGTTTTGAAATTCTCTGATATCATTTAAACTTTTATGTGATTTTAAGTACCTTGAGAATAGACATGTCATAAAACGCAATTCACTTGTTGGCTGATTATTACAATGACCTGAAACTGATTCAGTCTGAGAGAATAAAAACAGGTCATTAAGGTAAGTGAGTGGGTTCAGTGACTAGTAGATCTCTTGAGTTTATGAGATGGGAGTTTCCTGTCCTAAATATTGTATTCGTTACTGAGCGCTGGAGATTGAAGCCGGGGTGCAGGGGTGCAGGGGTGCATGGGTGTCTGGCTCCAGGGGTCTCACGCAAACTGGGTTCAGCCACTCGCCGCTGACAAAATCCAGAGGCAGACAGACGAGTGGTGGTGAAGCAAGAAAATAATAGATTTCAGTGAGGCCGGCACAGGGAAGACAGGGGAGCGACGTGTCAGAGACTATCTCCCACCCCTGTTCTTGGCTCAGTAGGGTCTCCGACGGAGTTCCCAGGGGTGCTGCTGCTCCGCCCACCGTACTCTGAAAACCACAGCTATGGCCTCCGATGGACTTGGTTGTAAATCTCCCCCTTAGCTACTTTTATCACCTTAACCAACTTATACAACCTCTGTGAGCTTCAGTTTTCCCATCTGTAAATAGAATAATAATACTTACCTCTTGGACTTGTTTTGAGTATCAGTTAAAAAAATATATGAAAAGTGCCTAGCACTTAAAAAAAGTAACTATGAATGAGTGGATGGATGTTAGGGACTAACATAGCAGGAGTGGGAGGCTTAAAGAGCTGGAAAATCTGGGACTATAAAGGGCATTAAGAAGCAGGGCGGAGAAGCCGAGCTGTTTCCCCTTTGGCTCCTGTCTGCGCCCGCCATCATCGCAGACTTGGGAAGGCATGGGGGTTCGTGGGAGGCAGAAGGGCCAAAGGCGGCTTTAGAGCCCTCGGCGGAAGAGACGGGGCTTGGCTGTTCTCAGCAGAAAAGATATTTCTGGCTGGTTGCTCAGCTTTGTAACTCAAGGCAAAAGCACATCCAGAAGTATTTTGAAGGCAGAGAGAAACTCTACTGAAGGGCGGACTGTTTCCATCCAAAACTCTCAGGGCCGGACTTGGCCTCTCAGGAGAACACTGTTTGCAGGCCTTGGGCTGGGGCTCGGCAGTCTCTTCTGCTCAGAATGTTCTTCTCCTTTGGCCCCATCTGTGGAACTTGTATTCATCCTTTAAGGTTCTTCGTCTCTGTGAAACTAGTGGCCCTTCACAGGTGGATTTCTTTGTTACCTTGTTAACACATCTCTCTCTCTCACTCTCTCTCTCTCTCAACTGTAAGCACTTCAAGAGCACGAACTTGAACTTGTCTTTATATGCCTTTTGTGCTCTCTAGCAAAGGACTGGCTCCATAAATGTTTGGTAAATTATGGAGGAAGGAAGAAAGAGAGGGAGGAAGGAAGAGAGGAAGGGAAGAAGGAAGGAAAGATTTGCATTTTAAAACGCAAGTTTCTAGAAGGCAGGATTGACATGCTAGTCTTCAGTTGGACCTTCCACACTTAACTCAGCACCCTGAATACATCAGGCATTCAGTCAACACTTTTCAAACGTTCCTGCTTTTAATTAGGACTTGCACGGCTTGAACTTGGGTTTTGAGCGTGCTTAACAGCTTCTAACTCCTTTGAGTTTCCTTCTTGCCCTCTGCGAATGTTTACTTTCTTTACTCTTTCACCTGCTCAACGCTTTACTTCATTCCCTCTTCTCCCAAGAAGAAATTAGTGTATTGAACACCTAGCTAGGGGCACAATGAATAACTTTCTATTTAAATTTTGCTTTACTCTACATTCTCAGACTTTATCATTACAGCACCGAATGGGTTTAAGAATCTACCTGTGAGTGGGGAGCTCTCCTCTCCCCATACTCTCCTAACCCATGAAGGAAGAAGCCCTGCTAACAAATTCACTTTCCTGGGGAACTGCCACAGCTTGTGAACCTGTCAGCTAGGGCCGCCATAACACAATACCATACACAGCGTGGCTTACACAACAGACATTGATCTTCTCCCCATTCTGGAGGCTCAAAGTCCTTGATCAAGGTGCCAGTCGCTTCGGTTCCTGGTGCAAACACTCTCCCTGGCTTGCAGATGGCCCGCCTTCTTGTTGTGGCCTTTCCTCTGCCATGTATGGGATGGAGAGAGCGAGCTCTGGTATCTCTTCCTCTTCATATAAGGACACCACGTCTATCAGATTAGGGCCCCACCACTATGCCCTCCTTTAACTTCTCCTCCATACAGGCCCTATCTCCGAATACAGTCACACTGGGAGTCGGGGCTTCAATGTGTGAATTTTAGGGGGACACAATTCAGTCCACGGCACCGTGGTTGCTCCGGTCTACAAGAGGAGGAGGAGTTAATTGGATGACTGAGAGCCTGACCCATCCGTTGGGCTGACTTTTAGGGGCCAGGCGTGATGTAAAGATGGGAACTCCTGCACCTCTGGCCCTCTTTGTTGAGACTCAGAGGGCTGGCGTTGTGTTTCTGGATCATTCTCTGTGAGTAGAACCGTGAGTAGACTCGGGCTGCCCCAGCCAGACCTACTCTCCCTCTTTTCCTTCTTTTCAGCCTGCTGCTGGGTGAGTAAATCAGGCCAGGGCTGCTCTGCCGATCTGTCTGTCCGCAACTCTGAGAAGGAGAAGAACGCCTCCCTCAACTCTGGTCCAAGCCGTGTTTGCCAATTGGACTTTATGAGAAAGCCCAGTCCTTGGAGCTCTTGAGCTACGTGGTGACTCTATTTTAAATTGCACCCCTCCGTGTCCTGGCCTTTCCCATCTCCTGACTCTGCCCCTTTCTCTTTTCTCCACAGCACTTTTCCATTCTCTAATATTCCTCCAGTTGAGCCGTAAGAAGCTTGTAATACACTTTCAAATGGCTTTCTGAAAAAAGATACTTTAAGTGAAGGGTCAGAGCGTCCTTCTATGGAGGAAGGTGGGGACAGATTAACTTAGGGAACTATGCTCTTAGGCACAGTTGAGGGAGAGTCTGTTACCTGTCATCTGACACCTAAAACATGGTTTTGGAGCAAAGGCGATATAAACAGGCTCTGTGTCTTTGGCTCATGGAAGCTATGCGGGAAATGGTGGTGATGGTGGGGACCATTTACTGAATCCTTCAATGTTTGGGCCAGAACGCTAAGTGATTTACACGCATTTTCTCTTCTAAGTATCCCTGGGATGCAGCTAACACCATTCATTCGATTTTACAGTCAAGGAAACTGAGGTCCAGTGAGGTTAAGTGACTAGCGTGGAGTCCAACTCAGGTCCGACGTGCGTGTTGCTCAGCTTAAGAAAAGCATTTTTTTTTTAAGATTTTATTTATTTATCTGACAGAGAGACAGCCAGCGAGAGAGGGAACACAGCAGGGGGAGTGGGAGAGGAAGAAGCAGGCTCCCAGCAGAGGAGCCTGATGTGGGGCTCGATCCCAGAACGCAGGGATCACGCCCTGAGCCGCAGGCAGACGCTTAACGACTGCGCCACCCAGGCGCCCCAAGAAAAGCATATTCTAACCATTAGAGCTGGCCAGCGACAGAGTGGAAGGCTTACCACGTGGTCTCTTTGCTCCGAGCCTGACCCAGCAGAAGCTGGGTGACCATCTGTTAGGGCTGCTGCAGAAAGGAGATCGATTTAGACAATTTCTGAGTCTCTTTCCAACCGTAAGATCTTATGGAAACTTGACAGGCGGTCCTGTGGGAAAGGAATTAGATTTGTTCTTTGTAGCTCTGTTCAATAGAGTAGAATTTCTCAGGCTTTTCCATCTAGAAATCCCCAACGTCAAAGGCAAGTGAATGGATACTCCTGGGAGGTCTGGGGCAGAGCTGCCAGAAGCAAAATTTTGTGTCAAGTCTGGAAAACAAATTGTTTGAACTTTAGATTATACATGAAAATATGCTTGTTTGTTGTAAGGAGAAGTATTTTAAAGTTTTGAAAACCTTTTTAAAAGAAGGTTCAACGCAAAGCTTAAATTCCGCCCCACTTCCCCAATAAATCTTCATTTCAGTTTGGTTCATCAGGAAAACATGCCATATTTATTTTATGAGTTTACAAATCCCCAACACATCACCAAGTTTCCCAGGGGAAACATTTGTCTTGGTGTGAGAAGTAAAGCAGTAGTGTTAAGACCAATGGGGAAAAGTTACAGAGGCGCAAATCAGGTTTTATCCCAATGCAAGCAGGGTCTTTCTAAGGGCTGCAGTGGTCCGGCAGTGGAAGGGACCCTCAAAAAAAGTGGTAAGTAAGTAGCCACAGAAAAGTTTCCTAGCAGAGATGAGTCAAGGGTCCAAGGAAGTTAAAAGGGGACTCCACTTTGGAATCCTAGTGCCAGAGCAAGTTCATGGCCATGATGATAGGAATAGGTGAAGAGCGTTCTCTGCACCACTCAGAAAAGGTTTGTAGAGAAGCCATGACTGAGTAACAACCAACATAGTCTTGACTATGTGCCAGGCCCGATTCCCAAAGCTTTAATGTGTCATTTAGTTCTGAGTGACACATATTATCATCAGTCCCATTTTCCAGATAAGGAAATAGAGGTACAGGGAAATTAAGTAAATGGACCCAATGTTTCACAGCTGCTAAGAAGCAGAGCTCAATTTTGAATTCAGGCTGTTAGGAGTTAGGGCCGGAACTGGCTGTATCAGCACCCTCCCTGTCCCCTACCACATGCTGTCACCTCCTTGGTTCCGGGCTCTGACCTAGAAGGGATCTGGTCCCCAGGAAGGTGGCCAGGTGGCGAGCGGTCAGGACATCTGGACTCTCGTCCACACCCTGCCACTAACCAGGTGACCTTGGAAGGGTCACTTACTTTTCCTGTTTTTTCACATGCTAATTCATTATTTCTGAGCCTGCCAAGGAGACCATAGTTTTGTTTTGTTTTGTTTTTACATATCTTTTACTAAAACTCAGGAAAATCGTGCCATGTCATGTAGGAGTCCCACTGTGCTACCAGCAGAACTGAACTATAGCAAAACAGAATGAAGCAAACAACTAAAAAAACAAAAAGCAAAAAACCTACTGGGAGGCGCCTCTCTCTCCCTTGGATTTACTTTTCTAGCAGGTGGCATCCTGTCCCAGGGGGCTCTAGACTCTGTAGGGAGCGTGTCTTTCATGAGACCAAGGGTTGTTCTTCATGGCTCCCAGCACCAACAGTATAATAGGATTTACTGAATTCCTCTTACTCACTGTGTATTTGAAGCTTCACAAAAATACGGGGAGATTGTGTCCAGATGGCCGTCTGGTTTCCAGTTTAAATGACCGCATGATGCATTGATGTGGGACAGTGGCTTCAGCTGTGAATCATTTCTGGATTCCCCACTGCTATAGCGAGAGGAGGAGGAATTTTCGGGATCTCCCAGGGAATCTCTGCTCTAATGTGTCCCCCTCCCAAAAAACAACAGAGGCTGGGGGATGGGTGAAATAGGTGACGGGCATTAAGAGTCACCTCTTACGTATCATGATGAGTGCTGAGTAATGATGTATAAATTGCTGAATCACTGTATTGTACACTTGGAATGAATATAACACTATATGTTAGCTATACCGGAATTAAAATAAAAAACTTACTAAAAGAAAAAACACAGCAACAATGGAGCCAGGAAAGGCTCCTGATACAGAGTCACACTGACCACTAAGACCTTTCTCTTATCATAAGCCCAGGATCGGTGAGGCAAGTCCCACATAAGTCTTCCCAGGATGCTGTTTCAATCATGAGAGGATCTCACTGGGAAATTGGGCCACCAGAGGAATTTTACCCCTCATCTCCTTTTCATTTTCAGAAGACTCACCTCCACACGAGAGTCAGATGCACACGGGCTTGCTATTTTCAATCCGGAAAATTTGCCTGAGTGACCCGAGGCACTTGTGTTTGTAGGTGTCAAGAGAAGGCAGCATTGATCTGATGTCCCTGGAAGATCTTCCAAGTGGCCTAGCAAGACTGGGACAGCTCAGAAGAAACCGTCTGCTCACTCATATATTCCACAAGCATACCTTGAGTACCTACTTGGTGGAGATACATAGATCACCATATATAAATATCTGTCTGTCTGTCTGTCTATCATCTATCTATCTGGTCTAAATACATAGCTTACAGTATGGCTAAGTTTATTCCATAAATAAAACTTGGTAATACAAAGAGACGAGTGTAGTATCAGAGGTGGGGTCAAAGAGCTGTGGAGAGAAGGGAGGCCTGTCTTGAGTAGGACGGCAAGGGGGAAGGGCATTCCAGGGAAAGAGCACGAAGGAAGTAAGGACCAAGAAATAAAGAAACACTGAAGAGCCGCCATCACTGAGGGCAGGGATGGTTCAGTGTGGCCAGTGCACAGGGTGGGTTTATGGAGTGAGGGAAGTATTTGGGGCTGGAAAGACAGATTGGGGCAGCTCATGAACCTGCCCCAGTGAGTTGTCAACCTGGCTTAGAGGTGGGAATGAAGGCAGTGAAGAGGGGAGAGTCTGAGGACAGATGGAGTGAATTAAGGGGCCCAGGGGGGTTAAACGGGAGGAAATGGTTATTGAGAATTTTATAAAGAGATTGTTAATAATACTCTCAGCTAAGTGCATTGAATACATTCTATGGGCCAGGCAATGAGCTAGGTACTCCATTCACATTTAATACTCATAGTCACCTAGGGCAGTGGGTCCTGTAATTATCTTTTATTTTACAGGTAATGAGACTTGGGATATGGAGGTAAAATAAATTGCCCAAAGTCACAGATAGTGAGAGAGCTGAGATTCAAACCCTGCTGTCTTATCCAAGGGAGAAATAACTCAAGACAAGAAATGTAAGGAAAGGAGAAGAAAGCCAATTTACTTGTCTCGAGTTATTTGTCTATTTCTTCCTACAGCACTCGTTTCTAAACATGTTTTATTTGTCCTAGATGACCTTTCTTTCCAAAATCTTTGGTAACATTTTCTTCTTTGCCTATACCTTTTTCTTATTTCCCTCTCTCTGCAACCAGTCCTACATTTACACAGCTCATTGTGAAACACTCT